>NC_137838.1:71402352-71837352 GCF_948465745.1 Chenopodium album | reverse complement strand
TTTCGGTTCAGTTTATAACTGGTTCGGTTTTTCGATTGTTTAACCACTTTAACGTTATTCATATCGGTTCCATTTCAAGTTTACTAAATTATAGTTGAATCTGAATTAAAACATAGCCTAATAGTATATTCATGTCACTAGCACACTCCCATCTTTATTTCATTATTACTCACAGAATCAATGTAATCATATGCTTAATAGTCTCTATGAATTAATTTTATTTATTACGCCTTCAGCCAAGCCTTGGTACTTAATATTACAAGCTTTTTGTTCATTTGGTTTCATCACCTCAAATGTATACATGACTAGAGGCAGTAGTGTTGCTAATAGTTTGAGGCAGGGCCTGAGCCTGCTTGTTTTGCTCTTGTTTGTGAACACTGATTATCCTTAAGACCTTAATGAATGATTTGCCTTGCTATTTTAAAAAAAATATTCAAGATTTCTAATATTTAATCCATTTAATTATATCCCCGTCAAAAAAAAAAAATCCATTTAATTATATAAAAAAGTTTGTAAATGGTTCGATTTAGAAGCGGTTTGGTTCATAAACGGTTCGGTTTATAACGAGTTCGGTTTACAATCAGTTCGGTTTTTAAATGGTTCGGTGCAAACAGGTAGCAGTTTGATAACGGTTCGGTGTAAGCGGTTTTTTTGCCAGTTTAAACGGTTTCGGGTTGGAACCGGTTTCGGGTTAGATACGGGTTGGAACCGGTTTCGGGTTAGATACGGTTCGGTTCTTTTTCGGTTCGGTTTTCTTTCAGTTTGGTTTATATTCGGTTCGGTTTGTTAACGGGTTCGGTTCTTATACGGTTTAACATTATTCGGGTCGATTCGGTTTCGGGTTTACTAAAATACGATTCGGGTCGGTTTTCGGTTTCAAAAAAATCGATTTTTAATCGGTTCGGTTCTCATTTGGGTCGGTCGGTTTCGGGCAGTTAAACGGTTTCGGTTTGAAATTTGACAGCACTACATACACTACATTTGCTGATTTACAAGATGATGTTGAGGAGAGTGGTGGTGAGCAATATAGCAAAGAGTACACTAAGGGCAGGAAGGAGTTTGAAAAATACACTAAAAATGCTCAGGGGAAGGGGAAGGCTTGTTCTGGGAGTGTGAAGGGGAAGGGCAAGGTTACTTTTGCTAGGGGGAAGAGTAAGGGAAAAGCTAGACAGTTGGAGTCTGTTGGGTCTGGGAGTGAAAAATTACCTCCTTCTCCAATTTCACCACACACTGTCTTCAAAAATCTTGTTGTGAGAAGAAGTCCTAGGTTTTCTCCAGCCCAAGTCACAGCTAAACACAGCACTCCCAATGTTAGATCAAGCCCAAACAGCCAACCATCAAACATAATCACTGGCCCTAACCTATTTTCTAGAAAAATTCCCAAGACTACTCAATTTAGGAAGGGCATATGGACTGGTCAGAAAGGGAGAGTGCCTAAACAGGGTACAGAAATTATTAAGTTAGGGGAGAGTGGTGCACCTAGTGCTAGAAAGAAGGTGACATATGGTTTGAGTGGTTCTGACCCTGATCCTGATGGTTCTGATGATGGTTCTGATGATGAATCTGGTCCTGATGATTCTGCTGATGATGATTTTGATGTTTGTGAGAACAATGATGACCCTGATGACTCAGATGGAGAAATTATTCCTGATGGTGATGTCCCTGAGGATGAGTTGCTTGAATTAGGCAATGTTCCCCACATAGAAGACAATTGGGAACATAGCTTTTGGTCTACTTTCATTGATGATTCTGATGATGATAATTACATGGAGAAGCTTTATAAGCATGGTGAGATGTATGAAGAAGTCAAATTTGGGAAGATAGTGCTTAGACCTTGGATGATATTCATTGACAAGGCTCATTTGAGAGAGACCTTGAAAGATTATGCAGTACAAGAGGGATTTGCAATAGTTGTGGTAGCTGCAGACAACAAGAGGTACACAGTCACTTGCTTGGCACAGTGTTGTGAGTGGAGGATGCATGCTAGTAGGCTGCCTGATGGCAAGACTTGGGCTATTAAAAAGATATGGCCAGATGTCCATAATTGTAGGGGTTTAGAAATGTACAATCCTATTTGTACAGTTAGATGGGCTGCACCTAAGGTCATGGAAGACATAAGGGCTAATCTAGATATTCCTGGAAAGGCCCTAAATGAGCTTTTATTTCAAATATTTGGCATTTACTTGAAGCAAGCCACCTTGTATAGGTTGAAGACATTTGTTGTTCATAAGATTTTTGGAGGACATGATGAGTCATATAGTCATCTGCCTAAATATGCTGAAGTAATAATGAACACCAATCCTGGATCTAAGGCTTTTGTTGCATGGCATGAGAGTGAAAGCATTCCAAGGGTTAACTTGTTTAGCAGCATATTCATCTCATTTGCTAGACAGTGGCAAGGCTTTCTAGCAGGGTGCAGGCCATTAATTGGAGTTGATGGAGCACATTTGAAGGGTAATTATGGAGGAGTTTTATTGTCTGCTGTTGCCTTGGATCCAAACAATGAGATTTACCCACTTGCATATGCAATTGTAAGCAGTGAAGACAAAGACACTTGAAGTTATTTTTTCTGGCACATTCACAACATAGTAAAAGATTCAGGGAGAACAGATTGGACAATCATTTCTGACAGGTAGAAGGTGTGTATATATGTCATGTTTTTCAGTTTTTGATTACTATATTCAATTAGAAAAAAAAAGCATGTTTTTGAGTTTTTTATCACTATATTCCATGGCATACATTGACTACTTTCATTGTTGTAGGGTGTTTATGTTGCTTTGAAAAGTGTATGGCCTGAAGCTAAGAGAAGATATTGTTGCAGACACTTAAGTAGAAATTACAAGAAATCTTTCCCAGGTCCACTTATGTACATCCTATTCTGGAGAGCTTGCAATGCTACTAACAAGTTCACATTTAGAAAGGCAATGGAGAGACTTCAGAAAGAAGGTGGTGAGGATGTCATGCTATGGTTTGCAGATTTAGGCCATCAATCTAAGTGGAGTAAGCACCAATTTGATCCAAATGTGTGCAATGACTCCAATACTTCAAACTTTGTTGAGAGTTTTAACTCAACCCTTGGAGCTGACAGATGCAGGCCAATATTGACTCTACTAGAAGGTAATGATAAAGCTTACTTGCATAAGAATTATCCAAGATAACCTTGCATAAGAATTATCCAAGATAACCTTGCATAAGAATATGATGATAACATTACTAATTTCCTTGTTAATATTATTATAGGTATAAGGAGAGTGTGCATGGTCAGAATAGCTTCAAGACATGAAGCTGCAATGGCAATGAGTGATGATGAAATCTGCCCCAAGATAGCAAAATTGGTTAGAGACAACAGCAAAGCAACAACAACCTGTAGAGCTTTCCAGTCAAGTCCTAGTGAATATGAGATTCATGAAGGGAAGTCACAGTTCCCTCTAAGCCTAAATAGCAAGATTTGCTCATGTGGAGCATGGCAATTGACTGGCATACCTTGCAGACACGCCATAAGGGCAATGACACATGCAAAAGTTGACCCTTACAAGTATGTTAGCTCCTGGTATTCTGCACAGACCTACAAAAAGGTTTATAGTCATTGCATTTATCCCATACCAGACCTTAGTCAGTGGCTTGAATCTGCTGCTGAGAACCCTTAACATGTCCACCCACCAAAGATGAAAAGGGGGGTGGGCAGACCAAGCAGAAACAGGAAGAGGGAACAAGGTGAGGACCAGCCAAGCAAAAGGTCAAGGACTGTGAAATGCTCAAGTTGTGGCTGTTTTGGACATAACAAAGCCACTTGCAAAGGAGGCCTGACTGGAAAAGAGCTTAGGGCTGGAGAAGCACTTGTGATCCAAAACCCAAGAGTTAGAGATCAGACAAATGCTGCAAAAGCTGCAAGATCAAAATCAAAGGTTCAAGGTTCTGGTGCAACTGAGCTCAGTAGTTCACAGCTGTCAAGTCAGCCACAAGACTTGTCACAATCTCAAAGCTGAGTCAAGGAAGATATGCAAATGGTTTTTTTTGTCTATATGAAGTATAATTTTAAGGCTGTTTGAATAGAAATTGGTTAGGTTATTTTTGGTGAACTTAGTGAACTGATTTTAAACTTGGTACATTATCTACTTTTGATGTAACCTTCTGATGTTTGGGTTGCAGTACTGAACTTGTAGTGCTTTTGCTATAACAGTTATATATATATATATGCCTATTCACCAAGTTATGTCATTTTGCCTAATTTTGAAACCTTATTTATGTCATTTTGCCTAATTTTGAAACCTTAGCAAAGAATTATCCAAAATAACTTTGCTAAGAATTATCCCAAAAAATCTTGCATACCTCTTCTCATTAGAACCATTAAATATTAATGATTAAATAAGCAAGGAAAAGAACATAAAGCAAACACTTTATTTATATCAATTCTTTTATTTATAAGCAAGGAAAAGAACATAAAACAAACATTGCTTGAAATAGACCTTGTGGTAGAAGAGGAAGCCATTACTGATTTGAAAGCAAACGTAAGAAAAGAAAAAGAAAAAACAGAAGGAGAAAGAAAATAGAAAAGAAATCATGGAGCAGAGCATGTATTTATAAGTTTAAATGTGGTGGGAATTGTTTTTTTTTTTTTTAAATTAAGGAGGGAAATGTTGGAGGGAAAGGTTGGAGGGAAAAATAAGTGGGAGGGCATTGAGGTCTTTGCCTCTTTTTTTCAATTAAAACGTTTTAGATTAACAAACTAAACGTTTGTTTAACGTTTTAGTTACTGTAGTAATTAGGAGTTAATTATGAGTGTACCAGTGATAATCATTTTTTAATGAAGTGTACCAAAGATAAAAGCCAAAAGCTGGAGTGTACCAATGATAATATCCCATATAATAACATTTGTAAATTTTTGTTAATATGAAAGATATAAACCTATCAAAATGTATATATAGTTAAATTGTTTAATAACTTATATCGAATGCGTAGTTTTATTAAAATTATTTGCATGTAATCATTAAATGTGTTGGATGTTGTGTAGCTATGCAATGTCCAAAACTTTAGTTGAGCGTGTAGACACGGAAATTTTATGAGTGTCATACATTAAATTAAATAAATTAATTTGGGTTAAAATCATATGAATGATCCATTTTAATTAATTTTGGCCCACCCAAATAAATAATCTGAATTAATTAAATACAATTTGGGTTATAAAATAAATTAAATGAACCAGGTTAAAAGACTTCTAAGTCATAAAATGGGCCAGGCCCAAACCTACTAAGTCCACTTAAGGGGTTCTCATCTCCTATAAATACACCATTCCTCCATCAGTTAAGGGGATCCAGGAATCATTATTCCAAGAGCTCATAAAACTCAAACGGAATTCTCTCTGGAGTAAGTCAACAAGCATATCAAACTCGTGCCGACTTGTTCAGATACACTCAAACACATTTGAACGGGACTAAGCTTCAAAGCCCTCGTTCAGGTGTATTCAAACAAACCCCTTGAATACAGGTTGACATCATCAAACGTCACCCTGCATTCAAACTCAAGTCGACGTCATCAAACGTCAACCTACAGGTGTCACACACGTGTCATCGTCAAGCTGCGGAACAGAATCAGAGGACTTAGTTTATTTTATTATAAACTTTTATACAGAGATTGTACCCAAAAATCACATATTAATATAAATTCATTTGTTACTTTATTTCCCGTCTTTATTTATTCAGAATCGAAATTTGTGTAAACAGAGCGACTTTGATTTAGTGACTGTACGGTAAAAAGATATTGACTTCGATCTTGAAACCTAATAGTCTAATAAATTCTAAATAGAAAAATTAAAACAAAAGGAAATGAAAATAGTAAATGGCTTTAAATATTGAAATAAACATAACCTTTTAAATCAATTTAGCGAAATCAAGAGACAATTTTAAGGCTTTTAAAATTAAATGGGGGAAAATATATGTAAAAAGAACATTTTTAGATATATAAATGTCCAACTATTATAAGAGTTTTGTTAACCTTTTTATAATTAAGGTAGGGATAAATCTTAGTAATATATACTCTGTATATTTTATTTATACTAGTCGTTGGAGCACGCGCTACGCGCGTGCTCCCTCGACGGTAAGATATGTAAGCTTCGTGGATGTGATCGTGTTTCGTAATTTGAGGTGTTATTAACATGTTGATTAGGGGAGCATAATTTAATGAATTGTAAAAAGAGCTTATTGTATCATTAATGTTATTATTGTGTGTGATTATCTTGAATATCCGATATCCAATTTTTTCGGATCGAATATCCAAATTTTTTGGATCAAATCCGGATCGGATCGACAAATATTCGATTTTTCAAATAATTTTGCTTAGCCCTAATTTAAGAATTAATCGGTGCAATATATGTAATGTTAATTGTATGTTTTTATCTCTAAGATTATATAAATGCACATAAGTTTGGTTTATGCTAATCAGTTACATTTGAACGATTATAGTGTTTTTAGCAATCGAGCATCTTATTCTATAAATAGGATGTTCTTGTGTTGTTTTAGGAAAGAGCGCTAAGGGCTTTAAACAATTGAAATTAGTACTATACACCCGGGTGCACCATGCTGCACCTGGGTGAAATTGATGCTGCGTGACATGCGTGATCTGTTTTTAAAAAAAAAAATCATGTGTTTCCGTAATTTAAGGGATTGTGAAGAACATTCCATATTATTTGTTTCCAAAATTACTCCATCTACATTCTTCCATTATTTTCAAATATTTTAGAGAGAGAAAATTAGAGAGAAGTTTAGAGAGAGAAATTATCAGCGATTTACAGAGAATTTCAGAGCAATTTTCTCAATTTTAATGGCGTATCAATCAGAATTTCGACATGATTCTGATGCTAGATTTGTTGATGATAACTATGGTGATGATAATGATGATGATAATGGAGGTGAATTTGAAGATATCGTAAACAGAGACGAAGGTAATTTTTGTTGAATTTTTGTTTTGATTATTTATTTATGGATATATGAATTGTGAAATTATTAAAAATTAGGTTGAATTTGATTTTAGATTTAGATGATTGATTGTTCAATTGATTGTAATTGTTTTTTTAATATAGGGTTTTTTTTTTGTAAATATATATAATTGCTGGACGTTGAAGATGAAGTTCTTTTTATATTTGGACATGTTCTTTATTTTATTGATTTGTTATGTTCATAGTGTATATGTTCTTTTTATGATACATGTTCTTTTTCATATGATTTATGTTCTTTTTGTGAGACATGTTTTTTTTTTCATGATACATGTTCTTTTTTTATGATACATGTTCTTTTTCATATGAGTTATGTTCTTTTTTATGATACATGTTCTTTTTTTTAATATTCATGTTCTTTTCATGATACATGTTCTTTTTTTATGATACATGTTCTTTTTATGATACATGTTCTTTTTCATATGAGTTATGTTCTTTTTTATGATACATGTTCTTTTTTTTAATATTCATGTTCTTTTTTTTTTATTATTATTTTTTTATATTTTTGGTGATATAATTGCTGGACGTTGAATATGAGGTTCTTTTTATATTTTGTCATGTTCTTTATTTTATTTATTTGTTCATGTTCACAGTGTATATGTTTTTTTTATGATACATGTTCTTTTTCATATGAGTTATGTTCTTTTTATGATACATGTTTTATTTTTTTTTATTTTCATGTTCTTTTCATGATACATGTTCTTTTTTTATGATACATGTTCTTTTTCATATGAGTTATGTTCTTTTTATGATATATGTTCTTTTTTTAATATTCATGTTCTTTTGTATGCAGATGTTCTTTTTATATGAGTTATGTTCTTTTTTTAATATTCATGTTCTTTTTATTATTTTAGGCTTTACTGAGGCAAAGGAATCTGAACTTTATCTCAAAAAAGTCAAGTCTGATGATGAGGCATATGAGTTGTACAATAATTATGCATTTAAACATGGATTTGGTACACGTAAGGCGAAAAAGAATTTTAGAGAAGATAAGTCTACTATTCGCCAACGATTTTGTGTTTGTTCTTATGCTGGTTTTAAGAAAGAAAGAAAGCCAGGTGATGAACCAAAAGTGTATCAGAAGAGAAAATTTCGCACAAGATGCAAAGCAATGATTCAATTTGATGTTGAATTAGATTCTGGTTTGTTTGTTGTTGTCAAACATCTCATGGATCATAATCATAGTAGAGTTCCAGTTTCAAAAAGACATTTGATTAGGTCTCATAGGAAGGTATGATCTTTTTATGATACATGTTCTTTAATATTTTAGGATGTTCTTTATTATATATAAGTATGTTCTTTATTATATATAAGTATGTTCTTTGTGAAAACATTATGTTCATTAATGTTCTTTTTCGTATAATGTAATGTTCTTTATGCATTTTCAGTGTGTTCTTTTTAATAATTTTAATGTTCTTTTTCAGTAACAGTGATGTTCAATTTATTTTCATAATTGTTCTTTTTAGTTTGCATCATGTTTATTAATGTTTATATTGATACTGATGTTCTTTTCTGAAATATTGATGTTAACATGTTCTTTTTTTCTTAACTATTTATAAATCAGTCAAGAACAGTTTGGTATGCTTAATAGTTTAACTGAGAATGGTATACGTGTTGCTGATGCTGTTCGAGTTTTAAAAAATCAAGCTGGTGGTGAGAAAAATTTGGGATTTCTTTGCAGCGATGCTTATGATGCTTTAGCTTCAGAGAAGAGGAAGAAGTTTGATGGTTGTGATACTAAGCAACTGCTCAGTTATTTTAAAGAACGCAAATCAAATGAGTATGACTTCTACTATGATTTTGATGTTGATGATAAAGGTCATTTGCAGTCTTTCTTCTTTCGAGACAATAGGATGAAGGTTGATTATGATGCTTTTGGGGATTTATTGGTTCATGATACAACATATCGTACAAATAAATATGCTATGATTTGTGGTCCATTTGTTGGTATGAATCATCACAATAAAAATGTTATGTTTGGCATTGGATTTTTGATTAATGAGAAGTGGGAGTCATTTGTGTGGTTGTTCACTACCTTTTTGAAATCGATGGGTGGTAAACATCCCGTTACAATCATGACTGATCAGGCCCAAGCTATGGCCAAGGCTATTAGAATTGTCTTCCCAAATTCTCGGCATCGATTATGTACTTGGCATATAAAAGAGAATTCAAAGAAAAATATCAAAGGACTGAGGGCAAAAGAAGGGTTTAATGAATTGTTTGACATAGTCCTAAAATACACAGATACTATTCAAGAGTTTGAGCACTATTGGTCTAGGTAATATTCTTTTGATGTTATGATTTTATTTTGATATTATGATTTATATTTTCACATGTTCTTTTTTGTATAATGTAATGTTCATTATGCATTTATAGTATGTTCTTTTTAATAATTTTAATGTTCTTTTTCAGAAATAGTGATGTTCATTATATTTTCACAATTGTTCTTTTTAGTTTCAATCATGTTCATTAATGTTTATATTGATCCTGATGTTCTTTTTCAGAAATATTGATGTTCACATGCTCTTTTTTGTATAATGTAATGTACAATGTACTTTTTAATATGTTTTTTTTTTTGGCAATTACTGTTGTTCATTATATCTTTACAGTATGTTCTTTTTAGTAAGAATTATGTTCATTAATGTTTTTCCAAATTTCAGCATGCTTACAAAATATGATTGCAAGAATAATAGTTGGATCAACAACTTGTATAACATCAGAGACATGTGGTGCCCTGCATACTCTAAGGACTATTTTAGTGGTGGTATTTTATCTTCTCAGAGAAGTGAAACTACAAACAGGTCTGTTTCCCGTAGACTTCATATCACTCATGGGCTTTGTGAGTTTTACAATTCTTTCATTGAGGTTGTTGATGAATGGAGGAGTAAAGAAAGCAGAAATGATTATGACAGCATAACTGGCAATCGTCATTTAGTGTGGGCAGATGTTGGTTTGTTAGAGCATGCTCGAAACATTTACACAATTCAAGTGTATATACAATTTGAGGATAATTTTGTGAGTGGTGTTCCTTGCACAGCAAAGATAATAGGAATTCAACATCCTCTTTATGAGTATCATGTTGGGCATCCAAAGAGGGATTTGATCATGCAAACTGTTTCTTTTGATGAATCATTGGTTTCAGTTGATTGTACATGCAAATATTTTAGTGAGGTTGGACTACTATGTAAGCATTCATTGCGTGTTCTTCATTTGAACAACATCACCTACATCCCAAAGAGGTATATTATGAAGAGATGGACAAAGGCTGCAATGTGTACTCGGGTTGATGATAATGTTGTAGCTGAATCGGGAGTTACACCTTCAAATGTGTGGAGATTACATATTATTAGGACTTTTATAAGGCTTGCTGATCGTGCACAAATTGATTTAAAGTCGCAAACTGTCATTGAGGAAGCTATTGATGAGTGCACCAATAAAATTGATATTCTTCTAAGGAAAGATGAAAGTGAAAATCAAGAGTCTTCAAATACTGATTGTCAGTCAACTGTAACACAAGATCAAGGAGATGGTAATTTGTTGGAACCACAAGGAGTAAATGAAGAATGTGTTCCTCAAACTGAAGATGTGAATGGTAAACAAAAAGCTGTAGTTCAAGTAGAAATTAAAGATCCTATCAAGAGAAGAAAG
Organism: Chenopodium album; assembly: GCF_948465745.1. Taxonomy (NCBI): domain Eukaryota; kingdom Viridiplantae; phylum Streptophyta; class Magnoliopsida; order Caryophyllales; family Amaranthaceae; genus Chenopodium; species Chenopodium album. The sequence continues at coordinate 71,826,716 of NC_137838.1, read as the reverse complement.
AAGGGGCAAAGAAACACTAGACCTAAGAGTACACAAGAAAAGATAACCAACAAGCTAAAGGGTCAAAAAATCAAGTCATGGAAAAGGAAAACAACAAGAGGTGTTTCAAAATTGAAACAAAAAGCTCAAACTATGATTAAGGTACAGATTTGAGAACTCACAATACCATGTTCTTTTTACTTTACTTTATGTTCTTTTATATATATGTTCTTTTTACTTTACTTTATGTTCTTTTATATATATGTTCTTTTTACTTTACTTTATGTTCTTTTTTACAAAATTAAAAGTTTATATGTTCATTTCACATTAATATATGTTCTTTTTAAATATATGTTCTTTTACCTTACTTTATGTTCTTTTTTACAAAATTAAAAGTTTATATGTTCATTTCACATTAATATATGTTCTTTTTAAATATATGTTCTTTTTACCTTACTTTATGTTCTTTTTCACAAAATTAAAAGTTTATATGTTCATTTCACATTAATATATGTTCTTTTTATATATATGTTCTTTTTACCTTACTCTATGTTCTTTTTTACAAAATTAAAAGTTTATATTTTCATTTCACATTAATATATGTTCTTTTTATGTATATGTTCTTTACTTATCTTAACTTTCTTTTTCCATTAATATATATACTGCTTAACTTATTTTATTTTTTTTTTTTTTTCATTTGTTGTGTTATAGAAATTTATGGTTGTACCAAAAGGAAACATATTGGCACATTCAAATGAGTTTGGAGGATCATTAGAGTATTTTGAACCTGATGAATATTTTGGAGTTCATGTAGTTCCTTTTGAACCTTGTCATTAGTAAGAAAATTTAGATTGAACATTAGTTTTACTTTTTTTTTATATATATTTTGTAATAGATTCAGCATATTAAAGGTTTTTTGAACTTATATGATTTCTTATATAGCATATTATGCACACTTGTATTCATTTCAAATCAAATAAACAATAGTCATTCATTAAAAAGAACATGTCATTGATTAAAAAGAACATGTTCTATAGTCAAAAGAACATATCATTGATTAAAAAGAACATGTTCTTTAGTCAAAAGAACATATCATAAATTGTAAAAGAACATTACTTATATAATAGGAATATGTTTTTTGCAAAAAAAAGAACCAAGTCATATAAATACATATAAATATTAAACTGCTGCTATTACGTTAATGTTTCAACATCCAAATAAACCTGAAATTTTAAATGTTCCCTAATTCTTTGAAATGTTTTTTGGCACGAGCACACATTTCTGGTTTCTTCATGTTGAGATCAGTGGTGATAAGCTCATATGTGTACCTCAATCTTAGCTTCTTCAATGCATCAAACTGTAAAAAGTGAATGAATAAATTACAACTCAATCAATAAAAACAAAGCACAAATTCATTTATAGATAGACAAATCTTACATTATTAGCTTTGAGACCACAAGTCCATTTTTTCTTCCCAAAATATGTTTCCATGTGTCTCATTGCATACACACCACAATCAATATTGTTTTTCTCAGTCCTCCATGGCATTTGAACTAACTTCACAGGATAATTGGACATGTTCTCCCCTATTTTAATATCTTTGCTTTGCAAGTATAACCCAAGAGCATCTCTCTGTTAAAAAAGATTATAAGTTATTATCATAAAGAACATAAAAAAAAACATAACGGTTGACTAAAAAGAACATACGACACTGAATTCTTACTAATTTTTCAGGATAGTCAAAATATTTATTCTCCATTGGGATTCCATCTGCAAGTGGTCTGTTGTCAAGTATATCTACTGTCTTTGTCCTAGTGTTGATGACAACAACATAGAAATGTACAGATACGTACACAGGGAAGAAGAACTGAAACATTTAAAAAGAACATGTCATCGAAGAAAAAGAACATAAGTATTAAATAAAGAACATGTTATTGTCTACAAAAGAACATAACTAGTAAATAAAGAACATGTTATTTATAAACAAAAAGAACAAACTACAACAAATTAAAATGAACATAAGTGGTAAATAAAGAACATGTTACCTAAAAGAAATAGCATACTATAGCTTATGAAGAAAAAAATTTCAATTTACCAATTGATATCCATCTAAAGAAAAAGAACATTCATGGTACAATAAAGAACATTTCACTAAAAAGAACATCCATAATATATAAAAGAACATGCACACTGAAAAAGAACGTTCATGATACATAAAAAGAACATCCAGAATATATAAAAGAACATGTCATTGATTAAAAAGAACATGTTCTTTAGTCAAAAGAACATAAGTATTAAATAAAAAACATGTCATTGACTATAAAAGAACATAACTAGTAAATAAAGAACATGTTATTTATAAACAAAAAGAACAAGCTACAACAAACTAAAATGAACATAAGTGGTAAATAAAGAACATGTTACTTAAAAAAAATAGCATACTATAGCATATGAATAAAAAATTTTCAACTTACCAATTGATATCCTTCTGCAGATTCTATTTTGTTACTTTCATTGAGCCAAAAATGCATAGTCTCAAAAAATTTGTCAAGCCTATATCCAGGTGTTGGTGTTTGACTATCATCAGCATATGACTCATTCATGCATAGTTGATTCTTTAAAAAAAAAAATCATATAAATAAATAATTTGAACACAATAATTAAAATAAAGGAATAAAAAGAACATATTTCACTAAAAAGAACATATCTCACTAAAAAGAACATCAGGAATTATGTTACTCACAAAGGCATTGTTTGCAAAGAAAATCCTTTTTTTATCATCAACAGAATTCCTTGAATTGAGGATTAATGCCCAAGCATCAATAATATCAGTGTATAAATACACATTGTCCCCAAGTGTTCTGAACATTTCTCTTGTCAAATTTGTATGCCCATCATCATACATCCATTCACTAGGAAAACAATATGAAATTGTATAAGTTAAATATAAACAAGAGAAAATGATAGTATATACTGCTCTTTAATATGTACCAAACTTACTCGTCATCAAGTTCTGGGGCATATGCATACTCTAATATAGCATGCTCAAACTCTTCTGTTCCTTCTATCATATGAGAATATTTTACAAGGTAAGGTGACTTGTAAATATATGCCTCCTTTCTAACCCTTTTGACAGCTTTAGGGGATCCACTATAAAAAAAAATAAAAAAAAAATTGCAAACTATCATAAGTTAAAGAACATTCATATATATTAACAAAAAAAAAAAGAACATTTAATATTTTTTATACAAAAAAAAAACATTTAATATAAATTATAAAGAACATTTGTCACAATCAAAATGAACATGCTTACTGAAAAGTTTAATAATACTATTAAAAAGATCATCCCACTTAAAAGTTTATTTATAACATGCACACTGAAAAAAACATTCATGATACATATCTAAAGAACATTTATAACATTGAAAAAGAACAACAACTAAAAAGAACATTCATAATACATAAAAAGAACATTTCACTAAAAAGAACATCCATAATATATAAAAGAACATGCACACTGAAAAAGAACATTCATGATACATAAAAAGAACATTTCACTAAAAAAATCATCTATAATATATAAAAGAATATGCAAACTACAAAAGAACATTCATGAAACATAAAAAGAACATGCACACTGAAAAAGAACATTTCATAATACATAAAAGTTCATCATACAACAAAAATATTTACCAATCTTCAACCAGAGTTTCTTTTCCTTTTTTCAAATTCTTCTCAGTTATCTCCACTGACTCAATTTTCTTCTTCTCTTTTTCTTCATCTTTTTCCAGAATTTGTGTTTCAACCCTTTCTTTTGCAATTGTTTTCTCTGCCTTTTCTTCCCTTTGTTCATTTTGTCCTTCTTCCATGCTTTTGTCATTCACCCTTATAACACTAAAAAAGAATATAAGAACATATATAAAGTAAATAAAAGAACATACAATACATACTCAAATAAAAAACATAATTTAATAGATAAAAGAACATAATTAATAAAAAAAAGAACATGCTTATAAATAAAAGAACATGAATGTTCTTTCAAAAGTGAAAAGAACATACAAAAGTTAAATAAAAAACATATTCTTTCAAGAGTCAAAGAACAAACAATACCAAACTAAAGAACATTTTTATTAAACAAAAACAACATATAAAGTCAAACTAAATAACATATTCTTTAAATAGTCAAAGAACAAACAATATCAAACTAAAGAACATATTTATTAAACAAAAAGAACATACTTATAAATAAAAGAACATGAATGTTTTTTCACAAGTGAAAAGAACATACAAAAGTCAAATAAAGAACATAAACCTGTTCATCATAATAATATTACACATTAATAATTCAAATAATACATTTCTGAATAAACAAATTGCATAATTAAAAGTCAGTATTTGATTCAATTAGTTACCCCATCGTTTGATCACTCATGACTTGGTCCATTGCATTGGACTCCAATTGTTGCTCGGTGAAGTGTGAATCATATTGAGAAATGTCATCAAAAGCCTGATCACCCATATTGATTGTACTTGACATGCTTAACCCAAGTGTAAGCCTTAGGTCACATGATGATTCAGGCAATGTGGTGTTTGGAGTAATGACATTAAATACAATTGGTTCAAGTGTGGATGATTGAGTTCTCTCCTCCTGAACTCCAGTATCTTCAACACCCATATTGTCACCAAATTCCTTGGTGTTTTCCTCAAAACCAGCCATCTTGATAACATTATCTACCATTTCACCAAACCAGTCAGAGGCAAAGAAATCAGTGTCCTGACTAAGAATAGAAGTCCCTTCTTCTCGCTGTGTAGGTATATTTTTCTGATTTTCTTGGGACAATTTGATTCCAGAACATTTTGCCCACATTGTACTCACATTTAATAATGTGGTGTCTACATCAAGTGTGTTACCATGGAACCTCTCCCCTAATTTTAAAACATTTGAGAGGTTCACAAACCCTTCAGCAATTCTCTCTATTGCCTGACGAAGCAATAGAGTATATTCCTAAAAGATGAAGAAGTATATCAGGCATACATTAGCAGAAGAATATATTGAATATATTCAACAAAGTATAGAACATGCGATGAAAAAGAAAAGTTTATATTGTACCTGCAAATTTGTAGGTTGATGTTGATGTTGTTGTTGCTCTTGATGCTCATGTTGTTGTTGTTCATGTTGTTGCTCTTCTTGTGGTTGTTGCTGCTGTTGTGGTTTTTGTTGTTGTTTGTTCCTGATGCTGCTGTTGTTGTTGCTGCTTCTGCTGTTGTTGTAGCTGCTGTTGTTGCTGTTGCTGTTGTTGTTGTTGATGTCCTTCAACATCTTCAATGGCTAAGACTTGGCTAATTTCTGGGGCTTTGATTCTATCCAAAACTGTGCCAATCCCAAAGCCATTTGTTACCTCAAGATTAACCCTTTCCTTGATCATATCACCATTCCACTCTTTGACAAGAGGAATTTCTCTTGGAAAGCTTGATGTACCCCGTTTAAGGCGGTCAAAGTAGGAAATCTACATAATTAAAGAATGAAACAAATGATAATCTACAAATACATTCATAATAATTAAAAAGAACATCAAATTAAAAAGAACATCCACAATTTATAAAAAGAACATCCAAATATATAAAAAGAACATCCATAATGAAAGTTAAAAAGAACATCAATCTAAAAAAGAACATCCATAATGAGAGTTAAAAAGAACATCAAACTAAAAACGATCATCCAAAATATATATAAAGAACATCCATAATGAAAGTTAAAAAGAACATCAAACTAAAAAAGAACATCTAGAATGTGAGTTAAAAAGAACATCCATAATGAGAACATCTATAATGAGAGTTAAAAAGAACATCCATAACGAGAGTTAAAAAGAACATTAAACTAAAAAAGAACATCCAGAATTTATAAAAAGAACATTCAGAATATATAAAAAGAACATCCAGAATGAGAGTTAAAAAGAACATCTAAAATATATAAAAAGAACATTTAAAATATAACTTAAAAAGATCATCAAACTAAAAAGAACATCAAGAAAATATAAAAAGGAACATCCAACATTTATTAAAAGAACATCTAGTACATAAATAATGAAATAAATGATAAACTACAAACTTATTATAAATAATAAAAAGTACATATGAAAGTACAAAAAAGTACATATGTACATTAAGAATATTTACCGTAACAAATGGCAATGGTCCAGGAAAGAATCTTTTTCTATCTCCCTTCCAATAAATAGTCATCTCCTTCAAGCTCTCTACTGTATAGGAAGACCAGTCAAATTTTGATATTTTGTTGGTGTCAGCTGCTGTGTACATGAACCTATCATAAAAAAGCAACAACTAATAAGATAAAGAACATGATTGTATAAAAAGAACACAAACTTTATAGAAAAAGAACATAAACATTAGAGAAAAAGAACACTAACATTAGAGAAAAGAACACTATATTTTTACCTATAAAAAGGCTGTGTGTTAGACACAGACTTGATGCAGGAATTCACTACAATAAGTAAGAAACTCCTCTTCCAATTATCATCAACGGGAGTGTCTGGATTACCTAACTTTCCAGCTAAATCTGTTAAGTTTGGAATACTCCCATCACTATATGCTTTCACTTCTTTCATCACCTCAAGTAAAACTTCATCCTCAAGGGCAGCATCTTGTATCTCTTCACCTCCAATTGGTAAACCATATACCAGGTGGGCATCAATGGGTTGTATATCAATTTTCTTATTTTTATCACATAAGAAATAGAGACCATCAACTTCCAAGTTCTCCACAAGTGTGGCTGAATACTTAGGGGTGCCCTTTGGCATATCAAGATGCAAGAAACCGCCAAACCCCATATTTTCAATGGCTTGCAACTTGTCCTCCTGTTTTGTGCTCTGCAAAGTTTTTACCAAATTTTGTAAAGGCTTAACAGTGTGCCTTTGCTTCAACTCTAAATCCTTTATTTGTACTATAGCCACTTTTTGTTCATCTTCTTTATCATCCTTTGTTTTCATTCTCTTGTTTTTTGGTTTTGGCACATTTACTATTGTAGATTCAGCCTTTGATTGTGAAATTGGTTGTGAAACACCAACTTCATGTTTCTCCATAACTAGGAACATAGGCTCTCCCAATGGTGCCCTCCTTTTCCTTAATACAATTTTTCTTCCACCACCTTCCTCCACTATACCTTCTTCTACAACTTTATCAGTAGCTGGTTTCCTAGCTGGTTTAGCTGGTGCAGTCTTCCTGATATTTTTTATACAAAAAAACAAAACATTTAATATAAATTATTAAGAACATTTACCACAATCAAAATGAACATGCTTACTGAAAAGTTTAATAATACTATTAAAAAGATCATCCCACTTAAAAGTTTATTTATAACATGGACACTGAAAAAACATTCATGATACATATCTAAAGAACATTTATAACATTGAAAAGAACAACAACTAAAAAGAACATCCATAATACATAAAAAGAACATTTCACTAAAAAGAACATCCATAATATATAAAAGAACATGCACACTGAAAAAGAACATTCTTGATACATAAAAAGAACATTTCACTAAAAAAATCATCTATGATATGTAAAAGAACATGCAAACTAAAAAAGAACATTCATGAAACATAAAAAGAACATGCACACTGAAAAAGAACATTTCATAATACATAAAAAGAACATTTCACTAAAAAGATCATCCATAATATATAAAAGAACATGCAAACTACAAAAGAACATTCATGAAACATAAAAAGAACATGCACACTGAAAAAGAACACCAATACTTTTTCTTGGTAGCAATTTGTTTGAAACGATAATCTTTCTTCTTTTTTCCTTTGCCTTTCAATTCTTGGGGTTGTGAAGGATCTTCAGTCTTGACTTCTTTTGGTTCTTCTTCTTCATCCCTTCATTTATTTTTTCAAATTATGTATTAATTTAAATAATAAAAGAACAAGAACATACCCAAATCTTAAAAAGAACATTATTGACATTATGTTAACCAAAAAGAACATCAAAATATATATAATTTTAGTGACCCTACCAACCAGATCTACAATTTATAATAAAGTTTAAATGCCATTGAATTCTTCAATAACCAAAAAAGGACCAGAACAACATGAATATTCTAGATAATGATACTTTAACTTACTTGGGAATATCCTGTACCATAGTTTCTATGGATCTTAGGATTTGGGGGTCCACAATTGGTTCCATATCATCATGTTTCTTTTTACTCACATTTCCTTTTACATTAAAAAATTCACAAAGAGGTAGAGATTCCTCATCCTGTTCTTGTAATTTACTGTAAAATAATTACAAAACAACAACATGAAACCAACTAAAAATTCAATAATTTCAAAACCAATATAAAAATCGAAAAATTGACAAGTTAAAAAATAACCTTTCTTGGTTTTCCTCCATTTGTTGTTCTTCTTTCTCCTCCAATTGTTGTTCTTCTTTCTCCTCCAATTGTTCTTTTGGAACATCTTGTACTTCTTTGCTTTAATAATTTTAAAAAAAAAAAACCCCAAAATGAACAAAATTAAACCTTTTAAACACCAAATTATTGACGAAAAACTGATTGCATGTACAAAATTATTACTTACACTTCACTAGAATCCACCATTTGTTCAAATTTGAAAGTTTAATTGTTGAAATTAGAACAATTAATCCTAGATTTTCACTTTGAATATGACGGTTTTACGGTTTTAATTTGAAAAATTTTGAAAAATAGAAAAAAGATAGAGAGAAAAGATCTAGAGAGAAAGAGAGAGAGAAAATATCTAGAGAGAGAAAATATTACTTGTGAAATGATTTTTACTCACAATAATTACCAAAAAAGGTGGGCCATGTGTCAGTTATTTTCCGAAAAAAAAGTAACCCACCTTTCCATTTCTCGCGTTCTTTTTAACCAACTCTTTATGTTCTTTTATTAACCCATGTTCTTTACAATCCTTCTTAATGTTCTTTCCGCCTTTTTAACTTCGCTAGGGGTCTGCGTTTTATGTTTTAGCGTATGTCGTTTTGATCGGGTGCACCATGCGCATGGTGCACCCGGGTGCACCAACCAATAATTATTAAACAATAGATAAGTTGAATTCTAATTTGATTTGTTGATTAAATATGTATTTTTAAGAGTGCTATTGTGTATGGGTAAATATGGAACGCATGATAAAGCGTTTTCTTTCTCATGATATATATAACTACTTAATGGCTTTTAAGTGTACTAATTAATACTCTCTCTCTCTCTCTCTCTCTCTCTCTCTCTCTCTCTCTCTCTCTCTCTCTCTCTCTCTCTCTCTTTTAATTTATCTCCTTTGACTTTATCTCCTCGTTCCTTTTTTTAATAGCTTGAAATCATGCGTTCACTTGCTCACATTTCACTCATCCTTTTGTTTATTAGCTCAAATTATCTCTTATCTCTCTCTCTTTCTTCTGCCCTAATCCTTCTTGTCCTTGTTCCATTCCTTAAAAAATGCTTTTAAAACTATAGGTTGTACTTTATCGCTCTCCTCCCCCCAACATCTATCTTTCTTTTGCTCTCCCTTGAGCCTCCCCCCCCCCCTCTCTCTCTCTCTCTCTCTCTCTCTCTCTCTCTCTCTCTTTCACATCCCCCTATCTCTATTTAGTGCTCTAGCTTTATTCGATATTTCGACCTCCTCTATCTCTCTCGGCCCTCGTTCTCTCTCTATCTAACTTTAATTTTCCTAACCCCTCTTTCTTATTCTCTCTCTTCACCAAGATCCTTTTTCCCGTCTCCTGGCTCCTCTCTCCCAGCCCTTCTTTATCTATCCCTCGGCATGCCCTTTACTCTTAGCTTATGGCCTGCCTTTTCTCTTTCTTTTTTGAAGTACCTTTTCTCTATTTCATAGCACCTTTCTCTTTCACCCCCTCTTTCCTCGCGACCTTGTCTTCTTTCTCTTTCCTAGCACCTTCATCTCTCAACCCCCCTCCCTCCCTCCCCCCCTCTCTCTCTCTCTCTCTCTCTCGGCATTGACTTCTCTTTTTATCTATCTATCCATTCTTTCTCTTTAACCTGGCCTCTTTTTCTCTCCCGACCCTTCTCTCTCTCTCTTCTACCCCTTTTCATTCTTGGCTCACTCTGTCTTTTTCTCTCGACCCTTCTCTTTCTTTCCCATCCCCCCTCTTTTTTTTTCTCTCCCTCTCTTCCTATTTCTTCCTCTCTATCTCTCTTTCTCTCCTCTCTCGAGTCTCTCCCACTGAATTTTGTAGTCATAAATTTGTGACTTTATTCTTGTCAATTGTCCCGGTAAGATTTTTCAAATTGTATGGTTGTTTAGTATATGTGAAACTCTGTAAAAAAAAAAAGAAAAAAAAAAGAAATTAAAGTATATGTGAATCGAATTCATTAAAATTGTGGGGAATGGGGATTAATCGGTGCAATTATACATGTATTAAGTAATAAAAACGTTTTTGATACATGTTTATTACATTTTAATTAATAAATTTATGATAATTATAAGTTATGTTCACTTAATATTTATGCTCAAGATTTTTTCCTAAGTAACATTAATAAGTTGTTTTTGTATAGTTTTACAAAAGAGCTTCTATAGGTTTGAATAGTAGAGTATTGACTTTGAATATAGTTAGTTAATTAAACATGTAACTAACTCTAAAAGTACTAAAATTAAACAAAGCATGTTTGAGTTTTTTTCACAAGCATTAAGTAGATTATAGATTCCTTAAAATTAACTATTGAGGGTACATATGTGTAATGTGGAGTTATAGACAGAAAAATTAGTTGAGAATTATTATAGAGAGGGAGGGAGAAACTATTGGGATTGATGTCAAAAAGCATCATTAGTACAAAAAAAGAAAAAAAAAAAGATGACTACTCATAAAAAGGGGTAATATTGTCAAAAGTATTTAAATAAGCTTTTAATTTTTACTTACCTATAAATGAATGCAAACTTTGTAATATGAGACATTGAGGCTATCGGAGCAATACCTAAACTTGTGCTTAAGTAAATAAGTATAGCTGAGCCAATATTGAGTGATTCCAAAATTCATCCGATTGTAATGACGACATTAGTAATTAGTTGATGATTACAAAATTAACACTCCTATTTATAATAACTTTGAATATGGGGTATATTTCAACCCCGTTGGACATTTTATTTTGTTCAATTACTCTAAGAAACTGATCTTTCCTGTTTGCTTTTCTTTTATGTATCTCTTCCTTCATTAAATTTTCGGCCTTTTGCAAAATCTGAATTATAGTATGAAATTGACATAAATAAATGTTAATTGAAATTGATCAAAGAAATGAATCTGAATACATCATAGTTACATTAAAAATCTACAAAGATTCACAATGGAAACCATGGATCATTAAGATTTGTTTTAACAACAATATGTAGGTGACAGCTGACATGTAATGGAAGTTCTCCAATTGCAGAATAGATGGTTGCAAATTCTGCCTCTGAATCATCAATAGCCAGTTGTAGCTGAGCTCTAGAGTGGTTAGCCACATCAACTTTTCTCATGTATATACTTCTATGCATTCTTGTTCAAGCTCTAGCTCAAGTAAAATCTTGGCTCAAGTAACATCCTGTTCAGCCTTTCCCACCTTATCCCAAATTATCTGAATAAAACAGTAGAATAAATAAAAAAAATAGAGCTAATCACGGATGAAAACACAATAAACTATTAGCTTGTATTATACCTAAAGTTCATACAAAAGAGACCTACAAGTAGTTGAGCATTCTGAAAGTCACCCATATTTAGAGATATTTGTAACCACGAAATTATTAACCTGCAGATATATTAGTTACAAAGATGAGCAAACAAAAAGAACAAATGTATTAACTTGCGGACATAAATTTAAGAAATCTAAATGATGATGAAGGCATATGCAAAAACTGATACTTTACATTCAAGATACTTAATTAATTCTACTATTCTAGCTTCCTTAACAACTTATACACTTAATCTGCTATAGAGCGCTGCGGAAAAGCATGGCCTAGACTTATATACACAAGGCACAATATAATGAAAAAAAAAAAAACACTAACCTACATACACATAAGAAAACAAAGCAAAGAAATAAACCAAAACTGATATAACATAGACTCGGCCTTTCTGATGTTTATGTGTGTAGCTTAAGCTAATTCACAAAGTCTATCCCATAACTTCCTGGCTTGCGCTTGTGAGTAGCTTGGTGTATCATGTCAGAAAAATGAACCCCTTTAATTACCCTCCCCTTTTTTATAATCAAAAGAGAGAATGCAATACATATCTATTGCCTTTATTATCTCCCTAGGCTCTTCCCTCTAACTCATCAACCCAAACACAAAGCAAAAGGGATCTGAAGCCTTATGTATCAAGTTAGTAGGATGTATGCAAATATTTAAACTAAGCATATAAAATTTCATCGCCTATAAAATTTATGGAGGTTGGTTTGCTTAGTTTAAAGTATTCTATAGCAAATTTGATAGCTCATACATTAAGTTATTCAAAGCTCATTCAAGCAGATTATCTAGCTGCTCATCTACTCTAGGCACATTATTTGTTTCCTGCTTCTTTAAGAAGTGCAGACAGAACATACAATCAATACAAGTATTTGACAACAAAAGTAAGAATATAATCCCACAACTAACCTAACTCTTTCTTTGCTTGCTCAGCTTTCCCTTGTTCTTGCAGCTTCATGTATCTCTCATGACCCCTCTCCGTTTTTCTAACTCCTCCCTAAAAATTGTTTTAGCAGAGTCCTGCAAGATATTTAATGCTTAAATCTCAGACAATAATCCTGGTTCTGAGAAACATCCATTGCAATATGATGGTTGAAAGGATAGACATTAGAGAAGGAGTCAAGGCTAAGCTACTGGTGTTTTTAATGAGAATTAAATGCTAGGTTTATGTAAAAGTAATGGAGAAAAGCTACCCTCTTTGACACGCTCCTGGAATCCACATAAAAGTTGTAAAAGGGGCACACACAGCAACCAAGAAGCCATCATATTAAAAAAAAAAAAAAAAAAAAAAAAAACCAAAAATAATCAAATCATAATCTAAAAAATTGGATTTTAAATGAGAATTAAATGCAACCCTCTTAATCCATATTTTTTTTTTCTGAAAATGAATACATTACTTAACAATCCCCAATTTCCACAATTGACAAAGCATACTTACAAAATATATAAACCCCAAAAAAAAATGCAAAAAAATGCCAATCTTTTGAGCTACCTTAACAGATTTAATAACATTCACAACACTAAAAATTCACTTATTAAAGTTCATAAAATACAATTACGGAGTATCAACCATGTTATCGATCAGCATGTACATAAATTCTCAATTCAAGGTAAAGCTAATTTTAGTAACCGATTGTTAATGTATGAGTAACAGTTTCCCCAAATCTCACTAATACTCGCATCAAAATAGAGAAACTCAAATCAAAATAAACATGGATAATTGAGAAATCAAAGGGGAACCAGATTTAACTATGAGTATAATGACCACTTTAGGATCAAATTGCACAAATAAATTCAATTTTTTCCCTCTAAACAGAAATCCAACAATACCCATAAAATAAATAAAACCCAAATCCTAGAATTCAAATCCATCAAAATAAACACCCAAAAAAACCTAAGAAATGGACTAAACATAAATGGACAAAGAAAGATATCTGCCAAAGAATTAAAGGATACTGAAAAGTGAAAACTGAAGGCATTGGAGGATTGATCAAAAACTAACCATGCATACAAGCCAATATCTTTCCAAGATCAATGGTGGGAGTGACAAAAACATGAACGCCTTTTCCAGCTTTAGTCAGAATTCCGACAGTATTCTCCGGATTAGACTGCAAGAAATCATATCAATTAAATCAAACCCATCAAATACTATCAACAACAAACTAACAAATTAATGAAACCAACACCATAAGTAAGAGAAGTTTATTTCAAAGTCAATTCTCAACTACATTACAACAGTAGTTGCAGGTCACCAACCTTTTTTGAGTGGATTTCATCTTGACTGAATTCAAAAGGAGAGGAGCAGATCAGATGTGTTGTATAAGATCTTTGTTCTAGCAGACACTAAGGATTAAGCAATAACATCAGGATTAAGAAATAACTATTTAAGATTGCAGCATTAATCAATTTTGGACAGACATATCATTACTAAATTTTATAAATCAGCTGAATAAATCTTGGAAACAAGCACAGTAATTGATTTAAACAAATAGACTCCCATCACAAAATTTGAACCAATCCAAAACCTACAAGAGCAACCAATCAATAGTAATCTGAAATTGAACAATACAAAAACAAATTCCACAAATTGATTATTATTGATTGTGATAAACAAACACACAAAACCCACCTCCAAAAATCACTCATAATTTCATAACTCAACACCAAAAAACAAAAAAAACTCAAAAAAGTACTCATAATCTCCCTTCATCATCAAGAAGACTCTAGATTCACTAACAGATGCAGTAGGAGTGAGATGAAAGAGTACGAGGTTGGTGTTGGTAAAAGAGATTTTCTTATGGTATTGATTGAAGTATTCACTAACCTGCGAATATCTTAAGCAACAACTTCAAGCTCGGGGTGTTGATGAAAGAGTACGAGGTTGGTGAGCAAGGGACATCATCGGCAATTCCGAGTAATTGGAATTGGTGTGGTTGTTGTTCCACTGTCATGTACACAGACTTCCAGAATTTGTTATTTTTTGCAATTGCTTGAAATTGGAGGGCGGTATAAAGTCGAGTAAAAAAATAAAAATACACCCTAATTTGTTCAAAATTTCAAACAAACTTGATAATTATTTTCAAATCCAAGTACAATAACAACCTAATTCGATTAACAATGAAATGCTAGATTGAGAAAAGATTTTGATGATTAAAAAACAAACATCTAAATTAAAGAATCTGGGCAAAAGCCCAAGAAAAAAATTACAGCCTAATTTTCCAGAAATGAGCAATTTTTACATATTTCTATATAACCACATCAAATTGAAGGAGAGAAAAGACCTTACAAGTTTCTGAGTTTCATCAAATTGATGGCAGAAACTTCCCCAACACCATTACCTCCGGCGCCGTTCATCGCAGTTTCTCTCCTCTTTTTCCCTTTCTTAGGTTAAGATCAAAAAGGCGAAAATCCTTGAGAGTTTCATCACCACTCCTTCATTTAAAAATAGTTCAAGTTATTAATCGAAATTGAGAAAATTAATTAAGAAGCTTAACGAAGAAACGTAGCACAAAAAAGGATTACTGTTAAAAGATTATCAAAATTGATATTAGATGATTATAAAAAGGATAGAGATCCTACCTCAAGAAGCTGCTTTAATTGAGGAAATTAAAACACAATCTCAGACCGAAACTGGAGGAATCGAATTCACAAGAGAGGAGCGGTAATTGATCAGCTAATCTATACTTAGTATTTAAAAAAGAAAACCAAAAAAGACATATGTCATCATTCTAATTACACTTCCCTATCTTCCTTTTCAACTCAATGTGCCACATGTCGTTTTACATTTTTTATTTTTAATTATACAATTTTTCTTAACTCTTTCATTAAACACTTCATCTTCATCTCCCCTCTTTAATTCAACCTTTTTATTTTCTCTCTTTGATTTTAGTCCTTCCAACTTCTTTCTATTAAGTTTCATTTCAAATTAAAGTCCCAAAATTTTTATTTCTTTAATTATGTTTTCATTTACATATTACACTCACAATTATTTATTGGTATTTCCTCACTCATCTCTCAATGCAATTTTCTATTAACAAGCCGTGCATTGCACGGGTCAGAAGGCTAGTTCAAAGAAAAAAACTAACCTCAGAAACTGCTCCAATGGAAATTATGAGCTCATCGCCATCGTTGTTGAAGGAAAACATATTTTCTCTCTCTAGCTTTCTCTCTCCTAGCTTGTTTCCATTAAAACTCTGAGCTTTTTTCTGATATGAGAAGAAAGAGAGCTAAGGAAGTAGGTAAGGGAAGTCGGTGAGAAAGCACTCAAGCTGTCAAGCATGAAGCATCAACCAATTAGAATAAAGGGCAATTTCGGAATTTCATTAATTTCGGGGGTGTTAATGTAATAACTCCACAAGTTACTGTTACTAAGTTTACATATTTATATGGGTTATAGATAAAATTATCAGTATCCATACCTATATACGAAGTATTTGTGTTTGTATACTATATTTAATCAGCTGTTGGTTATATATGTGACTATTATATAGTATATAGTTTTTGGCACAATGGTTAACTTAGGAAAATATATGTTCTGGTAGGTCAAATATAAGGTTATTATTGTGTTTATAGATTTAATGAGTGCAACGGGTAAATAAAACATGTATATATTAGATTGATTGTAGCTACTGATGCGGATGGTATGATAAGAAAATTATAGTTTTTTCTCAACAGGAGATATAAATAAATTAGTCCACTTCTTATATAGCTATGTGGAGTATTATTCAATTATTTTTCAATTAATAGAATAACATTATAAAAAATTAAAAGAAATTCAAATAACATAAAATACTATTCAAATAACGTTCCTTTAATTTTTTTTTTATTGACCATTAGTAACCAAGTCCTTTAATAGTAAATGAATTACCTCTGTTTTTATTTTTATTTTTCCTACGGGTTTAATAATTTGATTTATAAACCGTGCATCGCACGGGCACTATGCTAGTTATTTATGAAAATCGCTCATAATAATAGAATAAAAAGAGTGAAATACCATTTTCCAAAATAAAAAGACCGAAAAAATGACTCTTGCTATTTCACGTTCAACAGCCCTCTTTTTTCAGTTTATTTCAATTCAATTCGATTCATTTCGTTCTCAATTTCTACCTCTTGAATCCCTAATCCCTCAAAATACTTCAATCTGAGCCCTAGAGACGAAGAAATTGTTTACCATTCATAAATCATCCGGTCTAAGGTTTGGTTTTTTGTTTAATTTATTGATAAATTGTTGTATAAATGGTTATAAGTTGATTTTGAAAAAATTTCGATCGTGCAATTGTGCCCAAATTGACGAAGCTTGTGACTATTCTTTGTGAGTTGTAATTTTTCATATGAAGTGGCTTGATTTTTTATTTTCATTTGGGTATTAGTAAAATCATTAATATTGGAAGAACCCAATTGAAATTAGTTTAATAGATTGAAATTTATTGAAAGAATTGGGGAATTTTGGATTGTAAAGTATAAGAATTTTGCCCAGATTATTATAAGATGAATATGCATTGTAGCTTGGACCCTTTGTGTTGATAATTCAATAATGATTAGAATTTTAGATGTTGAACTTGAGTGGGGTGAGGTTTACTCTGATTGCAGCAAGCTTTACCCCTACTTACAGCAGAGGAAATGTGAAATTTCAGCGTTAGGTGTTATTGTTACTTTGTTAGTGATATTCTTCTCTTGGCTAGTTATTGTTCTACTCTCTTTACACAGGTTGGCAGAGAGGGCAATTGTGCCGCTCGTTTATTAGCTAGAGGTAGCAGAGATTATGGTGAGATGAGAGTGTGGTTAGAAGAAGTGTCACATTGTGCTTGTAATGCTGCTAGATTTAACTAGCTTGGAGTAATAAGTAGGGTTTATAGCATTATGTGAAATTGGTTTTAGGTTGTGTGATTTTTTCAAATTTTTTTAATCCTGTTTTTATTTTTCTTCTTTAACAATTTTCTGCTCAACACTTTCCAATTCATTCGTTTTTAATTCATGTTTGATGCTTAATAGTACAGATTTAATTTAGTAATTGATGTTAAAGAATTTTTTTTTTGGTTAAATATTATACATAGTATCATATGGCTCAAATTGGTACTTAGTGAGAAGTAGAAGAGATGAAACATTATTTGTGTCATAATTATTATGATTAGAGGTTTGTTCATTTTTTTTTCACTTATTTTCAGATAAGTTCAATTAAAAAAAAATAAGTTTTTGATAAGGGTTAATGGGTTATCAAGTTCAAATTACAACTTTTTTTTTTATAGATATGTTCAGATAAAATAAGATAAGTTCACATAAGTGAAAATTAAGTGAATAGAACATAACCCAAGTGTTGTTTTGCTACATTTGTTTTTATAGGACAAATACTTGTGTTAGTTGTATTTGTATATAGGACAAATACAAAGAGGTGATACTTTGGACTTGAAGTAAATGAAGTTGGTATTTGAATGGGTTAAGTAAGATGTTGAATTTCCTTTATTTTCTTATTTCTTAGAAAAGATATACAAGTATATTTTTTGAAAATAAAATTAAATTACATGTTTCGTATTCGTAGGACTTATATTGTTTGTACAACATCATATTATGAACCAAATCTTTACCTTCAATGGTTATTGACTTAAGTCTTGTACCTCCATTCCAATACTTCAAAAGCTAATGCTTATGTAAAACCTATCCCTTTGTATTATTCTTGACTTGTTCTGTTGAAGTCATCTTAGGCTTTTCTTTTGCTGCTTCTAAAACCACCCAATATCCTAACTCTTTAGTCTTTACCTTCCTTGCTGGCGTGTCTTTTGGTTGCTGTCTCACGTGCTCAAACCAACATAGCTGGTTCTCCCTTACCTTATCATCAACATCTGCAACTTATATTCCTCCGAGCATCTTCTTTCCTTGATCCTTATGATTTGACAGCTGTAAATTGTTTGTGATGGTTGCAGATTTAGCATTATAGGCGAAAAACACTGCATTATGTTATGCACTATATTGTAACTAATTCTAATTAGTGATTGTTTTCATTTTCAGCAAATAATCTTTTTTACGGGAAACTACAACCCTTGATTGCATGGAAGAAGAGGACTCTGCTTCTACGCTTGCGTGGAGTTGGGTTATTGAAGCCTTAGCAAAGTCTCAGCTTGTGGATGCCACTCTTTTATATGGTAACATGCTAACTCCATAATCCCCCCTATCCCCCCCCCCCCCCCCCAATCTCCCCTCCAATTCAGCTTTCAAAGTCTGTTGAGATGTATGTAAGATTCATTTTTTGGTCTTTTCAGAGTTGGTTTCAAAGACACCACCATTATTGGGTGAGTCAGGGAGAAAAGCAAGGGAAGCTACTGCCTTGAGATGTTTAGAGGGACTCTTCAGCCCTTCTAATGTGTCAAGTAAAAATCATGTTGCGTCTGACTGGTCAAAATTTGGATTTGATCCAGCAGAAAGCTGCGAAGCTGCAATTCAGTGCCTTTTACGTGAGGTGACTAGCTTTGTCTTGTATTTGAATAGTTCTTTGTTGATTAGGTATTAAGAAGTTGAAAGTTTACTAGAGAAAAGATTACAAACTTGGGGTGATCATTCTCTTGGTTGGCTGCTAACTTTTGTCTTCATACAGACTTCAGGTTTTAAGGGCGTATCGGACGAGTTGAATTGCAATACTGATTCTTTCTTAAAGCACAAGAAAGCAAGTTTGCCGAAATCTACTTTGGAACTGGTACATGGTGCTTTTCATTGTTTTTTTTCCTTGTGGGAAGTGGTTCTATCTTGCTTAGGATTTTTGGTCTTAATTTTTAGTTTTTTGTTTTTTGTTTTTTTTTTTGTGACGAGCAGTTAAAGGACATGATTGTAGAAGATACACATCCACTGGCAGCATCTTTGAAGGAGGTTAGTGGACTCGCTGTTGGAGATCAATGTGTGTTAGATATTCCCTTTGACGGTGGTGATCCTACATCTCCTCCATTAAGGAGCGATGAAGATGATCATGTTGAAAAAACCATGCTAGCAGAAGAAAATGGGTGTTCTCCAATATCTGGTATTGACAATCAGCTTAGACAAGCCTACCTTGCAAATGGAAAAACATCTTCTAGGGGTGGCGTAAGTAGTAACCACACTTATAATCATATGCAAGAGCTGGAGGCTGCCTCACATGACATGGACAATCTATGCCCCCCTGGAAAGAAGCTTAAATTGGACAAGGAGTATGGCATGCAGTCTAAGCATCAGCATTCAGCTCCTGTTGACAGCAATCAAATGTGTAACAATGCAGAAGATGGACAATATCATGAAGTCATAAGAGTTAATGCAATTTACGATAGTAAAACGTATGCGGAAAATCATGATCAGCAACAAATTTCACCTAATAATGGTAATGCAGAAGCTGTACAATATCATGAAGTCATAAAGGTCAATGCACAACATGATGGGAAATCTTATGGGATAGATGATGAGCAGCCTAAAACGTCTGTGGAAAATCATGATCAGCAACAAATTTCACATAATAATGATGACCATTTCCGCAAAGAGATCAATCTTGCCATGAAAAACCATAACTTCCCGAGTTCACAATGTGTATTAACTGGAGACTCCCTTGAAATGACAGAGACACAGACAAATCTTTGTATGAAGTGCAATAAAGATGGCCAATTGTTATCTTGCAGTGCTAGCAGCTGCCCCTTATTGTTTCATGAGAGCTGCTTGGGTTGCTCAGCTAGCTTTGATGATCTGGGAAACTTTTACTGTCCGTTTTGTGCATATTCTCGTGCAATGTCAGAGTATGTTAGAGCCAAAGAAAAAGTTTCTTTAGCAAGGAAAGAGCTCTCCCTATTTATTGGAGGGAGGACTAGGGATTTTCCAGAACGTGATGGTGATTCATCATCAGGGGATGATGTTAACCTGGGCAAACATAAGAATGTTGATAAGACAGCTGAAGTGAAGAAAGCTGCTACTTTTGTAAATCAAGCTGCTAAGTCTCATCAGACAAGTTTGAAAGGTAAACAATTAGAGCTAACACACTCTTCTGCCTACATGAATGTTAATCGATTTGTAATGGCTACACAACAGCATATTTCTTTTCAAGACAGACAAGGTGCTGAAATAATTATCCAACTTTCAAGAAACCCATCTCAAATATGGAATAAGGAACAGGATGATCATCGTTGTGATGGTGTCAAGTTGTCTGGTGATAATAATGAGCTAAAACTTCAAGGAAAACTCACTAGGTGTAAAATTACTGAGTTTCGTGAAGATGCTTCCTCTGAATCAATTAGTGATTCAGATGGACCACAACAAGATAAGGGGAATGATGGTACCTGTTCCTTGGCATGCCCTAGACCGTTAAGGTGAGAAGCAACGACAGAATACTTTCTGTTGCAGTTGCTAATAATTCCCTAGCCTTTAATATGTGTTAGTGTTGGCTGTTGTGTTAATATTAATCTGTTTTTTGTTTGTTCCATGCTATTATTTGGTGGATTTATACTCAATTATCTGCCATACTTATTTGATTAGCAATCAACTTGATGACTGCTTCAATTATTCCTACCTTGTTATGAGTGGTTATGCTGTATCAATTGTGAGTTCTGTCTATTTATGCTTTTTTGATTCGGAGCTAAGGAGTTCATCTGGAACGTGTCTTTTCATCATAGCTCTGATTGGGTCGTCTGTCTTCTTTTTGTTAGTAATCTTCTTTAAGAAATCTAATGTTGGTATACTAATTTGTACAGCAAATTATTGGGTGTTCCTTGCACTTTAGCATATGATTAGGTCTTGTATATTGTACTTCGTATCTTTTGTCCTCGATGAGTGATGGATTCTAAAATGCTCTTTACTGTGTTGTTGGCTGCTTGTTTCATTCTTTACTGTAGCCTTGATGGATTTTTGCCTTATTGCTAGGGTTGCATATATTCTGGCCTCCCTGGATCCTACTGACGATGAAATCCTCCTTTCACATTGGGTAGTGGGCTGTTAGTAGTGTTGCTGAGGAACTTGTAGCCGTTAAGTCTGGGATGTGGCGAGAATGACCTATTTAGTTTCTTGCATTCTTTTGCCGCTATGTTGATTTTGTAGCTTATGGTTTTGTTTTATTTGTTATTGGTTTTGTTTTGTTTTGTTTGTAACTTGCAGCAGTATTGTTTTTAAAGCAGCTTCCAGCTATTGCTGTGTCCCTAGATGTTGTAGGTGTGCTATGAATTTGGAGTTCTCTCTGGTTGGCTTAGAATTGACTGAACTTATGTTTAATTTGCAGGGCAATTCCAGGATCTCCAGTAGGTAGACGTAAAAAGGTTCGTTGGACAGCAGAGGAGGAAGAAACGTTAAAGGTACCTACTCCCTTATGATTTTCAACAAAAAAAATTAAATAGCTATCTTCTGGAAGAAGAAGTAATTTAAGAAATATGAAGTATTAACTAAGCTTAGCAACTGTTTTTATTGTTATTAACTTATAATATAAGATCAGTTGAGCTTCCAAATTTTGTTGGAAGCTTTAAGTCACTTGTTAGTTGAATTATTGTTGAAAAAACTTCATATTTTCACACCTTAATTATCATTTATCATTGCTCTCTTTGCAGAAAGGGGTAGAAATATATGATCAAGGGAATGGTCGAACCATTCCGTGGAAAAGTATTTTGGAATATGGAGATTCTGTGTTCCGAAAGGGTCGAACTGCTGTAGACCTGAAGGATAAATGGAGAAATATTACTCGTGGGACAAGTCCTAAAGTAAATTGAGGTTTATCTTCTTTGATCCGGTTTTGTAGGTAGCTCCTTTTGTAGCAATGCTTTAGGGCCTTTCTTGGTATATAGTTTCTTTTGTAGCAGGACATAGAACATTTTGTGGATGTAGATAACCAAGGTTTTCCCGTGCAGACGCGCAGACGGGTCTCTTTTGTATATTAACCAAGACCTTTAGTAGGATTAGTGCAGTTATTCTCCGCATTATGAAGTTGTGACTTGTGAGTAATGAAGCTGTCTTTTTTGTATTCTTAAGTGTGTGTCATTTATCAGAAGCTGCGATTGGCTTTTGTGATTATCTTCAACATGTTATGGATGCACAGATAAACTGTTGCTATTGTACTACTCCATAAGTTCATACTTCATAGTACTTGGAGAGTTGGATGTGAATAGTTTTGTGCCCTATGCTCTTAACCATATTTGTAGAGTTTATATAATCTTATAAAATAAAATTTATTCTTATTGATTCTTTATTATATTTAATCTTTCTAGTTACTTAGTTTACTACTATTCAAAACAAAAATTTTACTAAATTAAAATTAATTTTGCTGAATTTGACTTATTTTTTGAATATCATTTTGAATAAGATGAGGGCCTTGGTCTTCAAAATATAAAGTATATAGAAATGAATTTAATAAAGTCGCATGTGTTATTTTTTCTTTACATTCATATTAGTGCTTGTATTAGTTGTATATACAATATAAAGTTTGATCACCACACGAATAATGAACACAAGTAGATTAAAAAAAACAGAGAAAGTATAAAACTCGTTAGTTGTAAAACTACGTGGGTAAATTCTCAGTTAAATCTAGGATCCAACTCTTCCAAGATTGTTTATGTATAGCCAAAGAAATCAAAATGAAATGGTTTGAGAATATTAAGAGACTAATAGAGTGAAGAAAGGACAAAGGGAGGCTCCCATAAACTTGGGTAATAAATGGGTGTAGAAGGCGGTGGGTTTGCAGCAGGAGCCCTGTGATTCCAGTCCTTGGCAAATTCTATGCGCCACTTGTGCATTTATTTATTTAACTCAGTAAAATTTCGATATTTTAACCTCTTTTAACCATCATATATAATATTCTTTCAAAAAAAAAAAACATCATATATGCTTCCTCTATTCTTTTTTACTTGACCTGTTTCTTTTATCACGCTTGCCAATGCAAAACTTTAACGATCAATAACTTAAATTCTCCATAAGTAAAAATTATAAAAGTTATATATTATGATAGTATTTATTGAGACGAATCCAAAAAGATCATACATGAATATATTTTTCCTTACATATTATTCACAAAATACGGTCAAAGAAGGGTGGTGAATAGTGTAAAAGTCAAAGCGGGTCAAGTAATAAAGAACAGAGGAAGTAATATAATTATGGTTTCAAAAATAAAAAATAAAATAAAAAAAACCATTTTGTATTAATTCTACAGTATATAATAGAGATTGTGGAGTTTGTTATATACACCCGGATGCATCGTACGTCCGTACACCCATAAGTATTTTGTTCTCATTTTAATGATTATTTTTCATTTAATCATCAAATAAAGAGTAAAAACTAAATTAGATCAGTTGTGTACGGTATACTCGGAAGTATATAACAGAGAGTATGGAATGATGGAATAAAGGTGAGTAGCTAAGAAATGGGAGGGACCCGAGAATCAGGAGGCAAAATGGTAGGAAAACATGTGAATTTCAACTCGTGATAGTTTACGATGTTGGTTATATACTCGGTATTTGACTAGTAAACTTGAACTGTAGCACTATATGAGAATCCTAGGAATGTTTTTAACTTTTGTAATTTTTGTCATTTTCTTTTTTTTTGATTGGTTGATCGATAGGATAATATGATTTGAGAGTTGTGATTTTGTGAAATTTAGTGTGTATTCTTGTCACCTTCTAAGATTTAAATTTATTAGACCTGATTAAAACAACATTTTAAAATAGTACGGAGTAGGTAACTTATGAAAAAGAATTGTGTACTAGGATTTCAATCATAGCCTTTGGTACTTGTCTAAATATGACTACTCAATTCGAGTCTAAGTGGAAATATAGTTGGACTTGAGTTAATTTATTGATGCTATTTATTTACTGATCATATAATAAGCCAAATGATGATAATCCTAATTGTGAATCAATCCAAACACACGATTTGATTTAAGCCACCTTAATTACTTTTCACTTAAATCAATTTATTTTAAGGGCCTATTCTCATTTACTAAACTGAACTAAACTAAACGGAATTGAATGGAACTGAACTGAACTGAAATTAAGCTGAAGAGAACATACCCTAAATCTAAAGTTTATCAAAATATAAATTGATTAAGGCCCCTTTCACATCACCTTATTTTGGCTAAATTGAAATTATTTTAACTGAATTGAAATTATTTTAATTGAACTAAAATTAATTTTGCTGAACTGGAATTATTTATGCTGAACTGAAATTATTTTTACTGAATTCCTATTATATTCCTTCTTTAAAGTTACTGGTTTTTACTGAATTAAAATTATTTTTACTAAACTGAAATTAATTTTAATGAATTGAAATTATTTTTATCGAACTGAAATTATTTTTATCGAACTGAAATTATTTTTATTGAACAGAACTTATTTTAACTGAATTGAAATTATTTTTACTGAATATTTTTTTTTTAAGGTGAGGGGAGGAGGGCCTAAGACAAAAATGAATGTACTGGTGGTAGGGAAACCAAATACAGAAAAACTAGAGTATATACTTCAGTCTTACTTTTCTTTCTATTTTTAAGAATTTTTTTATCAGTTGCAAATCTATAATTTTTGTATATAATTTATATATAAGCTTTGAGTATATATTTAACAACACCAATATGTATATAAAAAAAGGCTATTATCTAAATTGTAATTATGATATTCTGTAACATATACAATATTTATTAGTTTCTCTCACCTAGTGGACCCAACATACATTCTCTCTCCTCCGATTCTCTCCATTACTTTTGCTTTTTATTCCCTTTGTTTTTAAATACTTGTTCCATTTCTCCATGCGCGGAGTTTTAGGAGAAATTGGAGAAAGTAATAAAATATGGAGGTAGTGGGGTTGGTGGAAGAATAAAAAATTATAAAAAGCAAAAGTAGTGGAGAGAATTGGAAGAGAGAGAATATATTTGGGTCCACTAGGTGTGAAAAATAAATTAAATATTATAAAAACTTTTTCAAATAAGGAAATGGAGCAAGTATTTAAAAATGGCTGCAAATGAAAAGTGGAGCAAGTATTTAAAAACGGAGGGAATACAATTTTTTATTTTCCACCAACCCCACTACCTCCATATCTTATTATTTTCTCCAATTTCTCCTAAAACTCCGCATATGGAGAAATAGAGCAGGTATTTAAAAACGGATGGTGTACACAGTAGGAATCGTAGGTTGAAATTATAATATAAAGTATAGTTATTACAGAGTAGTTTAAGAGAGAAATACTCCGTAATAAAAGAGTAGTATAAGTAGAGTTAGTATAAGAGGAAAATAATAAATATTTGTGCAATTGGAGTTAGTAGCTAGGAAAGAAAAATAATAAAATAGTATAGGAAGCATTGTAATTATTATGAAACGGATAAAAAAGAAAAATATTGCAATTATTACAATACGGACTGAGTACTATTTAGCGAAATCTTTTATCCCGTGGAAAAAGTAGAAAATGGATCATCTACAACAAGACCAAAGATATGTAACGGTCACATGGGCTTTGAACTCGAATTCTTCTCTAAACGTGAATGCATTTAAATTTCCAACCTTTTTCAATCTCTACTTATACCCGCGCCTTTTTACGCTCAACATTCACACCAAACACTCCACTCCACTTCACTTCACTTACTAAGAATCCAAGAATGGATAACTTGAAGAAATCATCACTATCGAAACCATGGAAGAAAGGCCCTGCTCGCGGCAAAGGAGGGCCTCAAAACGCGACATGCACGTACCGAGGAGTAAGGCAGAGAACATGGGGGAAATGGGTAGCTGAGATCAGAGAGCCTAAGAAGAGAACTCGGCTTTGGTTGGGTTCTTTTGCTACTGCTGAAGAAGCTGCCTTGGCTTATGATGAAGCTGCAAGGCGGCTTTATGGGCCGGATGCTTATCTTAATCTTCCGCATCTGCGTTGTAGCTTTAACCCTTTGAACAAATCGCAAAGGTTTCGTTGGTTTCCCTCCAAGAATTTCATCTCCATGTTCCCTGCTTCCAGTGGGACAACACCGTCTTTACTCAATGTAAATGTGCAGCCGAGTGTTCATGTTATTCATCAGAGACTCCAGGAGTTCAAGAATTTCAGGCCGTCTTTAAGTGATCATAATAATAAGTCTGAACCCAAGAATGTGAAGAGGGATAATAAAGAAGTTGAAATTGATAATGACAAACAGAAGTGGGAGAAGCCTCAGATTGATTTGCACGAGTTTTTGGAGCAGATGGGAGTTTTAAAGGAAGGAGAAGCAGCTTACGATAACAAAGCTGATGCAAACAATGGCGAGAATGATGAGTTGCACGAGAATAACATGGAGGAGATGAATTCCGAGTGGGATGAATTAGTTGAAATCTTGAGAGGGGAAGATTATCAACAACCTGAATCAAGCAGTTATGGAGACTATAATATGCAGCAAGAGCTAATAACTTTCCCACCTGGTATCTGGGACTTTTGAAGAGCTTCATTTGATTTCCCAAATTTAGTTAATGTCAGTCGTTAGAGAGTATTTAGATACATGTAACCTGATTTAATGTCCTATAAGATTTGTATGAGATGTAGTTATGACTAATTGGTCTCTTTTGGGAATAAAATACGCTAGTTAGATGGGTTTTGGTATAAAAAGAAGCTAAGAAAGTAACGCCTTTGTGCGTTCCAAGTTTAAATCATTGACTAAGACCTGCAAAATCTAAGAATGAACAAATTTGTGATACCTTCCAAGATTCAAATGACAGAACACAGAAACTGATGCAAATTTCCAGATATGAAGTCTGTTTCAAATTTAAATTTCAACATGAAAAGCTCAACAAAAGTCAGCCTAAGATTCAAAGGTTACTGAAACCGAGCTGTTAACTTTTGTTGATGAAGGGTATAGAACTGTTTTAAAGGCAACTTTCTGCTTCCCTAAACTCTAAAGTCTAGAACACTCTATTTGTGTTTTCCCTTTTTACAGCAGTAGAAAGGCTATCAGATCTGACAATGCATCTGTTATTCTCTTCGATCTTCACTGTTGTATCAATGCTATTCCTGTCCCCAATTATCCTTTCAAGGAGCAAATAATATCGCCCAAGCAGTAAAAAATTTCACGTTTTATATCAGATTTACTCATTTCCATACTCTGAAGCACTCAGATACTCACCATGCTCCTCAAAATATTCAATCAAACGCTTCAAAAATTGGTCGCTACTCACAGTTTCAGTGTCACAAATCACGCAACATTGCCTCCTCGCACGAGTCACTGCCACATTCATTCTTCTACGGTCACAAAGAAAGCCAACCTGTACAATTAACATGAAATTTTCAAGTAACTGTAAAGTCAATTTAACCCATTTGAAGAATTTATATAAAACCCTTGTATTCAATATTCATATTCCTTTTGGTAATAAAACATAATAGTAATTGCCAAAGAAGAGAGTATTAAACATTACACACCTCTTTCTTTGAGTTTGATCTAACCATTGAAATAATTATAGCTTCTTTCTCCCGGCCTTGGAAACCATCAACTGTTGATATTTCCATATCCTTTAACTTAGCGTCGTTACTTTTTAACATCCTCAATGCCACAACCTATCACAAGAGTATTGTGTATTAGGAGTACTGGTAACTTCATGAGATTATTATGCATTAAGAAGCTACTTATTGCCATACCTGTGCACGGTAAGGTGTAATTATACCAATATCAGAAGCCTGGACCCCACTATCAATGAGTCTTTTGGCATGAGCTATTGCAACCTCAGCTTCACCATCATTTAGGGTGCTGTCTTCTTCATCTTTTTTTTCTTCCATATCACAACTGAAAGTATAAGACAAATTACATGGAGAAACTAGCATGACAAAACTCCAGCTGTTTCATTCAAGACATAAATTGTTGTACAACACAATGATAGGTGCAGGAATATCCGCAAAGAGTGACCAAGAAGATATTATAGAATATAGACCTTTTAGTGGAATACCAGTATGTAACTATTCCTGTATCTTTTAATTCTCATCAAATATGCATAAGTAACCACATGGTAGATCACTACTCTATACATCACTATTTGACAAATGTCACGTAACTATTGCACGAGGGAAATTAATGCGCAAATGCGAACAAAATTTATACCCTGCTGTGTCAATGAGCAAAATAGTGGCTTCAGTTGCAGTGGTTTTCTTCACACCTTCCAAATCATAAAGCATATGTGCAGCAACACATGAGTGGGCTTCTATCTACAATAATGAATATCAAACATCAAGCAAATCTAATTATTGTTTTCCACCATATGGCTGCAGTTTAAATCATTTGCTAAACAATCTTGTGTAGAGTACATAAGCACCTTACTATCATACAGCTCTTTAGATGACCAATCCATAATAAGTTTGTGCATGCGATATTGAACAGTGAGCATTGACATTATATCATCCCCATACAAGTCTGCAAGACGTTCAAATAAGGTTCTTCCTAGGCCTTTCTTTTCAGCTTCAACACTCTGGATAGTGGGTGGAAGCTGAAGATGATCTCCGGCAAGAATACATCTTGAACCCTGAAATGGAAAATAACAACTTCAAGAGTTTCTCAGCTAAAAACTCTCCCCCTTTAAAGCATGGGGGGGGAAAAAAAAAAGATGTATATAACAAGTGTGAAAATTGATACATTTTCCGGGCACTAAACCATTTTGACATTAGTTGGTTTTTTTAAAAAAAAAACCTCCTTTGATGAGTAACAAGGCAAAAGACATTATCAATATTCAGTAAATTGTTTACATGGCTAAATCTGTTACATTCAAGTTTTGACAATCATTTTTCCACCTCCTTCCCAATTAAAGTTTGTGATTACTATTTGGGATTTCCAAAAAATATCAAGAGTTTTATCTGAAATTATGAAGTGTGCACCTTCAATGAGGTGATTTGGATTCGACATGGGCAAAGGTGCAAAAGAATTTGTGTACTGGTCACATAGAAATCTTTAATATCATTTCAAATAGTGATAGAAAACTTCATTTTGGGAAAAGAGTATAATAGCAGCAAACCGAAGGCACCAAATCCCCAATATGTTGTCATTTCTGCATAAGTGCTCACTGTTAAGATTCAAGAGCAAAAGTAGCTTGTTATATCATGATACCCTTGATTTTATTTTGGCAAGTGAAAAGACAAAAGATTACATAGTATTAAAGGAGATTTTTTTTCCCACGTCACACCCCCTTTTGATGCTTAAGTAGGGCGCGAAAGGTGTTCATCTTTTAGTTAATATCAGCATTCAGCAGGAGTCTTTTTTCAAGAAGCAGGAACATGTACACATAGCAAGGGATTCTAAACCAAATATCTAAAGCTCATATGAACGGTATCACTGCCTTCAAGAGTTACCTTCAAAAGAGCTATCCAGCATGCAACTTCAAGTGCTTGTGCAGCTTCATCAATAATCACCAGGTCAAAAGTAGATCTATCCAGTTTTTTAGTCAATGCTCCAGTTAAAGTAGTCAATATGACATCTGCATTTTTCAAAACATCAGTCACAGCTAGCTGTTGTCGTTTGCGCTCTTCCTTAGAAAGAGTACGTAGCTCTTTCATAATTTCTCTCTTGGTATTTTTGTCTTTAGCCTTCAGCAGCTTTGTATTTAGTGCCTGAAATTTACATCTGATCCATTAACTAGAAAAAATATTGATAAGCCCATATAAATGAAGAATATTCACATTTAAAATAAGGTACTGGAATTTCAACGAGAGAAGCAGAGAACCAAACAATTTTCCAAAAGTTTACCTTTATTTCTTTGCGAATGTCTTTTGCTAGAGAATTGTTGTCGCCCCGTAGCACCTACATATATGCAAATAACCTCTGAGGCAAAGGTGGAGGAAGGGAATTAAAAGTGCCATAGTTGCTTAAATTGTATACTAATATTGTCACAATGTAGAATTGTAGATGTTTCCAACCAAAAGAAATTAAGACATCAATGTGAGTATATTTCAAAACTCGATTCAGCACAAAATTTGACTGACTTTTATTTACATTTTTTATAAAGGACTCCAAGATCTAAATTTAAGTTGATATTAGAAAAGGAAAAGGTGCTAGAAATGCAGGAGGGCAAGTGCAAGCCATTTTCTTCTAAATAGTGGACATCAGAGTAGGTGAAATGGTGCTAGAATGAGATTTCTAGCCTAACATTGTTCATTAATTATCATCAATAGGAAAATTTATAGGTGTCCATCAATCTTATTGCAAAATATGATAGAAAAAGAGAAATAGAAACTACTTCATTGTTTTAACAACGGAAACCATAAAAAATAATCAATGAACAAGGGGTAGTAGCACATCATGACCCACCTGTGCATCTAAGGCACTATCTAATACTTGAGGCAGCAAACGTGCAGGATGACCCACTCTCACAAGCTTGACCCTAAAGAAATTAAATCAATGGAAATAACAATATGATATACAGTAGGAAGATAAAACACAAATCCAAACAAAACCTGAAGACTACAATCTATAATTTTATGAAGAATGCTAAATTAACTCCTTGTTCATTGCATGCAATGAAAGCAGAAACATGATTATCAGACTTGATCATTATCAGCTAACAAAATCTTTTCACACTTCATTACTCATCTAGTCTACTCTTTTCATCATTTCATACACATAAGCATCAATGCATTTCCAATGAAATCACCCTGCTAGATTAGAAATTACCTGTGAGGAACAAGACGTTCAACTATATTGTCCACGGCAATATTTGATGCAGCACATGCAAGTATTTTTGATCCACGTTTTACTTCCTGTAAGATAATTTCTACAACAGTTGTGGTCTTCCCAGTACCAGGAGGTCCATGCAGCAAAAATACATTGTTGGATGACATGGCTTTAGAAATTGCAGCTTTCTTCACAGAAAAAGACAGCCAGTTCCAGTTCAGTTAGAATTGATTAAATCAACAGAAAAAATTGTATAGGTAGCAACATGAATATGTAAATCCCCCCCACCCCCCCACCCTCTCCTCATCCAAATATAAAAAAAAAAAAAAAAAAAAAAAGAAAGAAAAAGGAAAAATCTTCTAGTTCTTAATTTCTATTGTCTTCTTCCAAAGTTGGTATTAATATTCAAGTCAATAGAAAGGCAGGAAAATGCAAGAACTGAAAGTAGTAAGTTCAAGTATACAGAGCTAACAAAGAATCTTCAGAATCCTTATATCACATTAGGGGAGCAAAGTACGAATTATACGCTATGGTTACAAAATTCCAATGCAAGTCAGATGAGGAGATACAATCCCAATTTAAAAAAGGAGCAGAATACATGCATATAATCATTTTAACCTTAGGTGGAATAGAGGGGGGAGGAAAGAACAGAAGGGCAAGAGCCATGTTTATGAAGGTAGAAAAGAATATGGTTCCTTGGGAACAAAATACATCATTGTTGCATTTAATATCCTTCCCGATAATTTCAAGATATTAACTGGTTTTAGGATCGGTTTTATGTTATCTATTAAATTAAGGAATAACCACATGGTATTAAGATTTTAGGTATAAACGATGATTACCCAAGATAATTTCTTGCCAAAAAAAATTGCATCCACAGAAGCAACTTGGGGGGGGGGGGGGGGGGGGGGGATGAGTGAGGAATAAAGAATCATTAAAGCATCTATAATGTAACTTGTATCATGTAGGAAGCATTGCAACAAGACTATAAGCATACTGATTGGATTAAGAGAATCAAAACAGTATACTGGAGTAGACAGTACACTCAAGTAAAGACTGCCGCCAAATGAACAAAAAAAGTACAGTAATAATTACCTGAGAATGATCAAGATTCTTGTTGAATGGAGAAAAATCAAAATCTTTCTTTGACCTAGAAGGGGGATTCTCTCCAAATAGTACAGGAACTAGGTCAGAAGAAGGACCTTTCTGCACACCTTTACTCAGCTCTACCAGGGTATCCTTCATCCTACGATACGTCACCTAGCAACCAATGCAACTTTAGATAGAAGACCTACCAGGGTTACACTGATTGCTACAATTCAACTTTTGATAGAAGACCTAATGTAACCAATTCAATACGATTAAAATTATCTAATTGCTTAATACACACTAATTCCATTGACTAAAGGAACTTGAGAGAAAATCCATTGTTTTACAGTAAAGACTACCTTATTTAAAACCATGTGAATGTATTCACATACCCAAGACATCTATTCGAGGCCTCCATACCAAGAAGCAACTTGTTACCTAAATATATTTTCTAATAACATAAAATAGATTATAATTAGCAAAATCCCATAAAATAAAAACTAGAGATATGTGTAAATGATGTATTGCATTCAGATAGTACTACAGAAAAACAGAGGTGTGGACCGGATGCGGTAAATCCCATTTATCCCACGAGAAGGTAGAAACTAATTAACAGTGAACTTGAAGGTCACATGAGAATTCCGGAAAAAAAAAAAAAAAAAAAAAAAAAAAAAAAAAAAAAAAAACCCCTCTCCAATCAGCCCTCTGGACTCGTGCACTTGGCAATAAGACAGAGGAACCGGTGTAGTGTTGCGAATCACATAATTGATGGTTAGAGGACACATTGACATAACACATAAGTATTCTACAGGAGAACTCTTGATGCATGTTCTCTTTGATTCAAACATAGAGCAATAAAGAGGCTAACCTAAATGGTCAAATTTGTGATCAAATTATAAACGCGTGCAATAAAGAAATTACACAGAAATTCTTATAAGAAAACCTACCTCATTTGCCACTTTCTCAAGTCGCAATGAAGTATTTAGGCCATCCTCTGGAATATCATCAAATGCAACAGTGATAGATGATTCCTAGTCAATAAAATAAGCAAATTTGACTTCAGATCTGTACAATGTAATTCTCAGACTCACTTAAGACTTTACAGACATTTACCTTCAAACGATAAACTACCCCCTGTCCTAGGGAAGGAGACCCGGCATCAGCCTTGTTCAACTTTAAAACCACAACATCGTGAGTCCCAAACTGCATCATAAAAGCAATACTGAGTATTATAGGCTCAGAATGAAATGGAAACAGGTACAAAAGTAAAGTAGTTGAGAAGCAAGGAGATAGCAGGAGTAGAATATGTGAGACTGAACGATTCTACTTTCGGTCTTTTGTCCATCTTTTTTTATAGGGGGGAGGGGGGTATTTTTGTCACATACTCAGATCATGTGACATCCATTGTTCTTGAGAGTTACTTCATTTTCCTTTTTCTGTGGGAAAACCAAGTATTTTGCCACTTATAATAGATAACTTTTTAACAAGAACAGTTTTGGCAAGAGGGAGTCAATACATGATTGTAAATGCTAAATGCAGAATAAGTATAATAGTCTTTTCTCATAGACTGTCAATATGCCACAAACATGTAATATTCAAGCACTTGTCATACATAAACTAAAGGTATAACACTCACCTTGTGAGGGGGAAGAACTTCTCCTTTTGTAGATTGAAATTCAAGAAGACTCTTTCCCATCAATCCTGCCTGTCATGGATGAAGAAACACCAATTTGGCAACAAAAATCCATCAGAATGCAAGATAATTAAGTAGATATATCAAGGAAAATTAATCAATCACTGTTTTAATATGTTCTCATACAACAGGCACGATTGTTGCAATTTTGGGAGGAATGCATAAGAAGTTATTATAATCAATCTCTTGCACTTTTAATCATCTTTTATAAAGAAATGGGTATAAGGGGATTAGAAGTATATAGCCTAGCTTAAAGTGATTGTCTTCATTAGAACCTTCAAAGCAAATACATTTGACTGACCTACTCCTCAATGATACGAATCAAAAGAGCATAACAGGAAATTTAAATTACTCCTTTTCTTTACTAGAATTGAAATATTGCTAATTAGCTATTCCTATCCTCGAATTAACATATTACAGATTTTACACATAACATTCAAACCTAGTACAACACTATAGTGATACTATTACTACAATTTTTTTTACAGAAGTTATCTCAAACTTCATGAATTAATGATTGATATATTAAATCATAAAATATAATTGTATGAATAGTTAATAAATCCTATCTTAAAAAAATATATACTTCAGGCTCTTTTCAATGATACAAGGGAGTCCAATCAATTCCAATCAATCATATTAGCTTCTGAATGCCCTTAACAAATTATGATTCCAAAGAAATTATCCTCCCTTTTCACACACCCGTTTGCAATAAACTTGAGAAATAAGAAGCATAAAACATCAAAGCAACTAATGTATGGGACTTTAAATTAACACTAACGATAAAAAAGAGGGATTACCTGAACATCAACACACTTCAGGTTAAGAATAATAGAACCATTTTTTTGAGCCGATTCGACGCTCCTGGTCGAACTAGTTGTGATAGAAGCAGATATCTCAGCCTCCTAAACATAAACACATTTTAATCTCAAGTTTAAATTCACATTTTAACTATCACAACTGATTAATTTTTCCATTAACAATGAAATCAATCACACAATGTTGGGAGAAAGAAATGAAATATGAGCATTTTAAACCATTTGCCATAGTTAGCAAAATCAATAGAATCACGAAAACAAACAATGTGATATGTAATTGTTGAATTATTCAGCTGCCCAACAACGATCAATTTTAATTAGAAAACTAGAAAAATTATTCACAAAACCCATATTACAAACCACCAAAAAGCATTCCAATTTCAAAATGAAATTAATCCCACATTGTGAATTCACAAGCAATTTTAATTTAAGATTCTCTAGAATAAACAAAAGAACATGAAAGAAAAAATGATAACTTTATTTTTGGTGATATACCCAATTTCCCAATAACAACATTAAATTAATAATGGAGAAATACCCATTAAATTCAATTCAAAAATAAAGAACACCCACAATTTTACATTAATTAAACAACAAAACATTAATTACAAGACAATCAAATGATGAACAGGGGAAGAGAAAGAAATGACCTTTTCGATGTCGATTAAAGGAGCCATGGTGGAAACAAACTGTTCACGAGACATGGGAGAAGATTTCTTGGTTTTTCCCCCATTCATGGCTAAAATTTTTGGGGTTTTGGAGGAGAGAGAATCAGTTGCAGTGCACCAGAAGTAGTCTAAACTGAGCACTGAGTCCTGGTTCTCTGCCTGGTGGTATGGCACTACTTTTACTTTTTAAACTCCGGCAAGCTTCTCAGTTTTATCTCCCTTGATTAGATTATGATTTTTTACAATAATTGCTCATATTTTACACTTAATTGGTGTGGGTTTTGATAATCACTACTGAAATTGAGTTTTCAAATCGGGTTTTAGATTGGGCCTTTTCAGAGTAGGTTCGAACTTTAGGCTAAGAACTCATTTGTTGTGTTATTCAAATCGGTTTTTTTTAAGGTCGGATTATTGATGATCAAATGATCAATTCTATTTTATGATTATATTTAGCAAGATAATTTCGTGCAATAATGGGATACTTTTAAAATCAATTGTGCTATTGGTAGTATGGAGATTTTTTTTTTTTTTTTTTTTTTTTTTTTTGAGGAAGTGTGGAGAATTTTTTAAAAGGTGAGAATAGTGGATTTTCTTGTTATTATTTCTTGAGGATTTTAATTGTTAATTATTCCTAAAAACACATGGAGAACTAGGGATTTTATGCTTTACCAAAAAAAAAAATGCTATTGAAGGTAAATTGGAAATTTTCTTTCAAAGGGTCGTAATTGAGAAATTTTGCTATAGAGGCCAAGAGGGGCGTAGTATTTATTCTAGTATTTCCGGTGACAATTGGTTCATAAAAACTACTCCTATTTTTCTATACAGTAAAAACAATACGAAGTAAAATACTCTTTTCTCTTTGACCTTTCATAATAATATTAGTTTTTTCTAGGTTAAAAAAAAGAAAAAAAAAAAAAAAAAAAAAAAAAAAAAAAAAAGAGAAATAAGAATTTAAAGGAAAATTTGTCATTAATAAATAAAACTAACCTAGTGATTTATCATAAAGATAGAGGGGCGCCTCAAGAAACATCAAGTATTAACGATTATGAATAATGATTAATAATCACAACTTTCACTAGTCTTGCATATTTAGACTTCAAAATTTTGTACAGAAGAGTTAGAAGACTACTTGAACAATCTTAGTTTTCAGCCAGCAGTGAGATGAAATTAATGTTGACACATGTCATTCACTAGTTAAAAATTTTCCCTCCAATTTTTCTTTCCTTTTTTTTTTTATGTCTGTTTTTATTTCGTCAATTATCCGTGAAAGGTATTTATAGCCTGTAATATTCTCTTAATGAAATATTCTTATATGTATATATTTTATTTTATATTAAGTAATTTTTGCAATATTATTCACCAATATTTCTATAATATTCTCGTGCTAATATTATTATTTGGAAAAACCTTAATAATTCACGCTAATATATATTTTTTAAAATAGTATTTGATGTTTCATTATTTTCCTCAGTTTACTTATATATTATAATAAAAACCTATGACTAGCTCACTTTTTTTAAAAAAGAATTGATTTTTATATATAGAAAAATAAAGTTGAAGTTAATTAAATTTGTACAAACAAATGTGTATGTCAAAATTGTATCAACAAAATAGGGACATTATAAGGTATATATATATATAAGGCTCTCATGAGAATTTTTTTTTTGTGAGAACACTTTTTATGTTCTAAATTTTTACTCATATGTTCTAAATTTTAAATCTGATGTTCTAAACTTTTTCCCAGGTATTCTAAATTAGTATTCACATGTTCTAAACCATAAAT
Organism: Chenopodium album; assembly: GCF_948465745.1. NCBI lineage: Eukaryota > Viridiplantae > Streptophyta > Magnoliopsida > Caryophyllales > Amaranthaceae > Chenopodium > Chenopodium album. Next base: position 71,789,417 of record NC_137838.1, on the reverse strand, counting down.
TAGTTAAGTTAGATGTTATAAATTTTGAATGACTTATTCCGAAATTTTAACTTATATGTTCTAAATTTTAAAACGTGCTTGTGTTCTAAATTCGAAAGCATATGTTCCAATTTTTACTCACATGTTCTATATTTTTACTTATATGTTCAATATTTTTACTCTCATTTTCTATATTTTATACCAAGTGTTCTAAATTTTTTATACACATGTTCTAAATTTTAAATCAGGTGTTCTAAATTTTAATCATATGTTCTAAATTTCATAAAGCAAAATTTTTAAATTTTTACTCATATGTTCTAATTCTTGAATCAGATGTTCTAAATTATTGCTCACACACATGTTCAAAATTATTAGTCATATGTTCTAAATTATTAGTCATATGTTCTAAATTTAAATTTGAGTCGGATGTTCTAAATTTTTACTCGTATGTTCTAAATTTTTACTCACATGTTCTAAATTATAGATCAGTTATCATATAAATATGAATTCTCATATATATAATAAGTAAAACAATTTTTTTTTTTTAGTTTATAAATGTATTTCTTTGTTAATGTATAATTGTTAAAATAATGTTATAGTTCGTTAAATAATATTATAAAACCCGTGCATGGCACAAGACTTTAACTAGCTGAGGGGCATAGTATTTCCAGTGACAATTGGTTCATAAAAACTACTACAGTTTTTTCTATACAGTAAAAACAATAAAATACTCTTTTCTCCTTGACCTTTCACAATAATATTAGTTTTTTCTATGTTAAAATTAAAATTTTTTTAAAAAAAAAAAGAAGAAGAAGAAGAAGAAGAATTTAAAGGAAAAATTGCCATTAATAAATAAAACTAACCTAGTGATTTACCGTAAAGATAGACAGGGGCGCCTCAAGAAACATAAAGTGTCAACGATTATGAATAATAATCACAACTTTCACTAGTCTTGGGTCTTTATAGTAGGCTTATCATCTTGTACAGAAGAGTTAAAAGACTACTTGAACAATCTCAGGTCTCAGCTAGCAGTGAGATGAAATTGGGTTGTGAATAATCTGACAGCAACTTATTAATCCCGTATCAGGCAGTTTATATAATACCAATATACCATCATATCATGAACTGTTTTGTAGATGCTAATGCTATATGAAAATATGGAAAATCACTAAAAAAAGAAGGAAAAAAAAAAAAAAGAGTTGATGCTCAACAAAGATCACCTTTTGCAGTTGTACATTACCCTGTTATTGGGAAAGAGACTAATGGAAAGGCAGATCATTGGATCATACAAACATAACTCAGAATATTTGAAATCATTAACACCTAGAGAGAAAACTACAAAAATATTTGGCAGCTAAAATCACTGCAGCATCAGTTTTGTATCAGATTAGGGGTATACAGTATGCTGCAGATAAATGCATGTCAACAAATAATAGATTTGATTGCTTGCAGCTATCTCTCAGAAGTTAAAAGGGTATAACTGGGTCAAACTGTCTCCTCCTACCACTCCCACAGGATAAAAGACAGTCGAACATCCGATCTTATCTAAACACACTACTTGTAAATGAGAGCATCCCGGCCTGGACCTACACCGATGTAATGGACTGGCACGCCAACTATCTCTTCTACCCGCTCAACATAGCGACGGGCTGCCAATGGAAGGTCAGCGTAGTTTCTAACTGATGATATATCAGTCTTCCACCCGGGTAGAACCTCATATTCAACCTGAACAAATGGCAAATTACGCAACGTTAGGAATTATATTGAAATCCTAAAATGCCATCAGCTATGCAACAAAAGATGATATGATCAAACATAAGTAGAAGGGACAAACATACGGAGTAACCAATACATTTTCCAAAACTTTTGTTTTAGTAGTGCTAAATAAAATTCAAGACAGGGGAGTTTGAAATGGGGGTAGCTCCAAGCATGAATTTTTTTCATCTCAAAATCTTCCACCATAAATGTTTATGGACTATCGAGTTAAATAAAATATAGTTGTACTGCAGGACAATTATTCAACTAAGCACAATTCTACAGCAGCTGTTCAAGAAAATCCACTCACCTTCAACCGTTCAAGGATACGTAGATCACCAGGGAAAGATTTGATCGGAGTATCATCAACATCCTTGTATGCAACACCCAATTGGATCTCGGGAAGATCAGATAGAACATCCAGTTTTGTCAGGTTCAAAGAAGAGAAGCCATTAATATCGCAACTAAATTTCAATGCAACCAAATCAAGCCAACCACAGCGACGAGGACGACCAGTTGTTGTCCCGAATTCCTGACCAGCAAACCTCAGCAGATCCCCACCCTGACCCAATATCTCTGTAGGGAAGGGACCAGAGCCAACACGTGTGGTGTATGCTTTTACCTGAAATCAAAACTGTTATTAGAAACCTCTGCAGGTATATATAAACAGGTTGAAAGTCTTGAAACTGCTGATGCAAAAGAAATAACAGGGTAAGTAAGAAGAAAGCAATCAAGCATTAACAAATTAAACCTCTGCGTTGGGACATGGGAGAGCGGTGGTTTGGGGGGGGGGGGGGGGGGGGTCTTTCAGTGTGCATATTACTCAGCTGAATTTGACTAGTCTAAACTTATCAAATATTATTTTTTTCTGAACATATTAGAGTTTTTCAGAAAGAATTTGGCCATAACTTGTCTTAATTTACTGGAATTTCTTTTGACTAAACTTATCTGAACTTATTGGATCCTATTTTACCTGAATTTAATTATATCTAAATCTTATACGGAGTATTATCTTTTCTGAACTTATTTTTTCTGAAGCAAGCCAGCATAAATCGAACTAAATCAATCAATCTTATGCCACACATGTCCCAACATCAGCAAAGTTAACCTCAGAAGTAATTACAAAATTCACGTATAGAGAATTACTAAACTTCTTGCCCACCCGCTCCACCCCCTTAGCCTCCACCACCCTCACCCCCCTTCCCCTTTTTCCTATAATCTCCTTCACTAACTCCATGGCTCCATACCTATTATTTCTTCTTGCAGACCTTTGCTTCTGATTGGGATACTCTGCATCTGTGAGCCTATCAATAAGTATGTGGGCACTAAGAGAAATCCATTACCTTGAATCTCTTCCCAAACACCCAAGGATCTTGTAGCTCTGTAAGCTAGCTGAAGGTAGATACACCCCAGTTCCAGTCTAGGAAGCTCCTTGATGGAATTAGGGTAGCATCCCCAAAGGCATATGATACATCAGCTTCTTAGCTGGATTAAGTTTGAAATAATTTCTAACCCTGCCAACCCCCCATCACCACCCCGCCTCTTTTGCTCCTCACCACATTCACCACTAGCAAACATACCTATTCCCTTCCAGTATTATACTTGTGTATAATACCATCAGAAGAAGAGGGAAAAAAAAAGAGAGAGGGAGAGGGAGTAAGAACTGACAAAGCTGCTACCCCACCCGGCCACCCCCCTCTCCCTGCAGATTCCAGAGAGAATCTGGAGGAAAGGTGGTTTCCATGAAGAGAAAAGTGGATGACAAATGGATGAAAGAGGACATGTTGAAAGAAAGGAAAAAATGGGCAGTGAAGATGAATAAGAGGAGGACAGGAATAGAGCAGCACACTCCAAATAGCTTTCACCCATGAGAAAATTTGTTGACATGTTTCCATCCTATGTGAGCAAATAATTGTACATGTATATAAAATTACAAAGAATAAAAGAATATAAAAGAACAAACCAATAAAACTATAATGACAAATATAACTTACTACTCCAATAAGATCACCAACGGCTCGGGGAGCAATACCAAGACCAGTACAAATTCCACCAGCTGATGGGCTAGAGGAAGTTACGAAAGGATAGGTTCCAAAGTCAATGTCCAGCATAGTAGCCTGACCACCTTCAACCAGAACCTTCTTTTTCTGTGAGATTGATTCATTCATGACCAAAACAGTATCAGCAATGAAAGGCTCCAATCTCTCAGCAAACCTTTTGTACTTTTCTACTTCTTTCTTCAACATTTCTGGCTCATATTTAAAATCTTTAAATCTGGCTGCTGCATCCAACAGTAAGATTTCAAGCTTTTGAGGAAACGTATCCATGTGCCTAAGGTCACCAACTCGTATGCCATTCCTTATCACCTTGCTTGAATAAGCAGGACCAATGCCTCTCTTTGTTGTGCCAATGAAGGATTTAGCTAGCTCAGCTTCTCGAAGACCATCCACTTCTTGATGGAAGTCAAACAACAAGTGAGCACGATCAGAAACTAATATACGTCCGTTGCAAGATACTCCATTAGACTCAAGACCGTCAATTTCACCAAAAAGTCCAGGCAGATGCACCACGACTCCATTTCCAATAACACATAAAGTTTCCTCATTAAGAATACCAGAAGGAACTAAATGAAGAGCAAATTTTTTTCCTTCTGAGTTGTAGATGGTATGCCCAGCATTAGCTCCACCCTAACAACAAATTAAAAGAAGAAATGTGTTTTAAAATGTTAGTGTGTTAGACATGAAGACATCACATCAAGAGGCTGCCATAGAAATCAATGAAATACGCAACTATCTAATACAATATTAAAACAAATAAACAACCAAAAATAAAATAACAAATAGAAATACAAAATAGAAGAAAGAAACCAAATTACTGAGATGGATCAGAATATTAGGTTACTATAGCAATCTCAACTACTTAAGTTGAAGTTATAAAGTAAATAATTAATTAAAAAAATGAAAATTAAAGTATTGTCAATTGGAAAGATGCAGCAGACTAAGTCAAGATACAAAACAAAACAAAAGTCTTATGAAGTATATAAATAAGCAATTAAGAATAGCACACAAAAGGCCTTTACAGGTGGCATACAATGCATCACCAATCAATAACATTAGAATTCCTTAAAAGTTAAACAATCCAATAGGATTAGTAAACCCTAGTTGGGTAAGGACCAAGCATTTGTGAAGTTGATGGATTTGTGCTTCATTTAATTTTAGATTAATGGGGTATGTGAACCGCAACGTAATGGGAAATGCAAGAAATAACATAAAACTATAAGAGTAAGTCATGTGTAATCAGGGGGTTGTAAATAATCACAGTTTTAAGTGATTATGGCTGCCAACATTGACTTCAAGAACTTAGTTGTTAAAAGTTAAACCCAAATATATTGGCTTCCCATGGCACCAAAGGTTATATCGATTATCTTCCTGAAACCCATGGCACTATCACAGATGTCATTGCCATCAAAATTCAAACACCAACAGGTAAACAATACCCCATACGATAACAAGACTTCTCGAAAATCTCAAATATTGTTATTTTCTCCCTAAAAAACTAATCATTTATAGTCAATAAAATAAGGAAATGATTTATACGTGTTTGGTGAATAGCTTAAAAGCTAAAGCTGATTATGTTAGCTGATTTTCACTAGCTGATTGTATTAACTGATTTGACCAACTTATTTTATTAGCTAATTGTATAAAAGTGTTTGGTAAATAGCTTATAGCTTAAAGTTAAAATTGTTTGAGTATGTGAAATGACCAATAAGGTAATTGTGGGATAGGTAGGTTAGGAAGGATTTTAAATTAAATGGGGGTATAAGTGTCATTTCACCATATATTAATGAATAACCTAATTGAAAAGGCTCCTAATTAGAAAGAGCTTATTTAGTGGAATAAGCTCATTAAATAAGCTTTCCATCAAATACGAATTAGCTTATTTAATAGTCAATAAGCTAATGTTGGTCAAATAAGCTGTTTACCAAACACAGCCACATTCTATCCATTCCCTTAGCTTCATTCCTACCCAACTTTCATTTACATAAGACAATTAATTCGAAACGAATCGACAAAGTGCTACGGAGTAATTCACAACAAATAAGAAACTCAAACAATCCAACAAGCCACACTAATTCAATCCAAATTCCACCCCCACTACCCTTGTAAGAAAACCTCCACCTCCCAATTTCCATGCATACAAGACTACTATCGAAACCTAAATTAAAATGAGCTAATCAATTAAGCTAATGATTTATAAATGTCTATAACAATGTGAATCAGAATCAATCAAATTGAAGAAAAAAACCAATCATTTATAACTCAAATTTAATCATCATTAAAATGTCAATAATAATTATAAAAAAAAAATTAAAAAAATCACTTTCAGATATCATCACCCATTCAATCAGAAATACTATTATACTAATAAACAAACAATAAAATAAAATAAAGAAAAGAAAAAGTAAAAATTGAAACCTGACAACGAGCAACAACATCAAAATGCTGAGCCAGAATATCAACAAGCTTGCCTTTACCCTCATCACCCCATTGACAACCCAAGACGCCGGAAACCTGACTCAACCCATCGATTCGACTCACTGCCTCACGAGTTGGCTCAGTTACGGCGGTTTTCAGGGAAGAGCATCGGACGACGGCGGCGGCGGCGGCGGCGGAGGAGGAGGGTTTCTGGAAGGTTCTAGAAAGACGAGAAGGTCGAGAAAGAGAAGGGGTTTTGTAGAGGTTGTAGTGAGTTGAGCCGGTGAAGGAGACCGGGTTATGGTCGAGTCGGAGGGCGGAAGTGTTCATTTTTTGGGGGAGAGAGAAACAAGGAAGGTGGGCTGGCTGGGGTGGGGAGTGAAGGGTTTTAGAAAGGAATCAGGTAATCGAATGTGTTTATATTGTGTGACGTGGAAATGTTGATTTTTTTAGTAACGAATAAATACTTGACCAAGTACTACGTAATTTATTTATTTAAGAAGGAAAACAAATGGACACTTAGGATGTCCCAAGTATTAGTATTACACTATTACTACATGAACCGGTTATAAAATTGGTCTATTCGACATTATCATCATGTACTTGTACTTAAAACCGACTTTTTTTAATCAATTTGAAAAGGAATTGAACTGTTAAAAATCTATTTTTAGGAAAATTAAAAACTGATCCGATCTAATTTTTTCTAACCCGAAATTGAATTAAACTGAATTTGTGTGAACCATTACTAACCCGACCCATTATTAAGCCAAATCGTTACAACCCGAACTAATTACGTCTAAACTCGATAGTAACTCGACACATTTTAAACAGAAAAATGTTTAAACCCAGCAAAAAACCGATAAATTTGAACCGGTTCAACCAATAACCCGCTGTGACCGAACCACTTATAACCCGTAACTCGTTGTGACCAAACTATTTCCAACCTGTAACTTGTTCAGACCGAACCGTTTACGACCTGTAACCTGTTGAGATCGAACCGCTTACTACCGGTGACCTGTTATGACTGTGACATTTACAACCAGTACGCCAATATGTTTATGATCTTATCCTTTTCAACCCACTACTCGATAAACCGAACTTAATTATGACTTAACTTGATTATAACATGATCCTTTCCTACCCTTTATTTGAATAAGGCCCCGTTCTCTTCACCTTAATTTTGCTAAACTGAAATTATTTTTACTGAACTGAAATTATTTTTGCTGAACTTAAATTATTTTTACTGAACTTAAATTAATTTTACTGAACTGAAATTATTTTTGCTGAACTAAAATTATTTTTACTGATTTTCTATTATAATTCTTCTTTAATAAAACTGAATTTTGCTGAACTGAACTTATTTTTACTGAACTGAAATTATTTTTACTGAACTGAAATTAATTTTACTGAACTGAAATTATTTTTACTGAACTGAAATTATTTTTACTTAATATTATTTTTTTAAGGTGAAGAGAACAGGGCCTAACTCGATTCCATAATGACCCGACTCGATTTAACCAATATGATTTGGACTGAAACTCGCTTTAAATTGGGTAAACCCGTTTGCAAACCGACAAGTTCAATCCAAACCGATTATGACTAGAACCAATAATGACTGGACCCGATTTCACCCGATCTGTTTTGAACCGAAACCCATTTTCTAACCGACCCAGTTTAGCCCAAACTGATTATGACCCAAACCAATTACAACCCGACCCGATTAGGACCCGAACTGTTTTGAACCGATACCCGCTTTGAACTTGCTAAACCCATTTTTCAAATCGACTTGGTTCAACCTAAATTGATTATGACCCGTAACCACTACAACCCGACCCAAATAGAAATCGCAAAAAAAAAAAAAAAAAAAAAAAAACAAACAAACAAATTCACCCGATGATTTTCAAAAACAACCTGCTAATTAGTTTCAATCTATTATAAACCGACTCGTTATAACCCGAAAATGATAAAACCAATTATAATCCGAACTATTTACCCGAATTGACGTGCCCTACTTGTACTCTATGTTTTTTTTAGTACTTCTTGTTTTTAGAGTAGTTTTTTTTTTTAAGGGGGGGAGATTAAAGTTCATTAATAATAAGCCATACGGCACTTACATAAGAAATCGTAATCGAACAATGCAAAGACAAAAGAACCAATTACTAGTTCGAAATAAAGGAAACTACAATTGCACGCGCAAAATGACTTTCTGAAATACCCTTGGCTCATATAACGCTGTCCTATGCAGCCTCTTGCAAGGGGGTCTGGCAATATGTTGTAGTTTCTGACGAGAACCTTCATTGGCTCAGAATCCTGTACACCTCGACCTGAAATCAAAATTGGTGTCGTACACTTCACCATTGACAAGACAATCTCCGATTTAAACACGGATATCGGCATGGAAGCATAACCCTTTAGCCCGAACCAACAGAAGATCAAACCAAAGCCCCATAGCCAACAAACCCGGCTCAAATCCTGCACCAAAAGATCGGTACACCGATTTGCACACCCCATAGCACACCAACACACCACACAAAAAGAAAAAATAACAAACCCAAATAACACACAAAGACGGAAACAGGAAACCCAAACACTACACACACCACTAATAGAAAAAACAGGAAGAAACTTAAAAACAAGAACTACGAACGGAACCCTAACAACCCACCCCGCCGCCACTCCGAGCACAACCACCAAAGCTCCGAGGTTCACCAACTAACCCAACCCACATGCCGCCTGACAGTAAAACCCGGACCGCCAATACCCGCCCGAGAAACCCAAACCCCACACACCCCTGAACCGCGGCAACGACGGCTGGAGACACCAGACTAAGAACGGCCCTACGCGAGGGACTCAGAGGGAGAAAACTCACCCTCCTCGTTCTCGAAAACAACATCGCGATGACGGACAAAACGGAGGGGCCTAGGCACGGCGGGGAAGCGGAGACGAAAACCGGCGGCAAGCCGGCAGCAAGGCCGGTGAGGAACTGACGCAGCCGAAAAGGGGAGGCGGTGCACGTTGCAAGGCCGGAAATACAAAAAAACCAAAGCGAAAACGAAAACAAAAACAAGAAAGGAAAAAAACAACCTAAGGGAGTAGATCGGAGGCTCGCCGACGCCGTGGCATGGGCGGTGAGCCGCACGCCCGCCGGCGAGCCTCATGGCCGGAGCAGTTTTTGGGAAAGCGGTAGGGTTTGGGAGAGAGAGAGAGAGAGCACTAGGTTGGTTTAAAAATTAACCGTTGTTTTTAGAGTAGTTCAAGCAAAACTTTGTATGTTATTATATATTATGTGCAACTTTTGGGCATTATTTGTGAGATAAAATATTTAAAGTTGCACATAATATGTAACAGATGTAGTAGTTAGGTAAGAATTCACCTTGTAACCTTGAAGTCACTAGGTCAAATTATCCCAACATTACTTACAACTAACAACTCAAAATATTACTGAATACGAGTACTTGGTTAGAACTTCAATTAGCAAAATTATAAATATTTGATGTTTAAAAAATAGGTGTTGACAAACGTGTCTAAATGAAATATATGCGTTAACAAATTTGATGCTCAACACAAAATTATAAAAGTTTGATGTTTAAAAAATAGGTGTTGAGACGAATCTAACACATCACTATACTTTTTCTCAATACAAAATCACAAAACGAAATCAAAACAAGTTATATGAATAGTGTATAAAGTCAAACCGTGTCATCTAATTTGAAATTGGAGTAAGTATATAATTAAATATAAAAAAACAAATACAAATATATTGAAAGGTTGTATTTCGATTTTATATTAATAACATGATAAACTTTGTTAAAATTATGTTAATAAGAAAAACAATAGTTAAAGTTAATACTATGTATATGAATACGAACTAAAAAAATAAAATAAAATGTCAAACGTGACAATTATTCTGAAATGAGTAGGTACCATAAATGTGATGTCTGGTAATCTGTACTTCATGTTTCACCATACTTGCTATATAGAGAAAGGGCACGTAATAAAGTTATACAGAAAGAGCAAGGAATCACCTTTAGCAAATCAGTTCCCTGAAATAGGTTCATTTTTTTTTTTTGACCTTATGATTTGCATTTCATAAGTTCATATGATTGATTGGTTATGTGCTCAAAGATTTAGGGGATCATGATCTCAACTTATGCATAGATGTTTAGATATTCTAAGCATTGAAAAGAGCCCATCATTCATGTATACCAAAACCCACCCAAACATTCTAAGGAGTATATCCAAAACTTACATTAGTCATATGTAACACAACCAAACCAAAACAAAAAGAAAATGAAAGACAGGAAGATAGAGGCTAGTTTACCACACTACAAAAATATTCAAGTAGTGTTTGACTTTAGCAAACCACTGCCTCTACCTCAAGCGCTAGCGTCGAATAGGCCCTTTGTATAATTGAAATTCCGAATAGGCTCCAAAAGTCACAAGTTTCTATTTCAAGTGAATTATTGCCAGGATCAATGCCTCACACGAATAAACTCTGAGTAGGATTGTCAACAAAAGAATTGAGATACCAATAAAAACTAGTAACTGTACACATTTGCTGATGCGCTTCCTATATTTTACAGCTCTGGCTACTTATACAAGTGTATATATACCCCCTCTTTCTCTGTTTTTGTGTGTATATATGATATATCTTCCCCTTCCTCCCATTCTCTGTTTTTGTCTTGCTTTCCTCTCAACCTCATCAATATCATGCTGCATCGAAGTTGTGGGAGATTCCAAGCAACAAACAAGTAGTGGTTGTATTAAATTTTCATTTTTTATTTTTTATTTTTTTTTATTATGCAGCAATATCGGCTGTTAACCATTCAGTATGGCGTGCAGGTCCAGTTCAAGCAGACCTCAGCTAGCTATTTATCAAGCATTCATTTGGTAGACCAGAGTCCCTCCTTTTTTGAGGAACTTGTTTCCTCCAAGGGTCATTGTGCAGCTTATAATGCAAAACCTAAGTAGAACAAATAAGAAAGCTAAGGTCAGTGTATACAGTACAAAACTATAAATTTGCCTAAATCATACACAGTCTAAAATAAATCTCTACTCATAAAGTAACTTGTTACTGCTGGACTGCTTTGATACTCCAGGCATGGAGTGTCATATACAAGAGTTAGACAAACCAAATTCCAAATTCCAAATTTAAAGACACGTAGACGCAGTCCTTGTATGGTAAAAAGGTATTGATGAAACATATCCCTGGATCTAAGAATTTTGAATGTCTTATGTCTATTCACATTCAAACTTTTGATACAAATGCACAAGAAATAGATTATTGGTAACTTATTGTAAGGTTTTCTGCTTTAAACTTTATCTCAAGCCCATCTTCAAGCACATATTGAATGGCTCTCTTTGTTATCCCTCTAATTTAAAGGTTTTTTTTTTTTTTTTTTTTTTTTTTTTTCTATAAACGTGGATCAAGATGATTGAGGTGTCAAGGTGAAAATCGTAGTGTCAGGTAAGGATTACATAACCTTGTCAAAATGTCAAATGTCTAAGACAAAAAATGAGGTTCTATATTAAAAAATAAAAATCAAAAATTAAAAAAAAAAATTGTGAGAATGAGAGAGAAGATAGATAGAAGCGGTGAGATTAAGATAGGAGAGAGTAAAAAAAAAAAAAAAAACTGACTGGAAATAATGTTTCTAGACTTTTCTGCTAATGGAATACAAGTGTACAACTGGAGCATCATTATACGTAGATAGAGGTGTCATTCGGATGTTCGGATTGGATTTGGTGAGGTTGGGTTGGGTCGGGTCAACTTTTAAAGTTGAGTCATGCTATTTTTTTGTGTGTATGAGACTCGAAATCTAAATCGGATTTTTTCAGGTCGGGTCGAGTGTGGTTTTGACACCTCTAATGTAGAAGTTTTTAGTAAAAAGTACTGAAACTAGAATCAAACTCCAGACCTCTGCCCATTTGCTTTACCACGGAACCAAAGAAACTTGTTTTTATGTTACGCCTAAAAAGCATTTTATATATTTAGGGGCCCTGTGCGGTTGCACTGCCCCAGTGTCGGCCTTGACCACATGGACCAAATGTCTTTCCTATGAGTTGTTTCTGCTCACCCCTATCGAAAGAAATATGTTTAGAGAGATCCAATTGTTTCATGAACTATTTTTGTAATTAAGCTCATTTCTTTTCAAATTTTCAAAAGCCTCCATTCAACAAACTAAAATATTATGCCTAAATTTAAAAAATCTATAATCCAGTAGTTTGGAATCCAATGCAATTGATGTGGATGAAAAGAGAAAGTAGATGAGACGATCATTCAACATGGTGAGACACACAGTAGAGAACATATCAAACCTGTATAAGTGTGGCAAAGGCATCATCTTCAGTAAATTGTAACATCTCTGCAGCCCAATCATCAACACGATTGAAGGTAGATTTCTGCCTCTCAGCCTCAAGCAAGGCAGAATCACGATACAAGAACCGCTGCCAGATTCTCTGTACATTAGCCAACTTAAACTCTATCTCTGTCTCATTAAACCCCTACAATAATACAGGCCCACAAGTTAGCCCAAGACTTAATATAACGCACAACTGAGAAATATTTACAGAAACACACACAGGAACAGGACAGACAATTACCCTGAGAATCTTTATCAAATTTGGAATATCATCCTCAGCAATCCGAACAGCAAAACTTTCATAGTTGAGAACGTTCTCATATGGAAGAAAGATGCCATCCTAAATCATCAAGAACCAATACAACTTGGAGTTAGTGGGTTCAGATAGCCCAGTTTGTAAATTGAATAAGTTTCAAATGATTGGAAGTGCAAGTGCCAAGTAGAGCATATGCTCCCTTCATTCTAGAATAATTGACAATACTTTGACTTTTCCCACTATTCATATATTAACTTTGACTAAAAAAAATTTACTAACGTATTAAAAGCAATTTCAAATGCGGCACGCTCATGTCATGCCGAGTAGCCCAATGAAGGCACGGACATGCCGTCTGAAGCCCCATATGTCTAGAGGTGACAAGCATATGCCTCAACCTTGCATGGGCATGCCTTGACAAGCGCTACTGTGCGCTACAGAGGGAGACACGGCCATGCCATATGGAGCACGTCCGTGCCTCACTGAGGAAGTTTTATCCTGAAAGCTACTGGTTCCAGATTTGAAGAGGGCATGGATGTGCCTCTAAGAAGCATAAAAATTAGCGTTGTTATCATCCCTTTGTTTCTTTCACAACGGAAGTTGGGTTTTAACGGGACTTGGTTACTTCAAATTTTCTTAAGGGCTTGAAGTTCTTCGTGGAAATAGTCAAACGAATAATTAGGAAGTCAAGTACGAAGTATTGAGTTTAATTTCCCTTGTTTGATCTATTCCATGGAAGTAGGCTTGATAGTTAATCTGGGAAGCAATTGATAACTCAGAAGAGACTTGTATTATTTAGGGATTACTTTTCCTCTAATCAATTCAATTATGTAATAGGAATAGAACTGCTATTACATTGATTAAATTCATGGTGAACCTAGACCTTAGATGTTTTTATTATCAAATTTTCTTCCTATTTAAATTAATTGCGTTGTTTACTATAGAATTCTTAATACTGATTTGGTTACTTGCTTAATATTAGCTTCAGTCAATTTAATTAATTAATCCTTAGTCTCTTGGGATCCGACTCTTACTTACCCGTCTATATAGTGGTCGGAATAAATAGGTTATTTTTACTAGGTACGCAACACGCCTATCAATTGTAAACCATTAGAAAATCAAACAAAATTATCATAAGATGACAAGAACCCAAAACTACCTGAATTATCACAGGAATGCAACCTTGGAGAATGCTATCTTCCATTCTGCCACTCCAACCATCTCCAGGGAAGACCCCACAGAAAACAGAACTAGCCAATTCTTCATGATATTTTTCAGAGCGTAAAGGTGTCACAAGTACATCATTCTGGTGCTGCCTACCTAGCTTCCCATCTTTATCAACAATTGAACCAAATTCTTTTGCTAACTTTTGTCTAATACCCATGCTATATCTGAATTTTACCAAAAAAAAAAAAAAAAAAAAAAAAAAAAAACACTATTTCAGCAACCTGATTGATTGGAATTATTGTAAAATTACCAAAAGAAGTGAATAACTGCTAAATACAGCCTTATGGATAACAAAGTTGGTCAGTATAGAGAGCTTACGTAGCTTCCGGTCTGCCATTTTCATAGGCAGACCCCAGATTCCCATTAAAGTAAAAAAGTGTCATCCTCTGGGCACGAGGCCTGCAGCAGAAAGCACTCATGAATCAATATATTGATAATGCACATGCATTAAAACAAGAAAAAACATAATCGTGATTTGCTTTAGCATGGTACTAACATACAATAAAAATTAAACAAGCATAAAGAGCATAGCATGATTCAATTCTCTACTAAGAAGAGCACCTTGCCCAAAGTTTAGCCCTAAAGGAGTTCCCATCAGGCCGTTTCCAAGCAGGAAGAACAAGATCTTTGCTAGGGTCAAAACAGGGATGATTGCCTCTTCTAGCAATGGAAATGTCATCCCAGTTGTCAGCCCAGTAGGCAGTGGTTGAATGATTATGCTTCGAATTAGTATTCCCCCAGTGAACCAACATCATGCTGTTCCATATCTCCTTGGGGGCATAGCACGCACCTTCATCCCATGAGAAACTCTGGCATCAGAAACATAAAAGACATCATAATCAGCCATCGTTAACATAAGCACAACAATAAGAGTTCAAATTCTAGTACCTCTCATTTTTTTTCAAATATAAAAGTAGAAGTTCTTATGTGCACCATACCCAAATATGATCCTTTCCAGATGAACGTTCCCAATAAGGATAATTGTGTACGATATGATCATATGCCCTTTTATAGAAATCCAAAGTGAAGGAGCTCCTAATGCCCCTATATTCCTGAGAAAAAACATACAAGTGTTACAGAAAATATGGATAAAATAGCAAAAACCACAATGGTTGTTTGAAAGTGAAAAATTGCATGAGCATTCCAGTCAAATCCACAAATTCTACTTCATTAGTTCATTGAACACCGGTAATATAAAGCTTTTTTTAGTACAAAGGTCAAAGGATCAAAAGTGAACAAGAAATACTATGAACAAGCAGAACGCTTGGATAGAAAGTTGATATGTGGAGCACCAAATTGGCAGAAGTCTTTACATTTCATTTTTGACCTTGTCATGGTTTGCTTTATTTCCTTGAATGAGAAATTTTCCATTTTGGTTGCTTAAGGTGTTGCAGATTCCACTTTAGTGCTATTCTTGCTATTTCCACTTCAGTGACCTATATGATTGTGATTTACACTTCAATGAATTCAAGTTTCACAATCCTTAACACTTGGCTTACCTAAAAGATAGTAGCTTTAATCTCTCATAATTATTTAAATCGCAATTCAATTAGAATCTTATGATTTTTACTACTCATGTATGGCCATACGATCATATTTCTGTAAACTAGCAAAAACCTCATAAATTTAAAAATGCCTATATTGTCAATTATTGACTGCTTAGTGGGTAAACAACTATTTCCTACCAATAATTAGGTTTTTAAATTATCATATTAACACATGCAATGAAATTTGAGTATGACATCTTGGTTATGCGTGTTCGATTCTACAATTCAATTCTAGATATCCTTTTACAATTCAAAATAAAATTACGATTTTGATAACCTAGTACTCTCTAGTAGCCCAGCTAGAAAAAAAAAAAAAAATCTCAACTTATTCTCCCGCCAAACCTAGTTATCAATCATCAATAATCCCTCCAATTGGAGTATTTAACAAATAATTTTGAAGTTCCAAAAATATTTTGATTTTCAGAGTAGTTGGAATAAAAACCTGAAAACTTCTTACAATTGAAAAAAAAAAAATTTAAATGACCAATTCTGAAAAAATTTAGTAAAAGGCAAGAAATCCCAAATGTCAAAGATTTTAAAAATCCTACCAACATGTAGACACCTAAAAATGTCTCCCTGAAACCAAACCCTCAAACAGTTCTACCTTTCACGCCTTGGTTTAAGGACAGAACCCGTAAAGTACGGACTCCTTGGAGTGCTTAAAGGAAGTATTTTTGAAGAATAAGGTAGGCTAGTGTTTAGGCTAGGGCATTAAAGAGAGAAGAGAGAATTAATTGATGCCCCAAACTGCAGAAATGAAGGGGGTATATAAAGGGAAAATAAGTAGATGGAACACACGGAACCCTAAATAGATAACCCTAAAATTAAATGTCATGACACGTCATCATATTGCCGCGACATGGCAAAATATGTCGTGACACGAGATAACTTGGGGTGACACGGGAAAGAAACAGACCTAAAAGATAAAACGCGTGAAGTCTGACACACGGGACCATCCCGTGTCACGGCATGAGCATTATGACACAGTAAAATATGTCGCGACGCAGCAAATTTCACCGTGGCGCGGCACATGATGTCGTGATGCGGTGGACTTTGTTTCCATTTTTACATCCAGATTCATTTTAACCCTAATTACGCTCAGCTTTCTATGCTTGAAGAAATCCAACGGATGATGTTTGTTGAGATACCTTCCATGCTTAAGGAAAGTCGACGGATGAATTTGGCAGTTTTCTATGCTCGAAGAAATGCGCCGGATGATGTTTGTTGAGATACTTTCCATGATTGAGGAAAGCTGACAGATGATAATGTTTATTGAGATACTTTCCATGCCTAAGGAAAGTCAACAAATGAATTTGGCAGTTTTCTCGAAGAAATCCACCAGATGATACTTTCCATGCTTGAGGAAAGTTGATAGATGATATAATCGCTGACTTCTTCGCCTTGAGAGGTAGCAACGACCGAAAATTTTCCATGCTTGAGGAAAAACTTGTCTAATGATGAGATTGCATGTCTCTCTGTATCGAAAACCTTGTGCCGTGAATCATCTACGTTGGGGAGATGATCACTAAAATGATGATGGTTCAATTGTCCCCGAACGTGGACTGTAGTTGGTTTGATTGTCCCCGAACATGGGTTGTAAATGGTTCACTTGTCCCCGAACGTGGGTTGTAAATGGTTCGTTTGTCCCCGAACGTGGGTAGTAGGTTGTTCGCTTGTCCCCGAACGTGGGCTGTAGATGGTTAGACCTTCAAGTCAATTATCCGACCATATTAGGTGCTTAGAAAATCAAAAATGTGATTTTGACGCTTGCTAGGGGTAAAATGCTAATTTTGGTACCATTTAAATGTCAGTTTAGAATTTCCCGCGAGTTTTCGATGAAGAAATAACTGTCAAAAAGTGGCGGAAAATAATCCAAACTCAGTGAAAGATGCCAGGAATATTTGCTGAAAGTATGCAGGTCACGCGCATACGCCATGCCACGTGTACGATTGTCGTGTCACTGCAATATTTTCCGTCACGCGTCCTTTTTTTTTCCCATGATTTTCCATCAGCAATATGATCCTCAACCATGCCAATCTTTATTATGATCCTCAAGAATACTTCCTTATTCTTCAAAAATACTTCCTTTAAGCACTCCAAGGAGTCCGTACTTTACCCGAGATTCTGTCCTTAAACTAAGGCGTGAAAGTAGAACTGTTTGAGGGTTTGGTTTCGGGGAGACATTTTTAGGTGTCAACACAAAAAAAAAAAAAAAAAGGAAATTAAGAAATAAGCTAAATTCCAAATCTCATGAAACTCCTAAGCTTTTCCAAACTGCTAATTTTGAAATAGGAAAATATTGAAAAATACCTGCTAAATAAGATGAGATACTACCACATATAAGGCAATTATACTCATTCTGGCATTCTAGATCCACATATGAAGAACATAATAAAAAACACTAGAAAAATTTTTAATCGGTATAGAAGAAGCACACATAACCTAAAATGGGATTAAAAATAATGGTACAGTCGAATATTTAAAAACTTGAGACACAGAAGAAGGAAGCACATAAGAAGAAAGTTGACAATGGCGATATCAAGAAAGATTAGCCACAGAAAATTGAGGAACCAAAGTGGAAACACCAACAAGGTACAAAAGAATTTCCTAACCAGAGGTAGACAAAATGAAAATTAAGTTCCACGCTTATTGTAGAGAGAATAAGTCAAAACAATGAGCTGAATTTGATATTTTGCAATCAGAACTTAAAGAGACACATCATAAATCTATTGGAGACTTAATAGAAGTATCCAAAATAAAACTATTTTTGAAACTTGTGGTGAGTCATGTCTAAAGTGGAATGATAATCAGAGGTCAACAAGGTGGAATATTGGCATACCTCAGGTACAAAAATGGATAACGTCCATCTTTTACATCCATATATTACCCTAAGAAGCCACCAGGTAATGTCTTGCATCTAGAAGTTGCAAAAAGTGAGGGCCAAGATCATCAAAACTAGAGAAAGCAGAACACGAAGAACTGATGTTATTGACTGGTAACCCATGCTTTGATTCAACAATCATAAAGCTAACCTAAAATTCTGCCAAGATAAAACCTGGGATTTTAAGAAGATTTTGAATTAAAATTAAATACTCCGTAGTGTATTTCTGTACACAGCTAATCCAGGGGAGCCATTTTTGGTTTGACATTCCAAGACATATAGATAACCTTTACAAACAATAAAAACTTTCCAGAATCCACAAAAAATGAAATATTTTATTGAAAAATGGGCCAAGATGCACCATAATAAATTAATAAGTATGTTTTAGCATGTAGAGATCAAATGCAGAAAAGGATATTCTGTACTTAAGTAAGTGCAATAGACAGTTTAAAAAGTACATCAGCATGGTTTGATAAGTTAAAACACGTGACTCAATATGCAAAAGAATCAGTCATCAGACTGCCTGCACCATAACTACTCTGACTTATTCATCAGAGGAACCTCACCAGATTTTGAAGGTTGTCGGGAGAAATTCTGGCTCAATGCTCAAACGTAAAACCATTGGAAGACACAGGCTAGGTTGTCAAGAGAACTTCTGGCTCAATGCTCAAACGTAAAAACATTGGAAGACACAGGCTAATACTTGCTAAAGGCTAAAGCTGGGAAAGGCAAGCAAAGGCAACATTCTAACAGATAAAACAGATCCAAAGATCTCATACGAATAAATAGACATTAAGGAAGAGTCACAATCACTGTAGTTAACATACCTGCAAATTAATATGGGGAGCGTCATCAGAACGAGTAATGATACATGAATCAAGAATCGGCACAAAGAAAAAATCTGCTTCTTCACCATTTAAAGTTCTATACGGACTAGCTAAAAAGCTTTCATAGATTGCCATCTGCAAGGAAAAATTGTATATATTAATATATTATATATAGCATCTATTATCATCAAAATAATGTATAGAATTTGAAGAGAAACAAAATACCTGTGCACCATAAAGCTGTTCTGTCCAGACAGTAGCATTCCCTTCACCATAGAGTCTGTTTACACACTCAAACTTGAAATGGCGTCCCTGTAAACAGCATAAAGCTTAAGAAAGTTTGCATCAACAAGGTATTGCACAAAACACTGACCTCACCCACCTCAAGGAGAAGACTATTGAATTCTGGAGGCAAATCATAGACATATATCAGAGGCCTTTTCTTTGTAACTGCAGCGCCAAGACCCTTCATACTTTCTACAGCATGTGCATAACCAGGCATATCAATCTTAGATGGACGTAGCCACTGAGGCCACTCTCTTAAGGATGAGAAAACTGAAGGGATACTACAATCAGCTCCGTACCAGCCTTCATGACACTGATAACAAAGCCAGAATTTAGAAGTTGCCAAGTCAAGAAACACTATGAACTTGTGAAGCATGTAGCTACTTTCTATAAGGACACATAAACAGTGAACCAGCTATATTCAGGAAGCCAGTACAGCAATTTTACACTACAGTAGATATGCTTATTCAGAGGAACTCAAAAGGAAAGATAAACAACAAAGATGATATTAGAGACTTCACTGGTGTGGGGTTTTGAGGAAGCAGCAGAAACCCTTAAAATATGAAATAATTATATTCTTTGGCCATTCCAGTAGATTACAGAGGCAAACTTAAGATCTTCAATAGGAAATAGTCTTCTTCATTTATGAATTTTCATAGATGAACTGCTAAGCTGCCACTGGCTTCCTGATCTCTGGTTCACTCTCAAACAGTATTTCAGTCAAAGACTTCTACAATCTTATTCTTCAAAAAGTATGAAATTTTCTTTCAGTCCTTGCTTGGTTATATCACTTTCATACAAGCTTCCCCAGTATTGGAGTGGCGACAAGGACTCACAATAGGCCATTGTCAATTACGGAAACATTTACAAATCAAGGACCATTTTAATTAGACAAGGAATTCAAGATACCTGACAAAATCCACCACGGCAATAGCCATGGCTGGAACACTGATTAATGCAGGTGGATATAACTGGATATTCACAAAATTTCCCAATGCGACCATCATATTTGCAATGACATTCCTCTTTAAATTTAGCCTTTCCAGCATATGCTTCTTCTGGGTCCACATTACACCACCCTACCATGCTATTATTTGTTGTGAATACATCCAGATCAGGTTTTCCCCAGTCAGTTGATGGAGGTGTAGCACTTGCACTAGAAAGATGAAATGAGACAACTTAAACCATTGTATCAGGCTGGAATGCTGGATAAGTAAGGCATCGCATATAGCTTGTTTATGTTTGCTTACTTGATCTTAAATCCACAATGCTCAGCCACAGGACGATATGGATACTTTGTACCTTCTCCACAAAAGCACATAGCTCTTGTTGTATCACACTTACTCGGGCATATAGAAACGACCCATCGACCATAGGGTAGATCAGGAGTTACTGGATAGTTGCAAGCTAAATACAGTGTCTCTGAACACTGTTCCCCTATGCCATGAAAACAACCATCATTATTGGGTATGTATAAAAAAAATTCTGCTGCAACAAAAATACCTGAAATTATATTTACTGACCACATTGAGATTTTATGCTAGCTTAAGTAAATTTCATTTAATTGAGTCAATCAACAAATCTTAAAATGGAATAAAGTGCACATTGAGACCTTATAAGGAATTAAAAACACTAACCACTGTATCCATGAAAACATCGACACTGTCCAAGTTCATGATTGCAAACCCCTTGACCGTTGCAATCATTTTTGCAGACCTTCCCACCAATAATCTGCAACAAGATTGTCAAAATAGCACCCACTTAGCACAACTATCATAGTATCATAAACTATCTCACACCAAATATCTTGCATACAGAATTACAGATATGAATTGAACCACAAACGAAACATGATACACTTGCATTGAAAATAAATACCATCACAATATACAATAGTCAACAATACTTCAAAGTTTAAACCGACTAAATCTTCCAATTCAGGAAGATACTATTGTAAGGAATAATACCTCAGTGACATTTATTGCCTTAACAACCGAATCACAACCGGAAAGCCACTGCCCAACCTCGGCCTTCCACGGAGCACCACGGTAAACAACTGCCTTATGCAAATCAGCCGGAAATCGACAGGCCAAGTCGAGACCCGTTAGGAAAGCTCCAGCATTATGCTGAGTGTCATTTTTGGTTGATATATTTGATGAAATACATGTAGTTTGAGCTTGTTTTATACTAAAATAATCTAGTGTAGGTTTGTAAGGTAACCAAAAGAATTGAACTAGAAAGACTAACAATATTACTAACCCAATAACAGCAATAAGTGACCAAGAACAATTCTTTTTTTGCATCACCAACATTTTCCAAAACACTAATTTCTCAATAAAACTACTATATTCTTCTCATAATAATATAATTGACCAAATCACTGTATCAGTAATCAAATTGTAAAACCATTTATTATGTATATTCAAATTTTTAGCATATTAAAAAAAAAAAAATTAAAAAAAAAATTAAGAATATGCTCCTCCTGGAAAATGTAAGTTGATTAAAGGGTATCTCCAAATTATCTTAATTACAGGAAAATAACATAAATTTCCCAAAAAAAAATTGAAGTTAATTACAATTGGCCAATTAGAAAAACAGGGGTAAGCGCAAAATTAAAGAAATTTGAATAAAAAAATTAGCAAGAGACTAACCTGAAGATCTGAAAATGGTTAATGGGTAGAATGTATATGAGGGTAAATATGAAATTTTAGAGGAATCTTATAAATTAAGAAAAGAGCAAAATTTAATCAAGTTTTCTAAAAATGAATTGAATACTTGGTATGAACTATTTGCACCTAACCCCAAAAATGTCCCAGAAAAAATCGCAATGATCTGAAGGTAGCAAAATGGTGTTTGAAGTGGGATGCTACTAGTGACTAGTGTCAGCTGTGAATCGCAATTGAATAATTGATTGATGATTGCATAATTTTTTTTTTCCTTGTAGTTTTTTTTATATTTGGAATCTTGCTAGTTGCGATTCTCTCACCAATCGGATCGTTCAGGTTAGATCAAGCTCGGCCTCGGTTATGAATTGGCTTGTTTTTTATTTCGGGTCAACTGATAATCGGATTGGGTCAGATACCTAGTCTATACTTTGGGTCAAGTCAGGTTCTAGTAAGGTTACTTTAGGTTAGGTCACTTCAAATCAGGTTAATTTCATGTGAGGTCAATTTCGAGTCGGGTCAATTTCGAGTCATTTTAGGACTTTGGTGAATATTGAATCAAGTACTGTATTTTTTTTTCTTTTTTTTTTGGTGGAAATGTAATTGTTAATGTTAATACGAAGTATTATTTGTAAGAAATATGCCTTGAATCTGATTTTGGGTCTTAGAGTAACGAGCTATAAACTCACTAGGTAACTTTTAGTAGTTTGCAAGCAAGTTGAAGGGTTGCGATGAATTTGGATAGCTCCTATGTGAGTGAGCTAGAGCTCACATAAGACAGGCTTACGACTAGGTCGAGCGAGAGCTCCGTCGCTCGCAAGAGTGAAACAAATTTGGAAGTTGTGCGCGATAAGGTGCGTGCAACTCTCAAAGTTACGAGCGTCATTTAACACTAAGGAGGTCAGCGTGCTTTCGTGTCTTTTGTGTATGTAGAACAATTCATATATATTTACACTAGACTATTAGAGTACTATATATTTTTACCTAGGGTTGTATGTAGAACAGTTCATATAGATCCAACCATTCAAAAGGTACTTCAATTATCTCTCTTTAAATGTCACTGTCATGAGTTTTTGCAGTTGAACTTGATCTTTGATTGTTGAATTTTGTGTGATTACTTTTATTCTTTTAGAGTTATTTCACCAAAATGAAGCCAAAGGAAGAATTGGAGGAGAGAGAAGACATGGGAGGAAGAGTTATGGCTAAAAGGAGTTAAGATTGGAGAAAATACAACTTTATAACCTTAAAGTTCATGTTTATCGAGGAATATTTATGTAATTGACACATAAGATATAACGTTTGGTAACTGCCGTTAGTACCTTTACTTTCCCTCACTCCCCTTGGTTTTCTCTCCCCTCCTTCAGCCTTCAATTTCAATGGAGGAAAGTACACCACTTCACTATAACATCTATCGAACAAGATGAATTAAATGGAGGAAGGAAAAATTTACTTACCTTTTAAACCATACCCTTCATTCGCCCTTTGTTATTCAGTTCGCTATAGGAAATGGTAGTGCTAAGAAAAAATAAATGGAGGTTGAAATATTCACTTACCCTTTAGAACTAACCATGCCCTTTATTTTACTCTTTGTTATTTGGGTTTTCATTTATAAAAAATTGGTTAAGAAGAGGGTGTAGATTGAAGAAAGAAGATAAAGGCGGGTCAGAGGAAGAAAAAAATGAGCAAAAGGAAGAAGGAGGAAAAAAGAAGACGAACTAGAAGGTGGGAGAATGAAGATGATGAATGAGAGTTAATGACATTAATCCCAAAACTACTATCCACCTTGTCACAATGGCCCGCAAAAACTAATACTACTTTGTAGTAATAAATATTTCTTTTTTTGAAGAAAGCTCCTAAGAGCACTAACTTGCATTCATAGGGAGATAAAGTTTCAAAGAACGAGCAATACAAGAAGGAAAATCCGACACCCACACTACTTCCTTCACTCCATGGCAAACAATGAACAAACACATGAGCTACTTTATTCTCCTCCCTACGAACAAAAGACCAACAAACCGACTCTAAGAGGCTACTAACATGATAAATATCTTCCAAAATCAAATTAAAGTCACTCCTTCCCGATTCTTGTGATGAAATTGCATTAATAAGGCTTAAGCAATCACTCTCAACCACGACCCTTCGAAAACCATAGTTCACAGCAGTCTGCAACCCAAAAAAGAGAGCCTTAGCTTCAGCAATATTTGGCTGCCACCTATCTACAGACATATGAACAGCAACAAGTTGCACCTCACCACTACTGTTTATGACCACCACACCAGCACAAGACCCAAACCCTTCACACACCCCTCCATCCACATTGAGCTTCATCTATCCTTCCATAGGGGGCTGCCAGCATACCTTCAGCTTTCCACCCCCACTGCCAAGCTTCTATCCTCTTGCTTCAACTCACCCAACAAATTTGAGATATACTCCATCGAGTTCCACGGATTGCAAGGCATCCCTTCGAAGATCCACTTATTTATAGCATCCCATATTACCCAACAAATAGTCATAAATAAACCATGCTCTTTCTAGGGAACACGCTCAAAACAAGCAGAGGCAAAGTCAAGAAACGTGTTGAAACACCCCTGCACATCGCCCCCCAGGCCACTCACATCCCACATAAGTCGAGCAATCACACAATTCTTCAAACAATGGACCTCCGATTCAGCCTCCACCCCACATAATGAACATAAAGCAGCAGACGTCTACTGAGCCCTAACAAGGTAGGTAAAGCCCCCCTACACGCCCGCCAAAAAAATACTTTAACTTGAGGAAGAGTTGAGGCATTCCATATCTTACTCCATAAATTTGTAGAGTATGAAGACGATGCCACTAAGTCAGCTTCACACTCACCATAAATATTTCTAATCAACAAGCACAAATTTCAATGCAACTTAAATGCCATTTAATAAACTAAATCCGTTTATCTCTATGATAAAGTGGGTCTTGCTAATTGAGATTGCTTAGTCATATATTTTGTATTGATAAGTAAGAGTCATGGCCCCATGGAAGGTACATTGTTGTTAATATAGTGATTGGACTACCGTTGAGTTCAGTCTTACAACTCGCTATATCATTTTTGTTTTTACCATCTTTTGTAATTTATATATGCTGAAAAATATATTCTCATAAATTTTTACCAGAGTCATTTTAACAAACATGTTTATCTAATCCAATAACTCGTATATGACAAGATTACCGTCCTATTATTAAGGGGAATGGAGGGAGCAACAAGAGTTGGTGACCATCCATCTCCCACCGTATTGTCATTTACTCACAAATTCTGTTACACACTTACACAGTTACACCTTACACCTTCCCAAGTTCATTAAATTTTGGCAACCATATCATATTCATACCGTACCATTACCATACCAGTTTTTTATCAGCCTCAATCAATTATCATTATTTACTCGCAAACTACTCACATATATTCTCTCTCCTCCTCAAATCGCATTGCTCTTCTTCTACCTCCCTCCTTCTTCCTCTTCTTCGTGCAAATCTACTGAGTATTGGCGGTTTTCTTCGAACGAGGTCCGCCAATGGCGATTCCAGCTGTGGCTGTGATGGTACCTATGGGCCTACTCTTCTTCATTTCTGGCTTCATCGTTAATGTTATTCAGGTACTTCATTTTCTCGATCTATCGGATTTTTTTTCCCCCAATTTTTTCTGTTTTATTTGGTGAATTTTCGACGTTCGTTTTTTTTTTTTTTTTTCGTTTTGTTTGAGCTCAGTTACTACTCTGTGGCGTCTGTGCTACTATTATTGTAATTTGTTTTTTTTTGGTTAATTTTTGTTTTGTTGTAGTTTGATTTTTGAATTTTTAGGTTTTTTGAGTTGAGCTTTGGAATAATCGCCTAATTTGAATAAGTGAAATTTGAAGAATTTGAGTTTTTTTTTGCTTCAATTTAGGGTTTCTGTAATCTAATGAGGTTTTAAATTAGTTGTAATTTCTACTGATTTGTATAAATAAGAAACATTAATTGTTTAATGGTTTGTTTAATCAAATTTGGGTTTGAGATGCGAGTATATGATGTAAAGATCTATTTATTAGTTATTTTAATCTTCATTGGATGAAAATGTTACCGTTTAATCAATACGATGGTTATTACAAATTTTCTCAAGAATTTTGCGTAGTTTGTAGCGTTATTAGAAATATCCGGTAAATTAGTAAGGGTATGATCTGTTTTATGTTAATCAGTAGTAGTAAATATATTGATAGTGTGGCAGCAGATTATTTCCGGAACAATGGGTCCTATATAAGTGTTATGTTTTCTTTCAGGCAACTTGCTTTATTTTTGTGCGGCCACTGTCAAAGAATACATACAGAAGGATCAACAGATTTGTTGCGGAATTGTTGTGGCTTGAGCTTGTGTGGATCGTTGATTGGTGGGCTGGGGTTCAGGTGATTCTTATGATGATGTGATATCTTGCACTTGCTAAAAATGTATTGATAGTTAATGGCTTCAGCTTGTGTGGATCATCTCTATTTTTTTTTTTTTTTTTGATAGAAAACTGATGCTTTCTACTGTAGTAGGTTAGTAAACGAACTAGTGAAAGACACTCAAATCTCAGCCTATTTGAGTCTTCAGTGTTATACACTTATACATGTTCAGCTAAAAATATTTATATATGGTAGAGTAAATAAATTGATTGAATCATATGTCAATACACAACAATATTTTGTGCTAAACGTTCTTTTGAGAATAATCAGTATTGAAAGTGGTGGCTAGAGTTGAAGGTGTTTAAATTTAGAAAAACACACCCTGGTCTTCTCAATGAGCATGTAAGAATGGCCATTTTTGAGGGTAAAGTGTTGAACTAGTCGGTTATTCAGTCATATATGCGTGTATATGTTGGAGGAGCAAAGTGCTTTTTTATGTTTTTTTTGAAGCTAAATGTAGAAATAACAATGTTTCTTAGGTCAGCTGCTCAGTGGTATTGTTTAGGCAAGTCCTTATTTCTCAACATGAACTAGTACGACATACTCCCTCTGATCCCTTTTTTTTTTTTGCAACTCCCCCCCCCCCCCCCCCCCCCCCCCTCCCCCCCTTTTTTTTATTTATTTATTAAGAGCTAGCTGAAAGAAAAAGAAAGGGACTATTACTTTTATTAACAAAGTTGGAAGGAGAGAGAACTGGTCTAATCAAAAGGCGAACCAACCATCCCCAAACCTTCCAGCCTCCATCCATCACCACCATTAAAAAAAGCCTTCTTTCTTCTGCCCACCATCAAACTTCAGCAACCATTGTCACCCATCCCACCATGAAAACCAAAGCCACAAGCAACAATTACTTTCTGGTTATTATAGTTATCACAACCACAATTTGTAATTTTTTTTATAAAATTTCTATAGATCTAGAAATGTTGGTGGTGAGGGGGGTGGTAGGACAAATTTAGGTGAATGGAAGAGAGAAATTTGAGTGAAGGACAGAAAGTGACAACAGAGGGAGTGAAACGTGACAGTGGTGGTGAGGAGAGAGAAAGTGGTGGTGGTGGTGGATGGGTCTGTAGCTTAAATTATTTTTAAAAGAGGGTGGTGGATACGATGGGGCATAAGGGTGATGGTGGTGAATTTGGTGGGCCGATGGGTGAATCTGGTTGGCTGCTGGGGGTAGTAAATCTGGTGGGCAGGTAGGGGTGGATGTAGAACTGTAGGAGTGGTGAAATTGGTGTTTCGGTGGGGGTGGAGGTAGAGGTGGTGGAGAAGGTGGGAGTGGATGTGTTGAACCAGGTAGCCGTGAGGGTGGAAAGAGAATAGGTTAGAGTGTTTTTTTTTTGAAAAAAGAATAGGTTAGAGTTTTGATAATGGTGAGCTGTCTAAATTAGAGAGTGTGATTCAATAATAAAACATATTAAAGCTCACTTATGTAGTGGGGACCATGACCTAAAATAGAATGGAGCAATCTACAAGGGACGAACCAGAATGACATATGGGGCAAACAAATAGGGACAGAGGGAGTAGTGCTCTATGATGGGAAGATTTTATGGATGAGTTCAGAGTTTGTCATTTTAAACAGAAGTAGTGTGTGTGTGTGTTAATGCTATTAATGGCAAGGAGCTGGAGCTGGAGTGCTGGACAGTACTACAAATTTGAGATGTCGGGAATTGGGTTGTGGAGATTGAGACATGTAAATATTCAACAGAGAGATCGTAGATAGGTGGTCTTGACAGTATGTTTCATGTTGACATGATGCTGATAGCTATGATTTATATCCAAGGGGTAAGGAAATTTATGGTTGAATTTTCTTCTGGTTTTTAGCAGTTAATTAATACAAGGTGAAAAGGACAAATTGCCTTTCTGGATATATATCCTTTTAACAACATTGAATACTTGAATTTGAACATTGTAGTGAGAGTTTAGAGCCGAAGTTTTCCCGTCTTAGGCTCTGTTGTGTTCAACTGTGTAGAAACAAGAATCAGCAAATATAGATTCATTTTGAAATTTACTCAAGTTCTTATGTTAATTTGAATAATGTATATTATGTTGTGTAACCTCTGTTATTCCATCTAACCAAATCGGTCCTTCTAAACATACAACAACGTGCTTAAAATGTTGCTTCTGTCAAACTTTATGTGCAACAATCCACTAGTCGCAGAGGAAAAGAAGAGGGGGGGGGGGGGGGTTGACTCTTGTTTACTAGTATTATCATTACTAATTTACTATAGAGTATAATCTGTTCAGTTTATACATTTTCACTAATATAATCATTACTATATGATATAATCTATTCAGTTGGAGTGTTGGACACACCTTGATATACTAGTAAGGAGTAAGAGGTTGCCCCCGTGGTTCCATACAAATTTTCTCATGAAATAGTTGAAAGAAAGTGAGAGGTTGGAGAGATGTGAAGTAGGAAATTTTACATGACAGAAAAGGACTCATGTTATCAATTTGAGAATAATCTAATGGGATCCTATATGACAATGTTTTTATCTGTTATGTAAATTAAAATTTTATGGTCCATTGAAAGGTTTTTTATTCCTATATTGGTTACATGGGAGCTGATATGGGGTTTATATAGGACTATGGGCTTTTGTCCCCTTGGCTAGCTTTTGGGGATGTTTATCTTGTGTCCTGCAGTAATGGTATCATAGCCGACCACCATTACTTTGCGTCCATGTGCGACTGATGTAAGTGACTCTGATGCTTCTCTGATACTAGGAACCCTCTCTATACCTTCTTTCTTCTGCGTAGCACAAAGCCTTACTGTAAACAGGGGTGTTATGCTATGGACCATTGCAAGGTTATGAGACTCAAGTCCCACACTGGTCATATCGCGGAGGAAGGGGGTGACATGGTTTACATAAGGACTGTGGGCTCTCCTTCCCTTGAGCTTGTTTTTGGGGATGGTTATTCTGTGATCCCAAAATCAGGTCAAAGTTTACAAGATAGATTCTGACCACATCAGATCATATGAACTTTAGATCAATACCTGCAAAGACCTCAACCTTGGCTCATCAAAAGTAAATCTGATTCACCTACGGTTTGCAAATATAAATTCACTTTTATTATATTCAAGTTACTTCCTTAAATAATAAACTATATATTCAGAAACTTAATGATATTTGTATTTGCTTGGCCTCCTGTTACATTGTTTCTTAGACAGTAAACCTTGATTTTATGGGATTTCTGCTACTTTGTTTTCTTAAGTAATTCAGCGTCGTACTATATGGCTATGCGCAAAGCATTGATTGCTATGATATATGACAGTGATTAAAATTTAATACATTGGCTTCTGTTATGCAGATCAAAGTTTTCACAGATC
Source organism: Chenopodium album (assembly GCF_948465745.1). Lineage (NCBI taxonomy): Eukaryota > Viridiplantae > Streptophyta > Magnoliopsida > Caryophyllales > Amaranthaceae > Chenopodium > Chenopodium album. Next base: position 71,759,390 of record NC_137838.1, on the reverse strand, counting down.
CTGCAACATTTCAGCAAATGGGTATGTGCGAAATCATTTAGAACTCTTGTTTACTTATTATTAAGACAATTAAGTTATTATATATGTTACAAGGATTCATGTGAGAATCACTGCTAGGAGTAAGATTCATTGTTGGAACATAAATATTTTCTCTGTGTACCATTGAACATTGCATAGGTGGTCAATTTTAGTTTCTTGAAATTCATCACAGTCTTCAAAAAGCTCTAAGCTGTCAATTGGTTCGTGACTCTTCAACCTTTGTCTGAATTGACCATTACCTAGTATTCAATAAGGCCATTACTCTACTTATCCAAGTGCAAAGAATCAACAAGCTCATTACACATGCTAGAAAGAAGGGGAAGAACAATATGGTGATTGGTAAATAGAATTATGGACACCTAAGAGTTTGTTACTGGAATGTAAAGGGAAGCGAAGGAAATATTCCATGAGTTTTTATACAGGAGTAGATAACTATAATGAGGGAAATGATGTTATAAGAAACTTTAGCAGGTTATGAACGAGTACAAAGATAACCCTAGAAGAAATGACAGTAGAGGTGAAGTCAAACAGCAGTTGGACAGAAGCTCACTAACCTCAAGTGCACCTTTTGTGCTCAAGTTGCTTATACCTCCAGAACCTCTTTTGCAGCCATTGTTGATCACTTATTTTTTTTTATGCTTCTATTGTTCTTTGCAAAAATTTAGGGCAGACCAACTTTGAATTTATGATAATTTTGGCGTCATGTGTAGATGAACCATAGGTTTAAAATATTCAGGAATCTAGAAAGTCACAAAAAGTGAGACCCTGAAGGAAAGTATAGCTGGACAGGAATTCATCAACTATATCTTCAGGTTCATATATTAGGACGCCTTGAGTTGGCAACACTGACCCGACTACGCAATTGAGCACGGGTTTCTTAGATGACAAAGTTTTTTGATGCAAGTCTTAGGTGACAAAGTTACCAAGAGTAAAACCAAACTTTAAGAATCCATATAGCTAAATCTAATACTCCTGTTCCATTAAAAAATCGTATTCTCTTGGGCACTTAATTTTAGGAGAGTATTGGTGTTTGGGTTTTGTTTTGCATAAGTGAATTAAAAAGTAAGGTAGAGAGTTTACTATATTTCAATTGAGGAGAGATAAAGCGGGTACCATAATGATTTAATGTAGTAGATAGAAGATGTAAAAAATAAAGGAGGGAAAACAAATCAATTTTATAAGCAAAGCCAATTTAAGTGAGAAGAGCAACTTTTTTTTGTGGGACTAGCATTTAGAGAGAAGTGGGAAGTTTTTTGTAGGAAGGTGGGAGTACCTACTAATGATGGATCTTTGTTCCATTTTATAATGTTCTATTGATGATGTTCCATCATTTGAGGGTGAAGCCCAATTTTGATGAGGGAAGAATGATAAATTGTCTTATCTTGTAAATATCCAATTCCTAGCTCTTTTTGGCAATGGATCATGTGCATGAGGGTTTAATGAATCCTTAATCTTCTTTTTCAGTGTTCATATATGTGTAATTAGACTAAGAGTGGGCATTGGTATATACTATATAATATGTCATGATATTAGTTATTTTATATTATGAAGAAGTTGTATTCTCCAAGTTAAATTATTAGCGTATCAGTAGTGTTTGAATGTTTTTTATTTTTTTTTCTTGTGTCATGAGTAACCTGCTATTTAAATTAGGTATTTCTTTGGCAATATCTCTAACTTTATAAAGAGAACATTGGACTTTGAGAGACCGAGGGGTCGTAACTGTAAAGACTCCTCCCCTCCCCCCCCCCCCCCCCCCCCAAAATTAAAAAAACACGAATTTAGTCAAAACAACTAGGAAAAATGTGACAATATGAGTTTGAGATTGGATACTTGTGTTTGGGATTTTGAACGTTTAGTAAGCTAATCTCATCAATTCGTTAAATGATATTAAGTTTCTTTGATGTATATATACCGGAATCTTGGTTTTTGTGCTTTGTTTTTGATATGAACAATTAATCAGACTTTCTGCTCATTTACTCATTTGCTGTATGCAATTTCACAGGAAAGGAGCATGCACTAGTAGTGTCAAACCATAAGAGTGACATTGATTGGCTGGTGGGATGGGTGTTAGCTCAGGCAAGTATTTCTAATGCTGAATTTCAAGCATATATTGCTCCATAATCCAGATTTAGTCAACATAGACCTCCATTTTTGGATTCTTACTCATATGTTAATAGTTCAATGTTATAATTTAGGACATAAGAGTATGGTACATACTTTTTGCTCCTTAGCTGATCTTGCATACTTATGACAGCGAGCAGGTTGCCTTGGTAGCACATTAGCTGTTATGAAGAAATCATCAAAGTTGCTTCCGGTATGTAATCAAACATGCATTGCTTCTATGCTATGAATGCTAGATAACAAGTCATAAAACAGTTGCTATTTTTTCCTCGTGTTGTGATATCTATCATCTTGTCAGTATTATATGCAAGTTGATGCAAGTGAAAAACCAATAAGTTCGATGTGCATCATTCTGATAAATGCTTTTTTGTGTACTCATTTTGTATTGCCTTTTGCTGATTTGGTATGTCACCATTGTCACGTCATTATAGTTTGTTGATAAAGTGTGGGAGCAACATATGTTGCTCAGTCTTTCAAGTTTTGGATTTGTTGTGCTAATATGATTTGTGTGTTGTGTTAGATTGTTACTCAGTCTTTCAAGTTTTGGATATGTTGGGAGTGTCTTATATGAATTTGTTAAGCTTCTTGGTTTTTGTTATTTTTGGTAGATTATATAAATGTAATGAAGCATATCCTTTTAATCATGGCTACTTTAGTTATCATGGTTATTATAGTAATTAGACAGATTGGTAAAATCATAGAAAAAATTGCGGGATGCGGTCAAGATTGTGGTAACAGCCGCGTTGTCGCGAGAACGGCTTGTAACGGACAAATATAACGGATTGCGGAACCGCGGTGTGAATTTTTTGAATAAATTCACATTAATGGATTAAGTGCTGTTTATAGTCTTTAAGTTAAAAATGTTTTCTTTGAACATAAAATAACCGTATTTATCAAAATAAAAGCAGGTAACATATTTGGTGAATAAAAATTGCTAAATATCATGTTTTATAGACACTAATCAATTTCTAACACTACCTCCGTTAATTATTATGTGCAACTTTGGAATATTTTATATCTCACAAATAATACCCCAAAGTTGCACATAATAATTAACGGAGGTTGTATATTAAACGGATGTAACAGGCTAAAAAACGTTTCAACGCGGCGAGTCACCGTTACAGAACGGATGATGCGGGGGTGAAATATGTGATTTTTGTTGCGGCGTTATATAACGGGGTTTTGCGGAATGTCAAATCCAAAATCCGTTGCATAACGGCCGTTATATAACGGAACGGCTGAGTTTTAATTCCATATAAAACTGTTGAAGTATTAGATATGGACTGTATATCCAATTTCAACTGAAAATGCAGCCAGATGTTCGGAGGATTAAAAATTAGAAAAGCTGATTCAAGCTATTTTATGTACCTGCGGATAATTTTCCTAATCTGGCTTCTGGCATGATATTTGGACAGTGTTGTATTTGAGTCATAGTTTCTCAACTAAAGTTTCTTTTGGACAGGGAGGGTGGAAGTACACTTGCCAATTTATTTCATGGTCTTTGTTTTTTTGGGCTCACATAAATTCCTATGACTACTGAAAAATAAATAATGTTATTATCTTGATTTAGAACTCTGTATCTGTATTCTCCCTATATATACCCTACTAAATATATACTGTTGGATACATTTTTATGTGGCGCTTGTTGTGATATCCTCTAAGTCTAACTTCAATTCTTATATTATTTATCGACCCACTTTGTAACTTAAATGTCCCATATTTCATTTTTGCTTTATTATTTTCGATACCCCCTTTATTATCTTCAGCCCTTTGTTTGAACTCTGTTAGAAATAATACAAATTTGGAAAGCTAATGTCTTTTGATTTTCTTTTAAGCATTCCATTTGTGACAATGGCACAAAACAGGTAAGTGGTAAGTCCTATTGCCTGTTGGATCGCTATTTAAGGATTTCGAACAAAAGTTGACTTTCTAGCAGATATTTCCAAATATTGTAGTTCTATGGGCCATCTCAAATTCTAAATGATGTCTTTTTTGCTGACCAGATTCACACGTGTCTGTGATTGTGAACACTTCTTTTCAATTCATGTCAAAGTTGAAGATCATGCAATCTAAATCATGGATTTGTATAATTCTTTCGACTCAAATTAAATTTACGAATCCATGATGTAGATTGCATGATCTTCAACTTAGACATAAATTGAAAAGAAGTGTTCACAGTTCAGACACGTAAATCTGGATAAACAAAAAAGACACCATTGAGATGGCCTATAGAACTATAATATTGGGAAATATCTGCCAGAAAAGTCAACCTTTCGTTCTAAATCCTTAAATAACGACCCAACGGGTAATAAGACTTACATGTTTTGTGCCATCATCAGAAATGAAGAGCATTGGCTTTCCAAATTTGTATTATTTCTAACAAAGATATGAACTGTGCATAATATAGAGAGTATAAAAAAAATAAAGCAAAAAAGAAACATTGGGACATTAAATTTACAAGTGGGTTGATAAATCTATTATCCGAATTGAAGTTGTCTTAGGATATAGCAAAAAGCACCACATAAAGATGTATCCAACTGAAATTCTCGATCAGCATCATAATTTTTTCTCCTACATTCAGTGATGTTAACAATGTCGGCTCATCCAAATCTCGTTCCTCCTGAAAAATTAAATTTGGCTAAAAATAAAATAAAAGGGTAAGAACTACAAAGGGCTAGGGTGTGTAGCAATCTTCTTAAATAACTACCCTGCTGCCTCAGCATTATTCACACCACCCCTGGCGGCCAATTGTTGGGCTACGACAGCTAATTGCCTCAGTAGTTCACTCCTGCCATCCTAGTTCTCCTTAATTGGTATGAACACTGCCAATTTTGTAAGCCTATCCACAACCCAAATGGTGTCATTACCATTCTTTGACTTGGGTAGACTAGTAACAAAGTCCATCGAGATGCAATCCCATTTCCAGCTTGGGATCTCGAGTGATTTTACTGTCCCTTGATGTCTTTTATGTTCTTCTATATCTATATATATATTTATATGTTTTACGGAATGATGTTCATAAATTTCTGTATGCAGGTAATTGGTTGGTCTATGTGGTTCTCAGAGTATCTTTTCCTTGAGAGAAGCTGGGCCAAGGATGAAAGGACATTAAAGGTATTTTCATATATTGTTGTCTGTTAGAGTTTGCACGTACATTTTAAACTTATTCAAGCCCACTTTTATCTCACCTGACTCTTGTGGGTTGTCTGCAGCTAGGTCTTCAACGGCTAAAGGACTATCCTCTGCCTTTCTGGCTGGCTCTTTTTGTTGAGGGCACTCGATTTACACAAGCTAAACTTCTGGCTGCTCAAGAATATGCAGCTTCGACTGGACTCCCAGTTCCTAGAAATGTCTTGATTCCACGTACAAAGGTTTAACATCATTGCTTGATCTATTATAAGTGTAAATTTCATCCTGTAGGTCCTGTAAAGATACACTTGAACAAAATTTATAGACCACCACGGCACCACTCCCCTGTTAAAGTACTGTAGGTACATACCAGTGTCGACACACATGCATTCATGAATGTGTATGATTAGGTTCATGTAAATGTTTTAGCAACTCAAATGATGCTTAACAGTCTCCAAGGTTGACTCTTAGTGAACTACTTCTATCATTAGGCCCCTAGAGTGCTGTGTATGTTTTCAGTGACTGGGTAGTGGTTGTTTTTATGACTACCCTGTTTAGTTTAAAAATATTTCCTTTCACCCCCACTCGCTTTTGTAACCTTACTCCAAAGTTGGATGATGTGAGGGGACAACTTTGGTGAGGAAAAAAAGTATACAGTTTGTTGCCTTGTCCTGTACATTGTTTTTGTGGTCTTGTGTCTTGCTCTCTTCTCTTGCAGGCATTAAGCGTCATAATCAAAGAACCACCTTTGCTGATCATATTCTGTTACTCTTCGTGTAGGGATTTGTTACAGCAGTTAGTCATATGCGTTCCTTTGTCCCAGCAATTTATGATATGACAGTGGCTATTCCAAAAAGTTCACCTCCACCTACAATGCTGAGGCTATTCAAAGGACAGTCCTCTGTGGTAAGCAAAAGTACCTTCATTGCCAGGATTGGTTTTGCAAATATATCATGTTTCTGCTCTGTTAATTTTATGATGCCATAGCCTTGCATGAGTTGCATCTAGCTTTTCATTAGAATGTTTGTCAAATGGATAAGTGTTGTTAGCTGGCAGAGACTAGGTGTAGGTGTTTTGCATCCACATCAAGAAGTCGAGAGCCCTAGAACCTTGTTTTATCTCTGGCCATTTTATGTGGCACAGTTTGAGGCTCAGTTGCAGCTTGGAAGGCTTTAATTTAGGCTTGTTTAGGTGGATGGAAAAGAAAGTAAGGGAAAGGAATTGAGTGAGTTTCCATCTTTATCGAATTTGGTAGGAAAAGAAAAGAAGCTTATAAAGTTTCCTCTTTCCTATCCTTCTAGTATTGGGGAAATACTAAGAGATTTATTTTTTCCCCTAAGATGTGAACCTAATTTTCCCTTCCCTTTTTAATTGTTTTCCCATCACTTCCTTTCCTTCACTAAAAGAGTAAAATAGTGGCACCACATGTTTTGATTAAAGTAATGAGAATAGTGGGACCACATGTTTTTGAATTTTGATTGGGGAGTTAAGTAATAAGACCATATGTCCTCAATGGAATGGAGCAGTTTTTGGGGACTTTTCAAAAAGGAATAGAGTGCATTGTAAGAGAAGGGAGTATATACTAATTGTTCTGCTCAACACATTGAACTTACTAACCACCATAAGCTGTATGTTTTTTTTGCTATGGCTTTGGGTTAGAGTGTTTGCTGATTGTACTTCAAAGTTTATTATTGTCTTTGATTAACACAGGTTCATGTGCATATCAAGCGGCATAATATGCAAGATCTGCCTGAAACAGATGATGATGTTGCACAGTGGTGTAAAGATGCTTTTGTAGCCAAGGTATGAAATGCTGGGTACTAATTATTCTACTTGTGTGTGCTGAATATTCATGGCCTTTTATTTCGCTTGCATTATTTTTGTTGAAGAATTGAGTTGCTTCATTGGCTTAATTATTTGAACAGGATGCGTTGTTGGATAAACATAAAGCTGATGATACTTTTGGAGATCAACACCTTCAAGATAGTGGGCGACCATTGAAGTCTCTTGTGGTATGTAGTTAAAGTTTAAAGCCTTCCTCTGACTGTGTCTGCTGATTATTAAAAGTGGTGATGACTCCTCTCTTTTTGGTGAATTTGCAGGTGGTTACTATTTGGGCAATTACCATTATTTTGGGATCGATAAAATTTCTACAGTGGTCATCTCTCCTGTCCACATGGAAAGGGATTGCCTTCTCAGCTGTAGGATTGGGAATTATTACTATTCTCATGCAAATATTGATACAATTCAGTCAGTCAGAGCGTTCAACTCCAGCAAGGCAGCAAAGGTAGTCCCGGCAAAGGCAAAAACCACTGGAGACTCATCTTCTGACTCAAAACGAGATAAGCATCACTGAAAGATTAGCTTTGTTCATTCGATAATCACTTATTATTTGATTTTTCTAAAACACAAGTGATGATATATGCTAGTACATGTATCTTACTCATTATAGCTTGGGTTCAGATCTGTTCATGGCTTCATGCTCTCATTTATCTGTTCAAAATATGTATTCTACACTTATAAATATTGTTATTTTTTTACGGTCATCAATCATTTTTAGGATGATATGGTAATGGTAGGCCCATGAAAAAAATTGGATACTGATTTTAGCACTTAAATTTGACGGCATTGGTTTAGTGCTCCTTATTCCCTTTAGCCCTTTTGCCCCTTTGCTTTATTTTGTAATACGTACTATTTTTTGGGTGAGAGCATACGAGGCCTGAAGGTGTAATGTACTCTATAAATCAATGATGTTTATACCTTTTAATATGGTCTACTCATGTGGGCAAAAGAGCGATGCTCGTCCCAGGCTTGGAAAGGTTGAGGTTGCACTTAGACATGGTTTGGAGCTAACGCAGCCTTGACTTTGTACTTGGCTATGGCTTGGTCACTTGATGTTAGGCTTGAGGTTTGGCATGAACATAGATTTAATTTTTGTTATAGCTGTTTTTTCCTTGTTTTTCTCAATTTAAATTATTTTATTTGATACGTGTGTTTTTCTGTAGTCTTTTATGTCAAAATTTGTATGGAATAGATCATTACGAGTATAATAGAAAAATTAATTCTGCACATTACTTTTTGTTTATTTCAGATTTTTTTTTTAAAAAAAATTATACTCTGTGAATTGGCGTAACAAATACCCAGTACAAAATAAAGTCAGGGCGGTTTCAATATACACCGTATTAATAATTTTTTTTGGTGTTTAGAGAGCCACAAGGACGGGGGTGAGAATCGATCTCAGGATCTCCTGGAATCGGGAGGGAAGCTCTAACCACTTGAGCTATCCATCACTCTCACACCGTATTAATAATTACTTGTATTAGATACTTCTTGTATGATATTTTATTTTTTCGGTTTTTGCTTATTGATTCACTTTATTTTATCCGCCTCTCAATATTCTTTTCATAGATTTTTTGTATTTATTTCTGTAATTTACATCTAATTGATTGGAGTTGGTTAGATAAAATTTGTAGAATATTAGATATTTTATTTATGTATTTATTTATTATTTTTCTTCCTTCAATTGATGGGATTATGCCTATCAAAATTTGTTTGATAAGATGAAATCTGTAGAATATTCTTTTTAGGTCTCTGACTCCTTGCTCCCTAAGTCATCGTATGTAGTAGGAGTGTTAGAATCAAGTCAAGATAAAAATTTCATCTCTGAGGCTCCAAATCAATTCTATTAATTCCAAAGAAAATAATGAAAAAACCTACAGGTGAAGGCCAAAGTCGAAGAAACTCACCTGGCGTGATGTCAAGAAATACAAGGTCACAACCCGAAAGACGTCAAAGAAAAACAAGGTCACAACCCAGAAGATGTCAACGTGATAAAAACATTGATAACTTACCAGGGGTGATACCAAGAAAATTAAGGTCACGTAGACGAGGCAACCCCATGTTGAAAGATGTGAAATCGAGTGAAGTTGAAACAACGATGTCAAATTCTTCCTCTGAACAAGACATATCACAAAAATTAAATTTCCTTCCGTGGACGCCAGGACCAATTCCAGAAATTGATAGTTTGATGGATACAAATTTGTTTGCTAATTTTTTTAGTGATATACCTGAATTTTAAACATTATAACATACCTATTGATGAATGTTAAAAGATGATTTTTTCCAAGAATTATTTACCAAGTCATCGACTTTACAAGTGAGCTAATTTAGTTCATAAAATTTTGAGTCTCACACTTGGATCAATTCATATCTGTTATGTGTTTTATTTGTTTGTGTACTCTGTATATAAGAAAGACACTTTATCCATCAAATTAAACAAAATTGTAATTCTTCCTAATGGATAGTTCAATTCGTGCAAAAACTAAGAATAAACTATGCTACAATTAGCAATTTGCAGTTTTGCACAACATAGTGTGGCAATAATATCTTATGATTTTATTTTTATAATTAATATAAAATTTTTGATTTAAAATAAATTGCAATTCTTTTTTATTTTTTCATGGGCTAAAATATAACATTTTTTTTATGTGATGCTCTAAAATTAATCTTACGTGGCATAATTCTATTATATATTTTATAATTATTAATCTACGTGCCGGTGTTTTTATTATAATCCTACGTAGCACTTTAAAAACACTAATCTTAAATGGCATAATCTGATGGTAGCGTTTTTATCAAAATTAATCCTAAGTAGCGCTCTAATAATTTTTTAAAAATTAAACTTTTAGATGACGCTCTAAAAATTCGGGAAAAAACTATCCTTTATGAGAGATGCCCAGATGATGATAGAATTTTAGTATAAATTTTTTGATTAAATGTTAAATACAGTCATATAATATACTCTTTTTTTTTTTTTTTTTAATATATAATGCATGATATTCAGACATGCAATAGCATATCGCTTATTTGTATTATAGTGTACTTTTTTTTTTGATAAAATAATAGTGTACTTTTTAAAAATATGTTTAATTTATCAAACAGGATTATTCAAATAATATAAAATAAGATATTCATGTTATTATTAATTGAAATTACTTTTATTGAATTTAAATTACTTTACTGAATTGAAAGTATTTTTACTAAACTAAAATTATTTTTATTGATTATTAAAAGTAATTTAATCCTCTATAAATTTTGTAAATTAATTAAATGCAAGAAAAATTGCTCCATTAATCTGAACTTTGCCTCGTCCGTCCAAATTAATCCGAACTTTTGATTATTATCTATCACACCCAACTTTAGGGGATATTAATTTCTATTGCACCCAATAGGTCATCCAACCTGATGTAGCAGGTTACCTAGACACGTGTCAACATGTGATAGGTAAAAAAAAAATTTTAAAAAAAGAAAAACAAAAAGAAAAACAATTTTTTTTTAAAAAAAACTACCAAACCCAGCCCCCCTATCCCGGAAAATACTCCATCACCACCCCCACCCCGCTGGAAATTCGCCCCCACCCCAAAAAACCCCTCCCCCGCTGCCGGAAACTGACGCCCAGCCACCCCTTCCCTTCCCCCACCCCCGAAAACCCCTCCCCAGCAGCCCGACAACCTGCGAAAACCCCTCCTCCCCCTCAAAAACCCCTCCCCAGCAGCCCAGCCACAAAATCGGCCACAAACGGTGGATGTGGTGTTCCCCGGCCGTCGCAACCCCCATCCCTACTCTAAACCCTAACCCTGCCGCAACACCTTTGTTTCTTGCTGGTTTGGCCGTCGTTAGCATTTGGGTTTGGCTGGCGTTAGCGTTTGGGTGTTGTGGGCTGGTTCGTGGCAATGAGAGATGGGGTTTAGATTTGGTCTGGGGCGTCGCCGGCGTATTAGGGTACTAGGATGGTGGTTGCGTCGGTGATGTTCGTGTGGTGGTGGATGTGGTGTTCGTGTAGTGGGGCAGCTGCTGGGTTGGTTTTATTTATTTATTTATTTTTACATTTTTTCTTTTTTCGTTTTTTTATTTTCTCTATTTTTTTTCCAACCAATTACATATTGACACGTGTGCAAAAAAAAAAAAATTCACAAATGTTTACCTGATTTACCGGTTGCAAGTCATTTGGGTGTAATAGAAATTAATACCCCCTAAAGTTGGGAGTGATAGATAATAATCGAAAGTTCGGATTAATTTGGGCGGACGAGGCAAAGTTCAGATTAAATGGGAGCAATTTTTCCTTAAATATATTATAAATGAATCTTATTTTAAAGAACTTCTAAAAATGAGTTTTATGATGGAAATAAAACTGAGTTATAGGACATTTATTAAAATTTTTTGATTAATTTTGGAAAATTTTTTATTTTAACACCTCACAAAAACCCGAAAATGGTTTTTAACAACCCAATAAAAAAATTAATTTAACACCACACAAATTTTCAAAAAATTGGTATTACCACTACTTAACTGATTTCGTTTAGGAATCCGTTAAATAGGCCGATAAAGCCACGTGTCACTTTACTATTGGCCAAAAAAAGAAAAAAAAATTTTAAAAAAAGAAAAATTAAAAAATCTTAAACTACCCCAGCCACCCTAGCCTCACCACTGCGCCACCACCACCCTCCCCAGCCCATCGCTGCCCTCCCCAACCCACCACCGGCGGCGCATCTGCTCCCCCTCCCTCTCCCAACCCACCTGAACGCCCCCTTCCCCCTCCCGCGCCGCAACCATTTCGCCCCCTTCCCCCTCCCTCGCCGCAACCCTCAACGACCACGAATCCCCCTAAACAACCATGATTTCGGCAACAAATGGCCGAAATCTGTCGGTTAATGCCACTTAGCCCCAAAATTGGCCGATTTCGGCCATTTGTGGCCGGATTCGTGGCCGTTTTGGAAGGAGGGTTTTGGATTTGGTGGTTTTTGGGGCGAAGCGATTGCAATAAAGGGAGGGGGAGGGTTCAGGTGGCTTAGGGGTGCGAATGCGTCCCCGGTGGTGGGTTCAGGGAGGGCAGTGGTGGCGTTGTGGTGGTGGCTTACTGTGTAATACCCCGTATTTTTATACGTATTTTATAAAGTATTTAAATAATTTTAATATTTTAATTATGGCATTTTAACTAATATTTTTATAAAAGGAAAGTTTATATAATTTCTTTATTTATAAAAGTTGGGGTTTTATTTTAAGAAAGTTTAATTTTAACAAGTTTTATTAGGGAAGGGATTAGGAAAAACTAAAAGAGGAAAGTTTAGGGAAAGAGGGATTGGTTGAGAAGGGGTATAAATATCCCACTTATGAGGCAAATCAACTTTGCCCAGAGTGGAGAAAATCCAAGGTAAACTTCTCTCTCTCTCCTCCTTATTTTTCTTTCTTTTTCTTTTCCCCCTTCCCCTTTTTTTCAGCTACTCTTTGCTTCCCCCACCGCTGCCAGCCACCGGCAGCAGGTGGCCGCCGCTGCCAGCAGCAGGTGGCTGCCTCCTCTTTCCCCTTTTTTTTCGAGCATATAAAAAAAAAAAAACCTTAACTTTATTGTTTTAATTTAATCTATGCTTAAATCTAATTGTAAATTATGAGTTTTGGGATTTGATTTTTGATGTTTGATTATAATTATTATGTTAATTAATTTTCAGATTTTATTTTAATTAAAAAGCCCCAATTTTTGAAACCCTAGGTTCTTGATTTATGAATTATTGAAGGGTTATGATGTATATTGGTTTAGATCTTTGTTTTAAGAGTTTTAAGGCTTAATTACAGCCAGTTTTAATTAAAATAAAGTGCTGGAATTTTATGTAGAACACTTAATATTATGTTTCTTGGAGGAATTTTAATTACCCATTAATTGGGACTTAATTATGGTGTTTTAAATATAATTTCAGCTTACTTTAATTAAATTATGAGGGGTTTTAAAATAGTATATATTGTTGGAGATTTGTTTAGAGTGGATTTTAATACTCTATTATGATTTTAATGTGCAGGAGACTTCGAAATAAGCAATTTCTACTAGTCGTGGCGATTTTAAGATCGTACTCAAGGTACGTTCGCGTACTTGGCATATTTTGATGATGTAGAATCATGCTAGGCTTGATGTTAATCAATTACAGGTAGTATCATGCTAAGGTTTTAAGTATGGAATTGTGAATTAATGGTATTGGTGATTGAATTGTGAAACATGAATTATTTGTGATGGTTTATGGATTGGAAAATTATATTTTGGCATGTTGTGTTTGAACCACACTTTTATTTATGGCATGTTAGAATGCATGATTAATTAAACTACATGTTTAATTATGTTTGGAATATTGAAAAGGAATTTAATTATGGTTCAAATAAATTTTATTGATGCTTTAAGCATGAGAAATGAGCTATATAAGTGTCAATGTACACGAGGAATAAAGTGTATGTTGGTGCTTTTGTGCACTTAAGGTGTTTTTAACACCGAGGGATAGGATTTTTAGCGCTTTATGCGTTTAAGGTGTCTTTGACACTGAGGTAGAATTAAAAAGGGTTCAACATTAAATAATATGTTGTCACTAATTATTCAAGAATTAAATTGGTATGTTTGGTTGATTGAATAATTATTGTTGATTGATTTATTATGCTTTGAGAGTCATCACCAAGTCCAATAACATGTAAATAACGTAAAGTGAAAGAGATTACGCACCAAAACTCTTGAAACGTATATACTTTGAGTATGAACAATGGGGGGGGGGGGAGTTATAGGGTTTTATATCTAACCATAACTTCTAATGGAGTACAGGACGCTGTACATTCCTTTTTATTTATTATTATGCGCAGGAATTCCGCCACCTTTGAGTGGTTTTGTCGCTGGCACGGTTAGCTCCCGTGTCAGTTAACCTCAATTTATTTGGGAGAGGTATAGTTGGAAACCCGTTCGATGCGTAATCAACACTAAATGAATTATTTAGAGTCTAGTTAAAGTGTCTTGTTGATTGTTGTGTGTGCTTGCAAAACAGGTGCATTGAGGTAAGTGTGTGTTGATAGGTGAAAGCATGTAGTGTGTTTAATTACACTTATGTACTCAACTTTGTTGATTGTGTGTGTTTGTGTGTTTGGCCATGTCTTTATCTTGGCCCTATGATGACCCATTTTTAATGGAGAGTAGTGGGGACAAGTAGAGATAAGATTTTCAGGTATTGAAACATGTTCATGACGGGGCATGAGTGAAGAGTGAATCATGCTAGTTTCCATTAGTTTGCGATGTGTTTTATGCTTTATTTATTTATGACATATTCTGTGTGGACTAACGCAAAGGTTTGATTTTGGAACGGTTTTGAATAAGAGCCTTTAATGGTCCAAGTTGTAGTTTGATTTTATTTGACTTTGTTTGTTTTGGTTTTAAACTTTACTTTCGTTTGGTTGACTTTTGAGTTGACTTGTTTAAACGGTTTTTAATTTTAAGTCTTCCGCTGTGTATCTTTGATAGTTTCCTTAGCCGTTTTCACGGTGGCGGTAATGTTTTAGATATTCCTAAATCGTATTTTAAAGAGTAATAAAATGAGTATTTGAAGGAAAGGAATTTCTAGGGTGTTACAGACTGGCTCTGAAGTTTTTATTTTTTGTTTAAAAAATTTCCTTTTTCTTTTTCTTTTTTTAAACAAATAAAATGGTGAGATGTGTCACCGTGGACTAGGGCTGTTTAATTTCGGATATCCGAACCGATCCGAAAATTCGGATATCCGAAATTTTCGGATCGGAGAAATTGCGATCCGAATCCGATCTTAATTTCGGAAATCCGAATTTTCGGATCGGATATCCGGATTTTCGGATCGGATAGTCGAATATTCGGAGCGGATAGTCGGATTTTTGGATCGGGTAGTTAAAATTTTCGGACAAAATCCGATTCGTATCCGATTAGAAAATCCGAATTTTTTTCGGATATCCGATCCGAAACCTTAAAAACCGGATCGGATATCCGAAATTTCGAATCGGATCATTTGATTTTCGAATCGGATATTTTTTAACACCTCTACCGGTGACCACACCTAATGGAATTTCTAAACGGAATCCGTTAAGTGGTGGTAATACCCCTTTTTTGTAAGTTTGTCTGGTGTTAAAATATTTTTTTATGGGGGTGTTAAAACCTACTTTTGGGTTTTTATGAGGTGTTAAAATCTAAAATTACCTTAATTTGTATATATGAAACATTAGAAGTATATCGATGATAAAAGTCTATACAACGATTTTATCTTTAAAAAATTGTGTAAAATTCACTTACATATAGCATTATATGTGTCACAATAAAACCTATTTGTCACCTACGTGGCTGAACACTTGACAAAAAATTGGAATGTTAAGTGTTGATATCTTGTGACTTGGCTGTGAGACCAGCTTTATTTATTAGTGATATGATATGATATATTTGATTATTTAGATTTTTTCTGCCCCGGGCGAAACCCAGGTTGTTTATTGAATTTTAGGATAAACATTTTGACTTGAATGTTAAATACGTTCATATATTTAGTGTGCAATATCATACTTAAATTATTTTTAAAAGTTTTTTTATCGATTAAAACTTATTTTTACTAACTCTCTATTATTTTAAATATATACTATAAATTGATCTTATTTTAAAGAACTTTTTAAAACGAATTTGATGATAGAAATAGAATCGAGTTATAGGATATTTATTAAATGTTATGATTAATTTTGTATACATGAATATTATAATTTTATCGATAATAAAACTTCATACAACAATTATATCTTAAACATTTATCCACAAATCGATTTAACTGTATACATGAATATTAGTACACTATTATTTATTGCCTACGAGGCGCGACACTTATTTATTAGTGATATGATATCAGATTAGATTAGATTAGATTTTAGTATAAATTTTTTTTCCTACAACCTTTTGATAATTTAGGATATTAGACATATAATGTCAAATCACCTATTTAATAAAATAATAGTGTACTTTTGAATTTTTTTTTTATATACTAATTTTCTATTGTTTTTTTTTAAAAAAAAAAAAAAAAGATTAAATATATTATAAGTAGATCTTACTTTAAATAACTTTTGAAAACGAATTTGATGATGAAATATAACAGGGTTATAGGATATTTATTAAAGTTGTGATTAATTTTGTATCTATGAATTATTAGAATTCTATCAATAATAAAAATTTATACAACAATTTTATCTTACAAAATTAATCAAAGAATCTCTTACTTAGCTTCATATGTGTCACAATAATAACTATTTTTTCGTCTACGTGACGTGACACTTGGTGAAAAACTAGAATGCCAAGTGTCGAATCGCGGCCTGGTTGCCAGACCGGCTTTATATATTAGTGATATGATATGATTAATGATATGATATATTAGATTTTTTCGCACTCTATCTATCATTTAGATAACAAATACTTGTTTCTATCTTATTCTTGTTGTTGTTCTCTTTTCCTATAAAAAATGTTTTAGAGAATATTTATAAAAATTGATTTGTTATTATTCTTCTTATATCTTCTATGTACATATATATATACAATCAACTATAAATTTATTCAAAATATGTTATAATTCTTATCCATTCTTGCCAAGATCTTTTTATAGAATATTTGTATAATATGATTTTCAATTTGGTAATTTTTTGGGTAATCATTTTTTTTTATTTAATGAGATGCCATTTATATTTGTGTTGGAAAAAAAAATAAATTGATAAGATCGCAAAATCGCTTTTACTATCGAGCTAAACTCGCTTTGCTCTATTTAGTCTCATCTCATCGTATCACATCCCTATTTTGTTTGTTTTTGTTTTTTCAATTCACTACTTACGTACCATTAAATATTGATGATTTAAAAATTATTACAATAATATACAACTTTAATTTACACATATTTTTTTATTTTCATTGTTTAATTTTATGAGGTATTTTCAATAAGAAAATACTAATAGTGTTAACTTTATCTATATTAAAAGTGATATTACAATTTTAAGAGTGATATTACAATTTTAAGGGTGATGTTACAATTTTATATAATAAAGTTTTTCGCTCAAACACCCTTCTTAAACTAATCAACATGAACCTTTTGGTGATGGGTCATAAGCCCATTTCAGTTACAAAATTTTTCGCTCAAACACAATACACAACTATAATCCAAATCAAACGCATACTATGCGAAAAATGTTGGAAGCACACATACTAGCTAGTTAATCGAATATTACAAATTAAAACATGAAGAAACTAAGATATCTTTATCAATCTCATCTCGCTCTTTCACATTGTAATAAACCTGGTTGGTATTTAATTTTTTTTTCCGTAAATCTTACAAATATGTAAGTAAAATTTTAAAGGGATAATGATTGATTAAACAAATGCATTGTCGTACTTGAATGAAACCAGCCATATATTAAAGAGGTATATATGAGTATATGACAATGAACATGTGAAAATATTATCACATAAATAAACGTGGTTCATATTAATTTATTATGGAACACTATATTAGAATCACAATATTTAAATGTTTCTTTTTAAGGTTCTTAATTGTTATATAAATAGAAAGGCTATTATGTTAAAATAAAAATTATTATGTTAAAAACAAGTCATAAAAGTTATTGTGTTGTAAAAAAATCATAAAATATTAATAAATTTTACAGTGATAGTTTTAATATAATAGTCGATATGAATAATAAAGGTCATTATCTTAAAATTGAATTAAGGTCACTATAATCAACATAATATCAATAAAATTATGAACTATGTCCAAAAAAGTTTTTATAAAAGGTAACGTATTAAAATTTGGGTCACTATGTTAAACAAAGTGTCGATTAGGTCCACAAAATAATTATTTTGGACTAGGTCCACACAAGTTTTTTGGTTGATATTACGGAGTAATTTTTTATGTCATCAATTGACTTAGTGATTGCGTTAATGCTTTAATTAGCTTTTAAAATCATTTATTTTACCAATTTCCTGAATATTTTTTGTAAGATTTACCCAAACAACTCCAAACAGCTAGACCGAGTAATTTTTTTTCTTTTCAAATTAGCTTATTGAAATTCATTAAGCTGTTTAAATCATATGCTCCCTTTATTTAAGAACACATGTTGACATTTTTCTCTTTTCTCATACTAAGGCCCTATTCTTTTGGGATTTTGTGTAGAGTAGAGCACAACATAGTAAAGCTAAAAATGGCTTCTTAATAGGAAAAGTAGATGTCAGTAGGTAGAGTAAGGGTCTGTTCACATTTACTTAATTTCTGTTCAGTTTAGTTCTGTTTAGTTCAGCTCCAATCAGTTCAGTTTAGTTCAGTTCATCTCTAATCAGTCCAGTTCAGTTCAGCTCCTAATTTCTCTCTCTCATAAAATATTCATTTCAACTTAGTTCATCTCAGTTCAGTTCATCTCCAATCAGTTCAGTTCAGTTCAGCTCTAATTAGTTCAGTTCAGTTTAGTTCAGCTCAGTTCAGTAAATGTGAACAGACCATAAATGTCAACGTAGCCGAGCAATTATTATTATTATTATTATTATTATTATTATTATTATTATTATTATTATTATTATTATTATTATTATTATTATTATTATTACTATTATTATTATTATTATTATTATTATTATTATTATTATTATTATTATTATAAAATTAAAAAAAAACCTACAAATTCAATCAATTTACAAGAAATTGGTAGGGAGCCGAGATACAATCTGGGCTCCCACCCCTCTAGCTATAGCGAACCCGATCCTACTGAAGATGTGAGCAGCTGCACGAGCACCAATATCCTGAGTCTTAGCGAACGCCTGAACCCGCTTCAGCAACGTAATAGCATCCTTGTCTAATTCCCCTAATGAAGAAAAGGAGAAAGGAAGAAAACCATAGCCATTAGCCCTGCAACGTGCCCCATACTTGTCCCGCTTCCGCTGAGCCGCCGCCGACACAACACGACCAGGAACGAAGTCAGACAACCCCGAATGTGTCAAAGGTGAAGACCCCGTCAAGTCGACACATACATCATGTCCTCTATCCCAGGAATAAAGCAACACATCTGCTGGTCGTAGCGCCCCCTCGTTCCCACCAGTCAACCCAACGTTGACCTCCTTTCGAGCAAAAATCCCAGACCGAAAACAAATATCAACAAGGGTGTCACGAACAACGTTGTGCCGATGTTTAATACCTACTATCCCAGCACAAGATACTGCATGATCCCCATAAATATCTCCATAAAAAACCCTTGAGCAAGTA
Organism: Chenopodium album; assembly: GCF_948465745.1. Classification (NCBI taxonomy): domain Eukaryota; kingdom Viridiplantae; phylum Streptophyta; class Magnoliopsida; order Caryophyllales; family Amaranthaceae; genus Chenopodium; species Chenopodium album. The sequence continues at coordinate 71,740,017 of NC_137838.1, read as the reverse complement.
GAACACGGTGTTGAAACGGAGAACAATGGAACACCCAATCGATAGCAAAGAACACAACGGTAAGTCTTACCATTCATAGTCTGACCCAAACCCAATATCGGGACCGTTCGCAACCAGGCCGAAGAGTGATTCCCCTGTTGGGACTTCCATAAGGCAACCTGACGCGGAGATAAGGAGAAAGTGGAATCCACAGATGAAGTGACCTTCGTGAAATATATATCTGGCAATTTTTTCATGAGTCTGGGGGCAGCGATCTCACTAGGGTTACTCAAAAGGTCAGTCTCCACAGTTCTGTTAAAAAGACTAAGAGCACCATCAAAGGCCGGTCCCGGACCAACAATACCAGAATCGCGAAGAAGCGTAGCCTGAAGACCAGAAGACTGGAGACGCGACGCAAGGAAAGCGTAATGCCGAACATCACCCGCCGAATATACACCCAAACCACCATAAGAAAAAGGTAAGGTGGCAAGTCGCCATTGCCAATCACCAAAACCAGGCCCCGAAGCAGTTACAATACGCTCTAAAGAAGCTCAAAGGGCCACGTCAAATGAAACCTGCGCCGTTTCAAAAAGAGGAGGAGGACAAGTGCGCATAGCAAAGTAGAGTTTTGAAACCCCAGTACACGCACGAAGAAGTAACAACTCGCATTGGGGATCATCGAGCTTAGCAACAGCATCCATTAGCATAATGGTCTTCGACACTCTCTGCGAAACAAGCTCACCACAGAAAGAGGAATCAGCACTGACAGGACCACCCAGCAACTTAACACCATGCAAAGGACGACCAATATTTGGAGGAAAGACACCGACGAGACGGCTACGAGGGTCCTCCAAGGGCCAGAATACTTCCATTTTCGCAACGTTGACATGGAGTCCGAGACGAGGTCCCTCCGCCAAAATCAACTCCAAAACTTTCCCTACCACTAAGGTATCACCAATAATAGTACCGTCATCTAAATACCAAGCTTGCAAACATAAGTCAAAAGGATCCCTGATTTGGCACACTAACGGGTGAAGAACCAAAGCAAAAAGCAACGGACCTAGAGGATCACCTTGTTACACCCCTTGACATGACCATAAGATATGCTCCCCGTAAAACAACCTGGCTGGAGTAGAGTAACAGAATTCAACCCAACGAGAGAGAGAAGGACAACGGAGACGAACCTCACGCAACAAAGCCGACCGGTCTACCAAATTAAAGGCATTTTGGAAATCCACTAACAACATGGAGAGGCCAACATCACCACCACGCGCCTCAACCAAACGATTAACTGCATGAAGAATAGCCTCACCACCCGCCGGCACCCCAACACCAAACTGAAGACCTCCTAGATAACTTCCCAGACGCGGACCAATCAAAGCAGCACCAACCTTTGAAACCAGACGCCTCCAAACAGTACCCACATCAATAGGCCGAATACCACCACCAGGCTTGACAAGTGGCGTAAGAGGAGCACTAGCAATGTATTCTCCCAACACAGCAGGACATTCCCCAGCGAGAAAAAGATTAGCCACTTGCGTAATAGAGTCCACCAACGCATCCGAAATAGCAACTGCAGCACCACTCAAACAATCCATAAGGTGTTGAGCACGCAAGCCGTCTCTACCGCATGACGTACCTCGCGGAAAACCCCTAATCTGATCCAAAACAACAGCAGGAGTAGCAATAAGGTGCTGATCAACGGGAATATCTGGGAAGATAGGAGCCGGAAAGGAAGGGTGCTTAGCTTGTAAATCTGCAAGAGTAGCGTCATTGTAAGGGGCAAGACCAGAAGACGAAAGAACCCTAACCGCAGCAGTGTAATGTCCGTCAGAAATATTTCTCTTACACTGCTTAATATTACGCTCAGACAAATCATGGTCCTCATCAGCATCCAACAAAGGTGAAGACACATCAGCCAACGTGTCACGCACAAGCTGCACAGAACCACCAGGCTCACACCAAGAACGAATAGCAGAGGTGATACCCTCTTCCTGTCGCTGACGCCTGACACCCGAAGAACACTCGCGACTACTTCTTGGGGAAAAGGTTTTAAGGACACAGAGAGGCAACACAAGCAATTGAACCCAACAAGAGATGTCATCAGGCTTGCCAATCACCTTATCAAGGGCCTCTTTGAGAACCCGAGAAAAACCCAAGCGACACTTAGGAGGGATAGATTTCACTGAACGAAACCGCTTAGATAGCAAACTATCAAGAAGAGCAACATCAAAAGCAAAATGAGGCTCAAGAGGCCCTCCAGGAGATACCACCGAAGGAACCTGCGGTTTAGGAAAACCGAAAAGAACAAACCGAACAACACCATCTCCCAAGTCAGGAGGGGCCACAAAATCATCTGAACCATGACCATGCCGACACTTCATACGAAGAGAATGCGTCTTGAAACACTCCCCACAAAGCCAAATGCCCATACGACGGAAGGTCGTCTCGGCCTCCAAGAAAATAGCCAAATCCAAAGTAAGAGAGTGTCGGGTCAAATCCCGCGCATCTTCACAACAATGACGGTCACGAAGATGAGTGATCAAAGAGGTTTTAGTGAGCCCATTACCCCTGCCATCTTGACACCCATTAAGACCCACAAACGGGCAATGAAAGAGAACAGAAGGAGGCATAATATCAACCACAACTTGCCACAAGAGAACCGCAACACAACACAACGCAAACTGCACCGAAAACAGCACCCAAAACTGCACCCAAAACTGCAACAAATACAACAAAAAATGCACCCAAAACTGCACCCAAAACTGCACTAAAAACATCCCAAAACAGCACCAATTTAACACCAAAACTGCACCCAATACTGCACCCAAAACAGCAACAAATGCACACCAAAACTGCACCCAAAACAGCAGCAATTGGACACCAAGACAACACTAAAAACAGCACCAAATGGACTCCAAAACCGCACCGAAAACAACCCGCAAAACTGCACTAAAAACAACCAGAAAATGCAGCAGAAAACCCCCAGAAAATGCAACAAGACAGCACCCAGAAACTGCCCAGAAACCGCAACAGAAAAAGGACCCAAACAACCCTTAAAACAGCAAGAACAAACAACCGAAAAACCTACCAAAATCACGCTGAAAACAAAGCAGAACACCACGAGCAAAAAACTGCATGAACAACGACCAGAACCTCGACCAGAAACACGCCCGAAACACCTCCAGATGAAGCCTAAAAATAACCCGAGATCGGTGCCGGAAAACCTGAGCACTAACGCAGCCAATCTGCCTTAGAAAACCAACGGAAAACCACCCTCGAGGACTGCACTAGAGGAGCCCGATTCCACCCGGAATTCGCCCAAAAAGAAGCACCTAAGACGCCTGAAACCACCGGACCTGAAGGCACTGCCACCGAGACACTGAAGCCGCCGGAAAATACGCCGAAAAATGACGTGGAACCCTACCCAACCCTGCCCTAATCGCCTAAAACGAGAGATATTTTTATTATTATTATTATTATTATTATTATCAATTATTATATTAATTATTACTACACAATCAATTCATTTTAATTATTACTACATATATAATTATTATTTATTACTATGTAATCATTCATTTTTAATTATTATTTATTACTACATATATATATTATTAATTGTTAATTACTACGGAGTAATTAATAGTAGTTTCTAACTATTAATTACATGTATTAATTATTAATTATTACTAGTTGTTAATTATTAATTATTCTTATTTGTTATTAATTTCTTGTATTAATTATAAATTACATGTTAATACTAAGTAGAACAGGTGTCAGCAGAGCAGAGTAGAAAAATACAATTTAAAATTGTGCAACTAAAAAAAAAAGCGGACAAAGTATTTAATCCAATAATTAATAACTAAATACTTAAACAATCACCATTAATAACACATTTTTCTTTGTGTTGTTTTTCCCCTCTAAATCCACTCTTTTACCTTTTCTTCTTTTTAATTTTTATTTAGTGTCAATTAAATTACTATATATAGATCATTATACAAGATTCACATTGTGTTTAGAGTATTTACCAAATTATGATATGATTTGGAAAATTTTGATTTACCAAACTATGGAAAGAATATAGAGTAATTTTTAATGATTGCATTAATTCTTGTGAAATGTTAGAGATCGAGCCACAAGGGTGGGTAACGAGAATCGATCCTAGGATATCATCTGGATCCGGGAGGGGAGCTCTAACCACTTGAGCTATTGACCCCCCACTCATAACCGCTTGCTATGTAAAGTAGTGTTATTTGTTTTATAAAACTATATAGAAGTTTTTACAATTTAAGAACCAAACAAGGCCCTATTCACTTCACTAAAAAAAAATAGTATAAATTTTACTAATAAAGACACCATGAACGACACATGTCATTTCTTAGTGTTGTTTCTTCCCTCCAAATTCACTCTTTTACCTTTTCTTCTTCTATTTTATTTTATTTTATTTAGTAATTAAATTTAATGTCAATTGTTATATAAATATTTTAACAAAAGGTTCCCATTGTATTTAGAGTATTTACCAAATCATGATATGATTTGGACAATTTTGATTTACAAAACTATGAAAAGAATGTAGAGCAATTTTTTTTTTTTTTTTTTTTTTTTTTTTTTTTTTTTGTGGAATAAATATTGAACAAGTTCTATTTTACAATAAATAATAACTTTATCATTTAAAAAAAATTTTGTGATTTAACCATGGTATTGATTGCATTAATTGTTTTATTAACATATCTTGCGTGCATCCCTACCGTATAAAAAGTTTAACTAAACTTTTATGTATAGTGCATGGACATTTCTATGTATCCCTAAAAATGTTCTTTTACATATTTGCCCCCTTTGATTTCAAAAATCTTAAATTTTCTCTTGAATTCCCTAGATTGATTTTAAAATTTATGTTTATTTCAGTACTAGATGAAGCCCGTACGATGTACGATTTGTTTGTATTTTTTCAAATAAAATATTTTACTAATATATATTTATCTAATAAAATTTGTGATTTCATCAAAAAAATAAAAATAAAGTTTATGATATTCGCTTGCATACTACTTGAACTTTTACTTATAAAATGAATTATTAACTTTGTTTCTCATATTTAGATAAAATTCGTAATATAAAAAGATAATAGTTTATTTCACAAAGGTTCATATGTGGCTAGTCACACCGTGTGGCCGGGATTACTTGGTCAGGAGTTATTTGGTTGGTCAAGGGTTACTCAATCGATTAGGGGTTACTTGGACGATTAGGGGTTACTCGGTCAGTGTTTGGGGGTGTCTCAGCCGGCCACACAATGTGGTCAGCCACACAAAAAAGCGTTGATTTTATTTTTATAATTAATATAAATTTTTGATCTAAAATAAATTGCAATTCTTGTTTTTTCTTATTAGCTAAAATATAACATTTCCTATGTGACATTATTAAAATCCTACGTAGCGCTTAAAAGAGAGAGAAAAAAAAAAGCTAAACATACGTGGCAAAATCATGTTGTAGCATTTTAAGAATACTAATCCTAAGTGACGCTCTAATAATTATTTAAAAATTAAAATCATACGTGGCACTCTAAAAGCTCGGAAAAAAAAACTCCCCTTTATTTATATAAATTAGATTAAAAGTCATCTTTATTCTCTTCAATTCAATTCCTTATGTTTTAATTTTTCTATTTATAACTTATTGGACATGTATATTTTTAGACTGAACTCAATATCTTTTTACAATTCAGTGACTAAATCTAAGTAATAGCTCAACTAATGTTTTCAACATTTCACAACTACATTTGAAAATAGTTTAAATAAAATATTACTCAAATAAATATAGGGCATAGAAGATTAGAAGCCATTGGTAATAATTTTTTTTCAAAGGGTTAGCCATACCGTGCACATTGGAATCCCTAGTAAGTTAACATATTTTTAAGAGATAAACATTCAATGTTTAAAATTGCTCAGAATAATCACATGCTATATTTTTTGGATGTTTATTAGAGAGCCACAAGGGTGGGTTGATATGCCACTCTTAGGGTAGTGCTTTGCTTTGTTTTAGCATGTATTTGATTGTTTCATAGTTGTTTTGTTCAAATAATGCATGCATTCATGCCTCGTTGTGTTTTGAATGAAATCGCTTATGTACTTGAATGTTTGCCTTTATTGCGTGTTCGCACTGTAACCCCTACACCTTATTGTTTTTTTTAGTAATTATGCTTAGGATTTTAAAGTCAAGAATTGCAAAGAAGAAACCAAGGAAGCACGAGAGAAGAATCGAAGAAAGCAAGGTGCGAGGGCGCGGATGACTTGAACATGGGCGCGCAATAGCGGAGAAGCACCAAAGCCAGCTGAAGTGAAGCGGCGTGGCTGTCGTGGTGCAGTAGTGGCCGCCGTGCCACGTTGCATGCTGACGTGTCGTGGCTATTTTTACCGTGTCGTGGCGGCTGTTGCTAATATGTGGCAGCTAGTGCCATGTCGCAGTGCCTCTACCGTGGCGCATCAAACTTCATCTTCTGTATGGGCGCGCAACCCTATGAGAAGGCATGCATAGGAAGCAAAATTTCGGAACTTGAGGCAGAATGTTTGTGTGTGGGCGCAAAACAACAGTGTGCGGGCGCGCAGCTACAATGTGAGAAGGTGCCACGCATCATCAAAGCCGTGCAACCCACGAATACGAGGGAGCGCATACCTTTGTACGCGGGCGCGTGCCGGACCTCAGTTCAGCTTATTTCTGCGGCTCTATAAATATTATGTGAGGCTTATTTTTATACGGATATTAATTAGACTTCTTCTACTAGTATTCTTTTTAGATCTCTTTCTCTAGTTTTAGGAGAGCGGCTCTCTCTAGGTTTAGCTTAGGATTAGAGTAGTTTTAGAGAGAGAAAGTGAGATATCTTCAATAGTGGGATTTGGAGCTTGAAGATTCAACTTGTGACAATTGTTTTGGAGATCTCTTTATTAAATCAATGAGAATTTCTTACCTTATCTCCTATATTTTCATTGTTTTCTTTTGATTTTGCTTTGTTGATTGCTTGCTAATCATGTTGATGCTTGTTAATTTGTTGATTAATCTTGTTATTAGGATGATTAGTGATTAGTTTGGATCTTGAGCATGTCTTGGGGTTTGGAATTGATTTGTTTGTGATTTAAGTCTTTATATGCTTGATGTTCTTCAAGATACTTGCAAAGTGCAAGTTGTTTGTTGATTGAGGGTGAATTGATGCTTGATGATGTGACAACAGACCTAACTAGATTCATTTGTATCGATTTATACTTGATTGCACCTTCTAATATATGGTTCTAATGTGATAGAATAGAGGCTATGTTAGGAGAAACCAATTGACCCCAATAGGTGGCTAGATTGGATCTTACATCGATATTCAAGCATGTCTAGTTCATGATTAATTAAATTCCATGCTTTGTTTATGCTTTAGTGAATGTCATGCACAAGCCATTTCCCTTAGTGTTTTATTTCTTGTTTTAGTGTCTTTGGACTTTATTTTACATATTCCCTATCTCGGACTAGCTTAGTTGTTGATAACATTTGGTAGTGCTTATAACTGTTTCTTGCGGTTTGACCCTTATGCTTACCTTATACTCGTATAGGTTTGTTTAGAATGTATAAATTGTGGTTGATTTAGGCATAGATAATTGACGACGCGTTTATTCCCTTATCATATGGGTAGAGAATCGATCCCAGGATATCACCTGGGATTGGGAGGGAAGCTCTAACCATTTGAGCTATCTCTCACTCTCATAATCACTTGCTATGTAAAACAGTGTTATTTGTTTTATAAAACTCTATAGAAGTTTTATAATTTACTAACCAAACAAGGCCCTATTCCTTTCACTTAAAAAAAATCAATTCAGTAGAAAAATTTCATTTCTAATAATTTTTTTTAATCTAATAAAAATAATTCATCAAATAACAATTTAATACTAAAATAGACAACGAGAATAATACATTTAAGGCCTTATTAGATTCGTAAATTTTTTATTCTATTACAATTTGCATGGCACGAGTTTAAACTAGATTGCAAAGTTGAAATTATGTTCATCAAATGAGGCGTTATTAGATTCGTAGTCGTATATTTTTAGATAAAAATTTAATAAATTTTTTCATTTTAAAATTGAAGATAATTAGCGTTAAAAAATCGCACATAAAAGGTTAACTATTAAGTATGATCGAAACTTAGGAAATTTTGTTTAGAACTACCCTAAAGATAGGGTCATTTGTGAACAACTACCCCCTCTTTTTTTTTTTATTTGTTAAGAACTACCCAGAAGTTAAGAAAAGTTTGGGTAGCACTACCCATTAACATTTTTCGTCCAAAAAAACGTTAATAGGGCCCACTTTTTCACTTTTCCCATTAAATTAACTCCCCTAATTACTTTCTCTCTCCTCCATAATTAACTTCCTCTAAACCCTAGAAATTAAAACCCTAAATTTAGACTTCCTATCAATTACAATGGCTAATTAGACATTCTACCAATTACAATGGCCAATTGTAATTAAAATGCAATTGAATTCAATCTCAAAGTCAAAATAACCGAAACCCAGAACTTAATTGAACCCCCTAAACCCTAGAAATCAAAACCCCTAATTTTATTTGAATCCATAAACCCTAATCCGAATCACTAATTACACCCTAATTATGTTAATTGCGTTCAATTAAAACTTGTAAATAAATACAATAAACAATAAATTAAAAGGAAAGTGTGAAACATTACTTGAAAATAATTGAGAATTTGTGTTCAATTGATTGAGTATGTTCTCTTGGATTTTTGAGTGTGAATTGAGGGGAAGTTAATTAGGGAAGAGAGAGAAGGTAATTAGGGGGTTTAATTAAATGGGAAAAGTAAAAAAGTGGGTCCAATAACGTTTTAATTGGACGTAAAACGTTAATGGACAGTGCTACACAAACTTTTTTTAACTTCTAGGTAGTTCTAAATAAATAAAAAAGGTAGTTGTTTACAAATGACCTCGTATGGAATAAGTAAAATCGTAAATTTAAGGTGAATTAAACATAGCCTTAGAAAAATTAGCTTTTGACTTTCTATAGTGATCGCACACAAGTGCACCTTCTCAAAGTGGAATTAATTTTCGAATATTTTTCTAATAGTATTTTCATACTGCTTAGATACTCTAAAATATTGTAAAGCAAAATCTATTTGAAAAAACCTATAATAATTACATACCTTTTTATCAAAAAATATACTCCATATTTTGTTTTATTTATCTTTTAACTTATAATCTAATGAATTTTATATATTAAATGTTGTGTTATTTCTCAAATTAGATTAGGTCTCAATTTATTTTTTATTTTTTATGTTTGATTTTTGATATATATATTTATCAAAGTTTGTTTATTATATATATGTAAATTGATAAAGCTATTGTTTTTGTCTTACCATATGTGACACGGTCCTAATTAAACCAGTACAATATAAATAAAGGTCAAATTAGTGCATTGACATCATGAAATATATATAGGAAATTTGACTGTGTCAGTTTTTAGATAACACAATACATAAAAGGTCCTTTCAAAATTCCCAAATTTATATGGAGTAAGTTTCTGACTTTTGACTGGAATATAAGAAGGTCAATGCAAGATAGAGAGTGCTAAATTGCTAATTAATAAATGAATTTGCATTGCACTTAGACGTACAACTACATCATCCCTTATGTTTGCACAACTTCTCTGACCATGACCATCTTCAAACAGCTGAAAGTCTTTTACTTAGCTCACTTTGAGTGTGATAGATTAAGCCAAATGCAACTTCCTAGAAATATCATCTAATTCTTACCATTGACCGTTGAGTCAAACCTTAAATTTTCTATTTAACTTTCACACTGACTATATAATGTACATAACACCAAATTTGTAAGTTATAAGTTACAAATCAAAACCATAGTATATTATAATGTCGTGTTATTCCAGTGAATGGCCGTATGACCAAGATCAAAGTACTGGTAATTCGAGTTTAATGAGTCATTATTTGAATGATCTAAGGCCAGCAACTAAGAAGAAATCTAGATGCTCAAAAAAGCAGTCACCTGTAACAATATTGAATGCTGATGTATCGAATTTTCGAGCTTTGGTGCAGCAGCTAACAGGCCGCCCTAGCGAGCCTACTAGGCTCAGGGCGAAGAAAGGTCCGCTTACCATTAATTTTAGGCAAGCAAAAGAGGTTGATGATGTTATGTTTCCGTTCGGGTTCAGTAATAACAAGTACCACCATCATCAGCAGCCTATACATGCTCAACATAAGCAACAAGGTTTTTCGGGACCTCGTGTAGGTGATCATATGATGTTGTTAAGCAATGAGCAAAGCAGTCAGACATCAGTTTCAAGAGTTATTGATCAGCCTAGGATGAATATGGAGGAGTTTGATGATATCGATATCGATAAGTGTTTAGAAGAGCTAGCTAGCATAGATGGGAGTGGCTACCACCACCATTGTTGACAGTAGTGATGTATGATGATCGTTCTTTATTTCTTTTATCTTTTACTTGGTTCACTTTTAACACTTTTTTCATTGTTGTAATAGACTTGTTTTCTCTTTTAATACATCTGAGATCTGAGTGTGATTTATGTAAGTGTATTTTTGGCATTTTTTTATAGCACTTTTTTTTTTTTTTATTATTTATTTATTTTTTTGTGTGTTTTTTTTTGAAAAACACATTATAGATTTTTTTTTTTTTGTTTTTTTTTGTGTTTTTTGAAAAAACACATTATAGATTTTTTTTTTTTAGTAAAAGCACACCTAAAACCACTCTCTCTCTTTTTTTTTTTTTTTTTTTTTTTGGCAATGTAATAGTTTAACCTGGCGTTACTTTGCACATGTGGATTACATGATCTCATAAAACCACTATTTTTTTTCTCCCTTTTCCCTCACCGCCACCACCACCAATTAACTACCGCCCTCACCAGCACCATCTCACCCAATGAAGCTAAGCTACTCCCATGAAAATCCCAACACATCCACCCAAAAACCCCCACCCCACCTCCTCGATCACCCCCTTCCTCCATCGAAGTCTAATAGAGCAAGCACTGCACGTAAAAAAAAAAAAAAAAAAAAAATCAAAGACCACATTGGTGGGCATCCTAAACACATTGGCCCCTCAAAATTACTCCTAATTACATCCTAAATACATTGGTGGGCAAAAATAGTAACCCTAATTTTCAATTACAAACCCTAATTTATGAAATTTTGAAAACCCAACATAATTAATAAGATATTTTAGTATTTAAAACACCTTATCTTACTCGAAATTAGCTTAATTGTAGTAATTCAAGCTTTAAAATGGAGGTTCCTTCTTTAATGGAGAGTAATTGAGGCTTGGTTAGAAGAAGAGAGGAGAGAAAAAGTTGAATTTGAGAGAGGGGATCAATTGGAGTGAAAAATTAAGAAAGGGGAGATTCCCCGGAACGCGTGCGTCTCACGTGCACGTGCAAGTTAATACTTGAAAACTAAGTCAAATACCGAAAACAAGGGTCAGGTGTTATTTCGCGAAAAAAAAGTGTTTTTTTTGGTGTGCTTTCACAAGAAAATTTTTATAAGTTTTTTTTTTTGTTTTTTTTTTTTTTAAAAGGGTTATAAAAGGTGGTTTTTTAAAAACTTTTCGTTTTTATTACTAAAATACGTTTCTACTGTTTTTGTAGAGTTGATATTTTTTGTACTACCTCTATTACATATTATTTGCAAAGATTAGACATTTTTCATCTCTACTTTATGTCAAATCGTTGCAAAATATATGTAACGGAGGTAGTAGTAACTTGCAAAACTATGATAATTTTGAGCTTATTGGGCCACTACAAGATATTAGAGACTGATCAATTGGTATTAGATACACCATGGTGCATCTAGAAATAGGTGCACCAGCCTAATACGCAGCCCAACAAACAGAAGCCAGACACAAAACCCACGCCCAAATAAACAAAACCCCTCCAACTAACATAATACGGTTTTTATTTAAAAAAAAAAATAACCGTTCTAAACCTCAAAGTATAAACCGCCATTTAATTTTTTTTAATCATTTTAAACATTCTCTCTCTTCTCATAAATTATACACTTCCTTCAATTAATTTCTTTGCATTTCTCTCTCCTCTTTTCAATTTTCTCAAACAACTTTTAATTTTCTCTCTCTAAAACTGCTGCACTTCCATGGCGAACGACGAAGGATCACCGAAAACACCTTCAAAAAGGTGAACATCACTCCAATTACTTTGATTATGATACGATTTTGTTAAATTGTTGTCGCTTTTAATTTTTTGAAATAGATAATAATCAATATAATTATGTTTTTTTTCTTTTTTTTTTGTAGAAAATCGAAACAATCTCCGTCTACTGAAGAAGATGAAGATATGTAAGTGATTTATTGTTCAAATTCATAATAAAAAATGAGTAATTGAAACCCTAATTTTTAAAATTGAAAATTAATTTGAAACAAAAATATTTTGAACAGGACATTAAGTCAGATGTTTAGACTCTAAACACCAAAAAAGAAGAAATTAGAAGATATAAAAGCAAGTCCAATTGTTGATAAAAATATATTGGAAGAATTAAACAAACAAGTTTCACAAAGTCCATCAAACAGGTATATTTTGATTCATATGTTTCCTGTTTAATGTTTATATATGTTGTTTGTATGAACAAAAAATTCTGAAAAAAGCATTGAACATTTATTTTAATCAACTGAAAAACCCACAATTGTGTATTAATGTTTCTATATTTACTTGCATGTTCATTAATTTTAATATGTATGGATTTCTTTTTGAACAACCCTTAAAAATATTTTGAACAACAACGAATAACCACTAAAAATCTTTTATTTAAGTTTAAATTGATATATATATTGATTAACATTTAAATATTTTATTAACTGATGAACACCGTTCAGAACATTTTGAACAATAAACAAAAACCACTGAACAACACACAAATTTATATAAATGATTATATACTTGTTTGCAAATTCAATAATTGTGCTTATGTTTTGAATATGTCTTTTGATCAACCCTTAAATTATTTTGAACAACACACAAAAATTACTGAACATTATGTCCTAAATACCCTTAAAAACTTCTGAACATTTTTTATATATTTCAGTTTATATTAGAATATATTATGGTTAATATTACATTATTACATTATCTTATGAACGCCCTTTTAAAAAGTTTGAACAATAAACAACAACCACTGAACAACACACAATTCTATATTTATCTTAATATATTGTGATTAAGTTTGGATTATTTTTTGAACAACCCATCTAAAACTTTTGAATATCAAAATATAATAAGTGAACATATTCCAATTCAGTTTGCTTTCCATTCATATTTTAGCATGTAAACATATGATTTCAATTTGCTTTATATTCTTAAATTAGTTAGATATTTTTATTCTGTTCTTATTATTTTTTTTATTAACAGTCCAACTGCTGGAGAGTCCCCACTTCCATCTGAAAGTTCTGAACTCCCACATGGAAATTCTGATCAATTTCCACAAATTTCTGATCAACCTCCACAAACTTCTGATCAACCTCCACAAATTTCTGATCAACCTCCACAAATTTCTGATCAACCTCCAAAAACTTCTGATCAAACAGGGAACAATGAACCATCTTCACAATCTTCTGATCAACCTATACAAACTTCTGAACCACAGAAGCCAAAAGAAACAGAAAAAAAAACATGAAAAAGAGAAGCCACAGGAAACTTTTGAACTCAACTCAGGAAATTCTGAACAACATCCTGCAACTTCTGTACCCCCATTAGAAACTTCTGAACCAGAAAACCCAAGTGGAACAGAAAAAAACACTGAGAATCAGAACCCACAAGATAGTTCTGAACTCCCACCAGCAAATTCTGAACATCCTAAAGGAACTTCTGATCATCCTCCACAATCTTCTGATCATCCTCCACAAACTTCTGATCAACCTTCACAAAATTCTGATAAACCTATAGAAACTTTTGTACTCCCACCAGAAAATTCTAAACAACCTGAGGAAAAATCTGATACTCCTCCACAAAGTACTGTACCACCTTCAACAACTTCTGATAATGGTGAAGGCGATGGTGACAATACTAACCAGCCCAAGGAAACATCTAAGAGGTAACTTCTTTATATACTATTTATTCATTTTTTTTGTAGTGTAAAGTTCTTTAATTTACATAAATTTTAACATTTTTTAACTATAACTATTTATACGATAAAATCAATTCTTTCATAAGGAAAAAACACATAGCTACAAAAAAAGGAAAGAACACAAAAACTACATCAACAAGAGTGTTGCGCAGCCAAAACACCCCAGAAAAAGAGAAACAACAGCATGATGAAGAACATGAAATTCCAGAAGAAAAATTAAACAAAGTTCAGAAATCTGGAAAGGGTGTTAAAAAAAAAAAACAGAAGGGAGTTCAGATCAAGGAAAAAACTGGTGAACAGGAAGGTGGACAATCTTCTAAAAAGGTTGTTAAGAAATCACCTAAGGGAGTTCAGAAAAAGGATAAAGAAGTTCAAAAGAAGGAAAAAGAAGTTCAGAAAAAGGAGAAAGGTAAAAAGGTTGAGAAAATTGAGAAAAAAAGAAAGAGAATAATTGAAGAAGATGATGAACTTATTGATCAAGATGTTGTATATTATGCAATGTTCAAAATCATATTAAAATTCATAAATCAGAAATCAAATTCAAAACACTTTGAACAAAACATACGTATATCTATCAAATTCTGGACATAAATTGTTCAGCAAGAAATCAAAAGAGGCGAAATTTCAAAATCAAGAATTAATAAACAGATTAATCAACAAATGATAAAAATCAACACAAATTATTATAATACTACCGCAGAATCATATTAATCAAAATCTAATAAAAAATTACAGAAGATTAAAAATAATAGATCAATAATGTGATTAGTTCATCAATAAATCAATAGAAAATACAACTAATTAAAACTAAAAATTATTCAATGTTCAGAATCATATTCAAGAAAATAACAAACCTAATAACTATAAAATAAAAAATCACAATCTCATCTCAAATATAAGCAACTAAATAAAACCTAATTATACAATGAATTAAAAACAAATGATAATTATAACTTCAAATAATTAGCAATAATTAAAAGTTGCTCAAAATCACATTGAAAAAACCTAATTAACGAAAATTAATCAAATTCAGATATCTTACCTCCACTATCAAGAACTTCAGGCACAGAAATCAAATCCATGGAAAAAACAAGATTGAAGAACAACAAGGATGAACAGAGCAATCAACAATGGTGAGAAGAGCACTGAATTAATCGAAAAGAGAAAGTAACTGAGAGAGAAAATTGATGAGAGAAAACTAGAGGAGAGAGAAAATCGACGAGAGAAAAATTTCGAATGATAATTCAAAAGGAAAAATGGAGAAATAAGGAAAGGATTGAAAAAGGAAAGAACGCGGGAAATTCATTGCAAAAATAAGGAAAGAAACAGCTAGGAAAGAAGCAGCTACGTGTCAGCGTCCTATTGGTGGTGCACGTAGTTCTGTGTGCATGTAGAAGGAGCTACGTGTCAGCGTCCTATTAGTGGTGCACGTAGTTCTGTGTGCACAAGGGTGCATATTATAATTTGCGGAGACTGATCATATTTTTTTACCGTATATTTGAAGGCCTAGGTCAAGCTAATTAATATTAGTTCGGTGAATAAGGACTAGATTCATTTGGAGTTCTAGTTTTATTGCAAATCCAAAATATATTAAGAAGAAGGAAATTATGGATCAAGTAATGAGGCCACGAATCGCATAAGACAAAGATTTAAGTTAAAGGCCCAAGTGATCGAAAAAACCCAAAATCAGATTAAGCTTAGGTCAGTTTTGATAAGCTTTTAGGCCTAATTTAATACGAATTACGGAGTACCTGATTCATATCCTGATATTGGCAGAAGATTGGTTTAACAGCTTTATATAGTATAAGCTTTGACTTTGTTATGGGGGAGTTTTTACAATGGCTAAGGGTTTGTTCACTTCGGCTTAATTTCAGTTTAGTTTAGTTCAGTTTAACTCCAATCAGTTCAGTTCAATTCAACTCCTAATTTCCTTCTCTCTTAAAATATTCATTTCAGCTCTATTCAGTTCAGTTCAATTCAGCTCAGTTCAGTAAATGTGAACATGCCCTAAGTTAGGAATTTTTAGTTTTTCATCTACTTCGTCTATTTTGTCTTTTCCTATTGCATGCTCATGTTGCATATGAAATTCTGGTTGAATTGTTTTAATTCTTTACAATTGAATTATGAATCGAGTAGATGTGATTTGATTATAATAGTATAACAATATTGATTTTATGAATCGAAAAAATGTAATTTCGATATTAAAGACTATTTTCAATAAGAGTTTAGATCTAATAATTTGTGATAGCCAATTAAATATATTATTGTTGATTAATAAATTGCGAGAGCCTGTTAATCATGTTAATTACAATATCAATCGTTAATTGTTATGTTTTATCCTGAAGTATTTATTATTGATGAATATATGACCCTAGACTTTTTATTTATATATATTTCCCTTAGTTTAATTATTGTCGTAGTATAATTCTCACAAAACACTCATTTCTAGATTATAGTAATTTTTTAGAAGAAACCTATGCGACGAACGGTTTGTTTGAATTTTTAAAAAAATATATATTTTTTATATTTACGTACTAAAATTTGTTATATATTTAGATAAAATTTCTAATATCAAAAGATGATATTTTATATTTAATTAATTTAAACTTAAAAATCTCATTCGTCCATTTTGCTTGCGTGGCATTTGAATTATTTAACTTTAAAAGAAAATTAATAATATCTTATTAATTAGCTACGACTAAAATTTATAATTTTACATAGCATGCTAAGAAAATTAAATCCTACGTGGCTCTATAAAAACTCGAGAAAAACTCCCCTTTATATATACTAGTATGTGCCCAGGCGTTGCCCCTGATACTCACTATAAAGAGTGTACTTATTTGTGGGCATGTTTTGTACTGTTATTAGTATTAGTATTAGTAGTTATATATATGTTTTTTAAAAATCTTTTTAGATAAATGAATTAGTGATTCATGACCATATTTTATAATTATAACTAGATGAAAGCCCGTGCGATGCACGAATTTTCAATACATAAATAAAAAAATATTTTGTATATTCTTAATTAGACTATAAATAAAAACATTTAATATCTCATTAAAAATTAATACATATCTTTTTTGAGATTTATCTTTTCCAATATTTTTTTTTTTGGTTTTCTTATACTCCCATACTGGTAATAATGATTTAATAGATTTATTTTTTCCTATAATTTTTTTTTTTTTTTTTTTACCATTAATTTGTAAAATAATTTAATTTATGGTGTTTAATTTGCGTGGCATCAAAATTTTAAAATCAGATATAATAAGCCTTTTATTATACATTTAATTTTAATAAAAATTACGAAAGTAGAGTGGTGATAAATTTTATCAATGAATATGATAAACTTTGTATATAATACTTAATCTTTTTAGTAGAATAGATGATAAATGAGCGGATATATTTTTGTGTGAGATAATACGAAATAATATTTCTTTTATTTTAAAGATTATTATATTATATTTTTATATAACCCTAATTTGAATTATTTTTTATTTTTAATTATTGTACATTGTTTTTTTATCATGTTTTGTAATTTTCATATTTCATCATCGTTATTATTATTTTTAATCTTGAACATGTTTTTTTTTAAACATGTTTAAATTGAACGTAATTTGTATTTTGTAACTTTAATATTTATTTATTTTATTTTAATATCTATATTTTATTATAACTCTTTTCATATGTTATTGTATTATAACATATGATTTTTCTAGGATTTATAGAGTTTTTAAAATATAAATTTATATGATTTATTTTAGTTAAGTTAATATTTTAAAATAATAATTCTCAATGGCTAACACTTTTGGAAAAATAAAGACAACGTACATATTATTTTTAAGGGAAACTGAGATTATGATCGTTCCATCAATCGGTTCTTTCAATTTTTATACTATAACTTGTACTTTGATTATCTAATCATTTTGCTCGAATTCAACTCTCATTAAATTAGATCTGCATGTAAAAAAAAAAAAAAAAAAAAAAAAAACCAAAATTTAGTAAACAAAACATGAACATATATCCCAAATAAACACAATGTGACCAATAAGTAAACAAAACATAAACATATATCTCAAATAAACACAATGTAAGCAATAATTACAAATAACACGAATTTTAAAAAATTATGCTATGATCTTAGCATGGTTTTTAAAATACCCAACTATTGACACAAATTACTAACACAAAATTCAGTTTAGTTGATTTTGTATTGATACGAAATTTTGTTGGTGTCGTGTGATGCGTCAATTTATAATGGTAGGTATCATAAATTTTAATTTAGTTATAATTAAGAAATAATTTTTATTTCTTATCATAATTACTATCAAATAAAATTTATCTTATAAAAGTATGTATAAAATTTATTGTATTTGTTTATCATTTAAATATAATATTATTTCAGATATGGTTTTCATTAATTAATTAATAAATATCTTTTTTGAGATTTATTTTTTCATATATTTTTTTTGGATTTGTCATATTCGTAGTAATGATTTAATAAATTTCTATTTTTCGTTTTTTTTTTTAAATTTTTTTAAACATTAATTTTATTGAGTGGTTTTTTATCTACTTGGCATTAAAATTTTAGATTTATCAAATCTAATTTGTTACTTTTATCTAGGTTGCGATATAATTTTTTAATTGAAAAATAAAATACAAATTCTTTTTCTTATTGGTCAAAATAATTATATTTCTTACGTGGCACTCCAGATGCTCTCCAAAAATGCTTACTTTATATATATATGTATATATATATATATATATATATATATATATATATATATATATATATATATATATATATATATATATATATATATATATATATATATATATTAGATGATGTGGTTATTCATATAAGAGTAAAATTATATTGTTGATTGGATATTCATATTAATTATAATATGTGGTGTGTTGATATAAGTTAAATTCTATTGTCAATAAAAAGATACTTTTTAATCTTACATAAATCTATTCAATCGAATCTAATGTGGCATGGCATCTAATCAAATCACAACAATATCTATTTGTCGCCTATATATATGGCGCGACACTTGTCAAGTCACAATCTCGTTGCTTGGTTGCGAGATCGACTTTATTGATTATTGATGATATAATATGATATGATATAGTTTTGTGCCTGGACGATGCCCGAATTGTCCTAAATGTTTTAACTTGAATATTAAATACGATTATACTACCTCCGTTAACAATTATTTGCAACAGATGGGGGGTAGCACTGAATCCTAGGCAAAAATTTTAAAGTATGATTAAAAGAAATAAGGGCACTTGATTAAGTATTAATCCTACCTAAAAAAACAATTAAACAAAAATCCATAACTACCCACACCCAGAACCACTAAACCCATAACCACCACCGACAACCACCAGAATCACTAAACCCATCGAAACTCGGAACCCGAAACTCAACCACCACTGAACTCGAAACTCAACCACGAACTCAATAACCACCCACGAACCCAGCTAGAACCCAGCAAACCACCACGAACCCATACATAATCACCGAGAAACCCAACCACGAATCCAACCACCACCGAAATCCAGCCAAACTCACCCATGAACCACCCCCACAAACCTGCAAATCCATCCAAAATCGACGAACCACCACCCATAACTCACCGAAAGTCACCCACAAACCACCGAATCCACACAATAGCCACGTAACGTAAACCACCCTAGACCCACCCGATCTGAAACCCTAAACCACCCGATTAAAAATAATTCCTTCACCACAATCACCAACACCCACCCACGAACCATAAAAACCACCCACAAACAACTACCTCCAGATCTACCAAGCCCACAAACCACCAACATCCACCCACGAATTGAGATGAGAGATGGTGATGAAGAAGTTGATGAGAGATGAAGAAGGAAGAAGATGAGTGATGATGATGAACTGCGAGATGGGGATGGAGGAGAGATGTGGTGGGGAAATGAAATTAGGGATGAATCTGATTTTTTTGGGGGAAAAGCTTAGATGATTAGGTTACATTAGAGTTATAATAATTTGTAATTATGTATAGCATTATGTGTTAATAATTTTTAAATAAGGGGGTTGCCAAAAATAAATAAATAAATAAATAAGGGTATTTTTGTCTTTTTATCAAAAAAAGTTACTATATTAGGAAAGAAATAGTTTTGTTGCAAATAATATGAAGCACCATTTTTTGGTAAATTTTGCAAATAACTGTTGACGGAGGTAGTATAATTTTTTTTTTTTTTTTTATAATGTAAAATGTTTAGATATACAATATTATATCGCTTATTTATATAATAGTGCACTTTTTGTAGTTTTGTTTGTAATTAGATATTTATGTTATTATTGACTTCAAATTATTATTATTGAACTTAAATTATTATTAAACTAAAAATATTTTTACCAAAATAAAATTAATTTTACTAATTAAAACTTATTTTACTGATTTTCTAATATTATTTAAAAATAAATTAAGTAACATTGTATTTTTTATGCGGCTAGCCACACAATCTGACCGGACAAAGTAAGCGTTGTGAAACTGACCAAGTAACTCTTGTAATTAACTGAGTAACCTCTGACACTGATTAAGTAGCCTTTATCTATATCAGTGATTGAGTAACCACTATAACACTGACCAAGTAACCCTTATATCACTAACGAAGTAACTCTTGTAATAGTTGGTGACACGACTTGGCCAGTTTCGTATAAAAGTTTGTAATTAAATATAGGAAAAATTGAATCTAATAATCCCACCTTTGCTCTGTCTGCTTAAAACAAGCCCAACTTTTCGAAATCTGGGAACAGGCCAACCTTTGCCATGTATTTTCTTAAAACAAGCCCAATTACAGGTAACCTGGTAAAAAGGTAATCTAATTTTTTTTTCTTTCATGTTTCATTTCTCCCAACCTTCTCTCTTCGATACTCCATTACTGTAAGGTCGAGGAAAAAAAAAAGCTTCTTTATGAACTGAAATTGGGCATTGATTCTCCCTTAATTTGAAGAAAGTTGCAAGCTTTTAGACATGATTGCGAATTAGGGAGTGCAATTTGTTGTTGTAGTTGTGTTTGAGGTAAGTCGCGTGAAACCCTAGCTTTTTCCCCAATTTATTTCGCTGTTGATTGTTGAATTGTTGTTAGTGGAATGCTGAATTGCATGATTACCCTAATGAATTGCGTGATTGTTGAACTTCCTTATTTTGAAGTGCATGATTGTTGAATTTCCCTTTTTTTTTAAACGTTTCAGATTGTTATGGATAATGTGACTTTGAAATTTAAACATGGAGGTAAGTTTAAGAAACAAAAAGGTGTTTGGGTGTATATGGGAGGGAAGTGTAAGACATTTGCAGTTGATCCAGATGAACTTTGTTGGTTTTACTTAAAAGAACTAGTTGCTAAGTGTGGTGATTACAGTGATGAGTATAAGGTTTATTATTTGATGCCTGGCTTTGACTTTGTTGCTGGTTTGAGATTAGTGTATAATGATGCTGAGATTAGAACTTTGGGTGCAATTGTGCTGGATAGTAGATGTGTGGAATTGTATGTAGTGCATGATGGGGTGGAACTTGATTTTAGCCAGGGTCAACCATCCCTAACTGGTTTAAATAACCCAATAAAAAGCCCAAATGAGATGAGCCAAACTGAGCCCATGAGACCCAAAAATCTTAAAAAACTGATTCCAAGGAGAGGAACTATGCTGACCTAGGAATCATGTGTAGTACCAGATAAGATGCTTGACCATCCCAAAAACAGTAACAAGACAGTTTCTGCATTGGACCCCACATCTTTAGCACTTTCCACTATAAAACAAACCCACCCACCTTGTACTTCCAGTGATAATTTCCCATTACTTTCCAACCATCCCACATATGGAATCTATACTCTAACAGAAACCCCAAACACAACTGACTTCCATCAAACACATCTTAGATCTGAAGTTCCAGATGATTATGAATGGGAAGATAATAGGCCAAATAGTCCCCTGTCCCTAGATTAGTTGCTGCATGATGCAGTATATAGTGATGAGGAATTGTCAGATCCAGATTATGTAAATGAATTGGATGAGGAGGATGGTGGTCATGGTGGTGATGATTGGCTAGGGGACTATAAAGTGTATGATGTTAACTTTGGTAATGAGGTGGTAGATGCTGAAAATACAGACTTTGGTGAATTGCAAGAGGATGTTGTATTGGATGAAGTGGATACAAGTGATGATGAACATAGGGTAGCTAGGGATAGAGTTAAGGGTTTTAATTGTAGTGTTATTGAATTAGCTCATAAGTTACAAGTTGAGGCTGTTGAGGGGAAGCTTTGTGCACAAAGGGAGCAGGGGACTGTGATAACCACAATAAGAGAGCAGAAGGGGGAGGTATTTTCAGAATATGAAGACTCCGAGGAAGAAATTCATACCCCTGACCCAAGTGATGAAGATGTTAGTGTAGAAGAAAAAAAACAGAGAAGAAGTCTTCTAGTTGTAAAGGACATAGACTTCTCACAGTTTAAGTGGCAGGTAGGTCAGAGGTTTGGATCTAGGGCCGATTTCAAGGAAGCTGTAGCTAAATTTGCTATATTTCAAGGTAGGAATTTGTCTGTGGTAGCTGCAAATAAGAAAAGGCAACAGAGAATTGGTGTTAAGTTTAGGGAGGGCTGCCCATTTTGGTTGTATGCTTCCTGGGATTCCAGGAGAGCAGCTTTTGTGGTGAAGACTTTGATGGCTGACCATACATGCACCAGAAACATGGATAAGAATATCCAATTGAAATCAACTTGGTTAGCAGAGCAACTGTTAGATGTGTTTAAAGCAAGGCCTCATTGGCTTGCAAAAGAGATTATAGAGACAGTGAGAAGAGCCTACAGAGTGATAGTGAAGAAGGAATTTGCATACAAGGTGAAGTATTATGCACACAGGAAGCTTCATGGGTCAATGAGAGATCACTATGGGAAAGTGGGGAGTTATCTTGAAGCTCTGAAAAAGGCAAGTCCACTTAGACAGTTGGATTTAGTGACTTTGAAGACCAGGGGCAACAACATACAAGAGTTCAAGAGATTGTATGTTTGTTTTGAAGGTGTACAAAAGGGTTGGAAGGAACGCTGCAGGAATATAATTTGTATTGATGCCTGTTTTTTGAAGACTTTCCTAGGAGGACAGTTAATGTCTGCAGTGGGAAGGGATGGTAATGATCAAATGTATCCTATTTCATGGGCTATGGTGGAAGGTGAAAATAGCCTGTCATGGGAGTGGTTCCTGACTAACTTGCAGAGAAGCTTGGACCTAGGTGATGGCTCTGGCATTGTTGTTGTTTCTGATGAACACCAGGTATCTTCTTACCTTGACTGTTGTTTAGATTTTCATTGTATGTTTGTTTTGTAATGCTTCTCTTATTTGTGACTTGTTTTTATTTTCAGTCAATACTTAGAAGTGTTTCAGTAGTTCTTCCTAGAGCTGAACATAGACATTGTGCTAGGCACATATTTGCACATTGGCACAAGAATTTTAGGGGAGATGATATGAAACTCATGTTTTGGTCTTGTGCTAAGTCATATAGTGTGGCTGATTATAATGACAACCTAGAAATATTAAGAAAGGCAGATCCTAAGGCAGCTGATGCCTTTACATCTTACAATCCTAAGGTATTTTGTAGGGCCTTCCTAAAAACTGAGGTTAAGGCAGATGTGATAACTAGTAATATGGCAGAGACCTTTAATGGATATATAATCCATGTTAGGGAAAAACATTTGTTATACATGCTTGAGGATATAAGGGCTTCTCTTATGAAGAGACTTGTGACAAAAAAAGAAGAAATGTTGAAATGGACAACATCACTCTGCCCTAGGATACAAAAGAAGTTAGAAAAGGAGAAAGAAGAGGCATCAAAGTGTGATGTTCTCCCATCAACCTCTATTTTGTTCCAAGTTAGCTACCACTTAGACACTCTTACTGTCAATTTGGATCAAAGGACATGTACATGTTGTTGCTGCCATTTTCTACTTACACAAAAATGCAGAGGATTATGTTGATTCATGTTACCATAAAGATGTGTATCTCAAAGCTTATGAGAACTCAATCCCACCCCTTGATGGTGAGAGGCACTGGCCTAGAATCCTATTTGAGATGGATCCCCCCCAATTAAAATAGGCCCTGGTAGGCCAAGAAAAAGCAGAAGAAAAGATCCATTTGAAGATCCTAAAAAACCAGAAAAATTGACAAAGCATGGGATGGAAATGACTTGTAGTGGTTGCAAACAAAAGGGCCACAACAAAAGAGGATGTCCTACCAAAGAAACCCCCATACCACCTCCAACAAAAAGACCAAGGGGCAGACCTAGATCAACCCCTTCCACAACACAACAACCTGAATTGCAATCATGGTCATTATGCAGCTACTGTAGAACCTTCAAGGTTAGGTAGAGGTGGTAGGGTGGTCACCAGGGGAAGAGGTAGCAACATGGGAGGAGTTACCAATAGGGGAGGTGCAAACAGGGGAAGAGGTGCCACAACAAACACAAGGGGTAGAGGTGGCAGAGGGGATAACATGAACATGGGAGCAGCAACTTCACCTTCATCAGGCACAGGTTCTAGAGGAACAGGAAGGGGAGGCAGAGGTTCTAGGGGAAGAGGAAGGGGAGGCAGAGGGAGAGCTTACATCCCTCAAGGCTTTGGTGTTCTGATCTCAGATGATGGGGCTACAATGAGCAATGTAAGTGTACCATCAATTGTGTTATTTTTTTTTAAAACTCATGCAACCATGTAACTCCTGCCACTTCTATTTTGCAGCCTCCAGGATCAATTGCCCCTCAAATGCTTAGTGACAGCACCATTACTTGCTCCTACAATTTCAGTTAGTCATCAACATCAAAGCCTTGATCAGCCAGATGAAATTGCTTTCTAATTAGTTTAGTTTGGTGTGAACAATCTTAGGGTTGTATTTTGATAAGACATATGTAAACTTCAACAATGCTAAATGTATTTTGCTAAATGTACTAGTTCATCTTTGTGGTGTATTTTGCTTAAAACACATGTTCTGTTTTATCATTTTAATGTTACTTTCACTTATGTCCATTTGTGTTGTCAATTACTTTACCATATTTATCCCACATATGTGCTAAATTATTAGTAACAATTCCATCAGATTTTGAACCAAAATCAACATTTATTTATGGTGCAAATTTTAACATTACATCACTTCATACTAGCACCTACTAATTACACCATCATCTAGCCTAAAACTACTACTAATGATGCTGCTTAACACCTTAACTTTAACTAAAACAACCTCCTTCAACCCCAAAAGTCTAACTTAATCCAAACAAGACTAACCTTGGCAACATGCCAAAAACAGAGAAACATCCACTTTCCTAATCAAGACAACAACAATCCAAAATAAAACATCACCATCCCCACCAACACACTACAACATAATTACTTCATAAACAAAACAAGACTGAAAAACGCCCATGAGAAAATCAGAGTCAGCATCAATTTCTTGTCCTTGTTGTTCTCCTTCAGTGCAAACATGGTCTATGTTGTTGCAATCCCCATCTCTTCAACTTCATCGACCAATTTCTCCTTCTTGGCCTTCAACCTTCTGATCTTCTCCTTCAATTCATCCTTCTCCATCTCAAGCTCAGTAATTTGGGTATCCCTCTGCATGACAATGATTTGAAGCTCTCGCACATCATCAACTTCATCCACCCACTTGAAGAATCCACATGTCCTCTGTTCCTAAAATTTTAAAATTAATAAGCCACTCAAATTAAGGAAACACACAAACTTAACACAATAACAGAATTACTTATCGACCAATAAGAGCACCCATAAAAACGCTTGCCTTTGGTAGGACCATCATACTTCACCATCCTAAGTGGCGCCACTTTATTGTGGTAGCAAACCACCTGGTGAGGGAAGGGGGACAGCCTTGAACGTGACCTTGAAGTGGAAGAGCCAGAAGCATGACTTGCCATTGTAGAAGAAACAAAGAAATTGAGAGTGTAAATGGTTTGAGATGAAAAAAAATTTGATGGGGGAGGTGGGTTTTTAAAGAGGATGACAGAGAGTAAGAAGAGTAATGGTGATTAATTACTCTCCAACGGTCAACAGTATAAAAGAGGGCAAGGTAACTGGAAGAAGAAAGGAGAA
Organism: Chenopodium album; assembly: GCF_948465745.1. Lineage (NCBI taxonomy): Eukaryota > Viridiplantae > Streptophyta > Magnoliopsida > Caryophyllales > Amaranthaceae > Chenopodium > Chenopodium album. The sequence goes on along the minus strand of NC_137838.1, from coordinate 71,713,777 downwards.
ACTCCCATTACCGGTCATTTAATGAATTGGGCTTGTTTTAAGAAAATACATGGCAAAGGTTGGCCTGTTCCCAGATGTCGAAAAGTTGGGCTTGTTTTGAGCAGACAGAGCAAAGGTGGGATTATTAGATTCAATTTTTCCTTAAATATATTATAAAGGGATCTAATTTTAAAGAACTTTTTAAATCGAATTAGATGAAGAAAATAGAATTGAGTTATAGGATATTTATTAAAGGTTATGATTAATTATATATATGAATTATTAGAATTCTATCAATAATAAATTTCTATAAAACAATTTTATCTTAAAAAAATCACTTAATTAGTAACATATGTGTTACAATAATACATATATATATATATATATATATATATATATATATATATATATATATATATATATATATATATACATCCTATGTGGCGTGATAATTGTCAAAAAATTGGAATGTCAAATGTCGATGTCTCATGGTCTAGTTGTGAGACTAGCTTTATATATTAGTAATATGTATGATATATACTAGTTTTATGTCCGGGAGATGCCTAGATTGTTAATAAAATTTTAGGATAATATTTTTGGCTTGCATGTTAAATATGGTCATATAAACCGTTTTGATTATGCAGGATATTTAGACAATCACAATTTTTTGTATGCAGCCTGCTCTACCGTGCGACAAGGGTTACTCAAGTTTCTCGGTCATGGGTTACTCGAGTGGCCAAGGTTACTCGACTTTCTTAGTCATGGGTTACTCGAGTTTCTCGATCAGGGGTTAATTACTCGAGTTGTCGGAGTTACTCGAGTTTCTCGGTCAGGGGTTACTTGAGTTTCTCGGTCAGGGTTACTCGAGTTGCCGAGGTTACTCGAGTTTTTCGGTCAGGGGTTATTCGAGTTGCCGGTGTTACTCAAGTTACTCGGTCAGGGGTTACACTTGAGTTTCTCCTGACCGAGTAACCCCTCAAGTAAACCCTGGCTGAATAACCTCTCAAGTAACCCATGACCGAGCCCCTCGAGTAACCCTTGACCCAGTAACCTTTCAAGTAACCCCTAACTGAACTCTCAAGTAACCCTTGGTTGAGTAACACTTGACCGAACTCCTTAAGTAACCCTTGCTTGACCGAATTACTCGAGTAACTCTTGACCGAACTCTTTAAATAACCCTTGACCGAGTAACTCAAGTAACCCCTCAAGTAACTCGAACAACCCTTGACCGAGTAACCCATGACCGAGTAACCCTTGACCAAGTGAACCCCTCGAGTAACCTCTGTCCAAACTCCTCAAGAAACCCCTGATCGAGTAACTCGAGTAACCCTAAACTGAATAACTCGAGTAACCTCTAGAAAAAAAACTCGAGTAACCCTTGACAAAAAAACTTGGGTAACCCCTGAAAAAAAAAACTCGGGTAACCCCTGCCGCATGGTGTGGCCTATTGCACCAAATTAAAAAGTTGATGATTAGGCATATATATGATAACACATCATTTATTTATATAATAGTGTACTTTTTGTAAATTGATATATATGTTATTCTGACTTGAATTTATTTTTATTGAATTTAAAAGTATTTTTACCATTATTTTTACTGATTAAAAGTTCTTTCTACTAATTCTCTATTATTTTTAATAATTTAAATATATTATAAATGGACTTATTTTAAAGAACTTTTTAAAACGAATTTTATGATGGAAATAAAACTGAATTATAAGATATTTATTAAATGTTATGATTAAAACTCTTATATATATATATATATATATATATATATATATATATATATATATATATATATATATATAAGATTAGGAATAAAAGAATATTTTTTTTGCTGAGGATTCGGCCCTACTTCCCTATCTATTTTAGTTAGTGGTTTTAGGATTAAATACGATTAGCCTATCACCATACGGTGTGGCCAGGGTTACACGATTAGGGTTTACTCGGCTAGGGGTTGTGTGGATGGGGTTACTCGGTCGGTCAGGGGTTTGTGTGTCAGCTTGCCGCACCCAAAAGGCATTGAAGTTCACTTTAGTAAAACAATCAATTATGATTCAATAAAAATTGTAGGACTTTATATACTCTAAGCGAAATTGCATGAATCATATTCATAAACATCTAATAACCAAGATCATTGCATAACACATATTAAACAAGTAAATTATACCTTTGAAGTGTGATTCCACGTGCGATCGAGCAAGAACAATGGGAGATAAAGAACCCCAAGCGTTATTACTCTACTTGGTCCACGGGTAAAGATTTAAACCTTTACTAATGTTAGTTAGTCGTGATTGAACGCTTCAATCAACCTTCTACGAAGAAAGGAGACAAACTCACCACGAACCACCACGACGAGCACTACAAGCCACCTAGGAGGGTGGCCGACCATATGGATGTTTGAGAGAGAGAGAGAGAGAGAGAGAGAGAGAGAGGGAGGGCCGTGAGTGAGGAGAAAGAAAAGGGAGATTAGGGTTTTGGGAAAATGGTTGCCTTGTTTCACAATTCACTGACTGTCTTGTTCAACCTTAGTCATGGATCTTATTTATAGATCATATATCTAAATAAAAATCGTCAAGCCTAAAATCCTAATCCTAATCAAACTACACTAGCCCAACACCTTAAATGGTTTGTCATAATCTCATGAGGCCCATTAATGAGCCTCTTACTCGTTCAATCCAATACCCACGTGTGTGACCTCTTAAAATCCATTCTATTGGGCTTAGACCATTTGACTAGCCCAAAGTTCATTTATTATATCTAGCAACAGACAATGACGACTTAAAATAAAGAATGAACTAATTATTTTTATAAGAGCAACTTCAATGGTAAGCTAATTGTTAAATTAGCTTGTCATGCCACATATGATTTCAAGCTAACTTTCTTTATACTCCCTCCATCCCTAAATTACATTCCTGTTTTCCTCTATGATGTGAGGAATAAATGCTAGAAACAGGAATGTAATTTAGGGAAGGAGAGAGTAGCTATTTTGTGTCCCAATAGTTAGCTACTAGCTTGTTAATTAAATAACCTTGACCTTTTCCATTAGCCCTAAAAATTTAATTATTTTAATATACTAATGTCCAAAAATTTTGGAAATCTTTTTGTCAAGCAGAGCTTGGACAAACTAATTGTATTTTTTTAGCTCCAATGGTCAAGCTAGTAGCTAGAGACTTTTGAAAATTGCAAGCAAGTTCCTAGCTACAACCATTGGAGGTGCTCTAATAGTGATCCTTGATATATCTAGAAATTGCACTTATCAAAGACATAATTCCTTCAAAAATAATTTCAATTTGGCAAAAATAATATGAAGTGAACCAATAGTGAATAGGGCCTGGCTTGTTAAAAAATTATTGTAAGCTGATACAACTTTTAAGAGTATATAATTGCATTAAATTCAATTTATAAGAAAAAAGGAAATAAAATATTTACCATCAATACAATGAAGATTTATTTTCTAATATTCATTCAAAGTCTTAATTAGCTACGCCAAATAATTGTCCAGTCATTTTTTATCTGCATCATTAGATACAAGCCCCCTAACGATTGAGACAACCTTTTATTCCCTCATTTTTTTTTACATTCCCTCAATTTGAGATCAAAATGGAGTTGATAGGCTATTATTTTTTGTATGTTTTTATTTTCTTACTAGAGAGATTCAATAAATACTGGGCGTTGTATTTTTTAACTTTACAAAAAAAAAATATTTAGTAAAAATAATTTTTGTTCAATAAAAATAATTTTAAATAAGTAAAAATCATAATTATAAAGAAGATATATAATAGATTGATAAAAAAATAATAATAATAATTTTAATAAGTAAAAATCATAATTATAAAGAAGATATATTCGTATAATAGATTGATAGATAGTTCAACAAAAAATAATTTCAATTGAGGTTTTTTTATTTTTTTTTTATTTTTTTTTTGGAAGTCGTTTTAGTAAAATTAGCAGTTAAGCAAAAGTAATGTTTTCATGTCAAAATAAAAAGTGTTGCTAATAATTATTGTAAACAAATTACAGATCCAATTTATTGAGTCAAAAAATAAATTATTTACCTCTAGATGTTTTTTTCCATAATATTAGAGCTAGGTAGGGAATAATAGAGCAGATTGATAGTAATTAATTAAAAGGTTGGTACCATTTACTAATTAATTATTGTTGTAACTCATATCATAGTCAACTCTATAAAAAAAAGTCTATCATTTCTCTCTCTACAAAGTACTCCGTATCAAAGTTTTTCTGACCTTAGTTTTATACTTTATTTCACAGATTGGAGGAGAAGTCAAAGGAAATTATTTTAATGTAAGTTCCATCTTATTTATTCAAAGAATTATATAGTGTTTCGTTTTAGTTAACTAGTACATTCGTTCAATTTTTAAATCTTTAATCCTTCACGTTTAGTTGAGGGACTGTACTTTTGACTATCATTTTGTATAAGTTAAGATTCATACATTTGTGATTTGTTAAATTCATCTCAAAATATATACTTTTGATATTTGGTAAAAGCTACACTCGATTATATGTAGATATGTATATAATCGGATAAAACAACAATATATCATGCTTTCAAAAAATTATGTGCCTTTATTCGTTTTTGGTTGTTGTCTTTGTGCTTTAATTTAATTCCAATGTCCTATAATAACATTTGTGATTTATATTTTAATGTTATGTGCTATTTTTTCAAGAAAAATTAAAACCAACCCGATTGCATTTTTAACAATACAAATTAAAGGGTAAACAATTTTAAGATAAGTGTTGCATGTACAAAGCACTTATGAAATCCAGGATTTTCATTTAATTAAAAAAAAAATCTTATTTATCGAATGCTATTAGCCAAAAAAAAAAAAAAAAAAAAAAAAAAAAAAAAAAAAAGCAATTTTCAATCATCTAAAAAATATTTTGTTTTTTGACAAAAAATCATCTAAAAATAAACAAAATAAAAAAAAAAGTGTTGAATTTTGCGTTTTGTGGGCGGTTAACAATAAGCCAGAAAATGAGTGATTAATAAAAAAAAATAAAAAAGTGTTTTGAAGATAGTTATGTACAATTAATCCGATATAATCATATAAAACCTTAGAATATATATGAAACTATTGAAGGATTACAAAGCATATATTTCTGGATCATATCTTGCAAAATTCAACATACATTATTTTATGTTGGACTTAATTTTATTTAGAAGTGTCTAAACTGTATGTGAATCGTGAATTTTTGTTCGTAATATATACTTCGTATAGCAAGTCCAATTTTGTCTTGATTTTAGTTGGTTTTAGAATGATTTGGTCTTATCACTCTCATGTAAAAAAGTAGCAAAGAATATTAAGAGTAAGGAAACAACCCAATTGTACAAAATTATATCCTAATTTACGTCTATCTTATCAGATTTGGATAATATAGTTCTTGCTTGATTTTGATTTTTAAAAATAATGTAGTACCAAATATTATCTTGCTTGATTTTGATTTTTTTTTTTTTTAAAAAAAACCATGTATATTAGAATTCCTATGTAATATAGTTCTTCAGTCTCCACAATTTTCATATATATTTTCGCCTGTAATCTCCTAATTCATTTGCATTAATAAAAGTAGCACACATACGGTCACGTGTGGCGGGTAATGACTTACCTTCAATGTATTACACACGTGCTATTTTCTCTTTGTAATTTTTATTTATTGCAATCCGATTTCAAATTAACTAAATCTTTGTTTAATTTTATTAGATATGTGGCGGCGGGTACTTCTTGAATCAATCAACTAACGTGATTTTTTTTTTCTTTCTTTTTGTTTTGTATAGCATTATGGAATACAAAATTACTCGCAATGCTGGAAGACCTGTGACAAGATCTGCTGACAAAAATGGTGGAAATGTCAATGATTTGTTCCCTCAAGTGCCAAGGAGAAAGAGGTCGAAATTTAACATGGTTAAGAATACCAAATTGATTGCAATGTACGCAGCAAATGATGAGATTCCAAGTGAAGTTGTGACTGAGGAAGTTGAAACTGGGGAACCAAATCCTCGCCCCTGGCTAACCCAATTAACGATTCCGGGTTCGATTCCGAACGTAGAGAGTATAACTATGGATCGTACTTCCTTTGAATTTTTTTTTGAAGACATGCCTTAGCTTCTTCATCTTAATGCTTTGTATTCGATACATCAATAATTGTCATTTAAACCTTTCGTGATTTGTAGTACCACCGTTTTATAATATTTTTAATATGTTTTGTTTTGACATTATATATTCTTAATTTCTACTTTGATGTTCATTTACCTTTTGTAAGGGAAATGTACTTATACTTGATGTTTTGAAATATCAACTGGTTGTATTCCTTTGTTTTATATTAACGGATACAATCTAATTTGGTACACATCTATTAATCTATATGGATGAACTTGACCACTACAGTACACTTATATAATTAATATAGCATAAATAAAATTATTACAAAGCTATTATCATCATGAAACTTCATATTAATGCCACCAATCCAAAAAAAAATATATATATATATATATAATAAAATAAAATAAAATTACATGATAATAATTAATTGATTTTCATACAATATGAAAACAAACCTACAGTTAAAGTTAGCACAATTAGAGTAGCGATGATGGAGTAATTTTCACAAATACGAAATACACAATTAGAGTATACTTAAAAGGTAAAATAATGGTAGAGATAGGTTCAATTGTCTTTTATTTTATGTTGAATTGATAAAAAATTTCTACTCTATTTTATGCTAAGCCTCGTTTATATTATTACCTCACCATTTAATCCTACAGGGCTACAATCTTTACACATTTTTACTCACTCTCTCTAACTTTATCTACCTTCATTCGAAGCTACTACCTCAGTTAACTATTATTTGCAATAAAAAAGTATTATTTGTGAGATATAAAATATTCCTTTGTTGCAAATAATAGTTAACGGAGGTAGTATATTGGGATATGGTGGATCACATAACCTATCATTAATTATTATAATTTTTTTTTTAAAAATTAAGTTATACTCGTAATAATTATTATTATTACTATTATTATTAAATTCAGATCAATTCAACTCCATATAAAAAAAATAAAAGGTACTATATGCAACTCGTAAGGCTGCATATAAGCATTTAATATACTCCGTACTTTCTTTTTTAGTACGGAATATAAAGTTGAGAATTTATCGACAATTCACGAGAAATCGGTGTAACAAATGTTTATTTAATGTCTTTTCTTTCCATTTTTAGCTTCTTATATATCTTTTTTCAAAAATAAAAGAATAAGGTCAATATCATCAAAAAAATTATTGTAAGCTAATATAACTTTTATGGAGTATTAAATTACATTAAATATATTGGATAAAACCAATTACTCCATATATATAGGGATGTCAATGGGGCGGGGCGGGGCGGATGTTGGCCTTCCCATCCCCATCCCCACCTAATATTTTCATCCCCATCCCCATCCCCATCCCCGCGGCGGGTCCAATTTTCATCCCCATCCCCGCCCCACCGGGTACAACTCCAAAACCATCCCCGCCCCACCCCCCACTTGGATATCCATCCCTACCTTATCCCCACCAAAGACCCGCCTAATCCCCATCCAAGATCCACCTAATCTCTGTATCTCAAATAAACAATCTTACATAATTAATACGAATTATAAAATAAAACATTCTACACACATTTTTGTGTTATAATATAAGTGTCATACAAAGTATTATAATTAATATTGTATTTCACGTAATTATTTTATAAATAGTATAAAAGTATGTAATTTTGCTTTAAAAGATATATAGATGTGGGTATGAGGTGGGGATGGGGCGGGTATGAAGTGGGGCGGGTGGGGCGGGGCGGGGATGGGGCGGGTACAACTTAAAATCCACCCCCGCCCCATCACCCATGGCGGGTATGGTTTTTATCCCCATCCCCGCCCCACCACCCGCCAAACTGAGACCCATCCCCGCCCTACTGGGGCGGGGATGGGGCGGGTCTCCTACTTGACCCGCCCCACTGACATCCCTACATATATATAAGACAAGGAAATACGAGTAAAATATTTGCTATTAAATTATTAATACAATGAAGATTATTTCCTAATTTTCAATCAAGGTCTTGATTTGCTACTCCAAGTAATTGTCGAGTCATGTCTTATTTGCAGATACATGCCACATAGCGTTTGAGACAACGCTTTATTGCCTCAAATTATTGAAACCAAAGTGGCGTTGATAGGCTATTTCATTAATATTTTATTAATTTTTTCCTAAAAATATTTAATAAATACTTTGGCTATGTTCTTTTTACTTTTAGAATAATTAAGTAATAATAATGTTAATAAAAGTAAGTTCATTTTAATAAACGTAATTTCAATTCAGTACAAATAATTTTTAATCAGTAAAATCGTAACTATAAAAAAGATGGATAATAGATTGAGAATTAGTAAAATAATTCAAGTTCAACAAAAATAATTTCAATTTAGTAAAAATAATTAGTTTAGAAAACAAAATTAAGGTTAAGAGAATGAGGCCTCAGTGTAAGTGGAATCAATAATTATCGCAAAGTAATTAATATAGGAGAGAATCAATAAAACAATATTGAATTGATTTCATGTCAAAATAAAAAGTGGTGCAAGTAATTATTGTAGACAAATGAGAAAAATGTAGTAGCAAATATTACAAATCCAATTTATTGAGTCTAAAGTAAATTATTTACATCTTCAGTAATATTAGAGCTAGCTAGGTAAAGGAATAATATAGCAGAATGATTAATTAATTAATACCGTTTACTAATTAATGTTGTAAGTTTGTAACTCATATCATAGTCAAACATGTACTCCATATATCACAGGTTTAAAAAAAAGTATCTCTCTTTTCAACAAAGTTTATCTGACTATAATTTCATTCTTTATTTCACAGGTTCCAGGAAAAGTCAAAGGAGATTATTTTAATGTAAGTGTCATCTAATTTATTCAAAAAAAAATTATATATGGTGTTTCGTTAATTAACTAGCTAGTACCTTCGCTGCTTTTTTTTTTTTTTTTTTTTTTTAAATTTTTTTTTTACTCATTCATGTTTAGTTTAGACAATGCCCAAATTTACTTTTGATCATAATTTTTTAATTTTTATACATACTTGTATAAAATAACATTAAATTCAGTTAGAATCATTTGAATTCATCTTAATATATACTTTTGAGTTTTGACAATTGGTAAAAGCAATACCCAATATATGTAGATCTGGAAATAATTAGATAAAATAACAACTTATCATGCTTTCAAAATTATGTGCTTTTATAATTATATTTAGATTTTTATATGCTTTATTCGTTTTTTTTATAGTTGTCTATGTGGTTTTAATTATTTACTTCCATTGTCCTTCTATAACAACATTATTTGTGATTATATTTTAAGGTTTTGAATTGTGCATTGTGTGTGCTTTTTAAAAAAGAATAATTAAATCCAACCCGATTGGAATTTTTAATAATACAAATTAAAGGGTAAGCATTTTAAAGATTAGTTTATTTATTTATTTATTTATTTATTTAGGGGAAAGATAAGTGTTGTATACAAAGCGCTCTTACAAAAGAAGATTTTCTTTTAATTAAAAAACATCTTTCTCTTGTATTCTACGAAGTATTAGCTATCAATTTTTAAACAATTTAAATCATCTCAAAAAAAAAAAAAAAAAAAAAAAAACAAACAAACAAACGGGAGTAAAAAAAAGTGGTGAAATCTAACCTTTTGCATTTATGTGGGTGTTTAATTATAATAAACGAAAATGTAGATGATTAAATTAAGATACGAGTAGGGTGTTTTGAGTGAGGTAAAATACAATAAATCCAATAATTAATTGGTGCTCTAAAAATTTAGAATTTGAAACTATTTAAGGATTACAAATGTATATTTGTGGATGTATGTAATGTCTTACAAAAAACAACATACATTTTTTTATGTTTGACTTAATTTTATGTAGAAGTTCTAAACCGTGAATTGGGATTTTTTTTTTCATACTTGATTATTTGGATGTGTAATATCAAGTCGGATTTTGTCTTGATTTTGATTAATTGGGAGATAAATACTCAAGTTTGGTTTAGTGTTATGGGTTTGATCTACTTTGATTTTGTTCCTAAAATGATTTGGTCCTGTGTAATTCGTTATAAAATTAGCAAAAAATATTAGAGTAAGGAAAAAACAGTCCAAATGCACAAAATAATGCTCTAATTTACATCTATCTTATCAGATTTGGATTTAATAAAAAAGAAGGTACCACATACTATCTTGCTTGATTTTGATTCTTTTTTTATTAATTACCATGTATATTTAAATTTCTATATAATACAATATAATTATTCAGTCTCCAAATTTCTCATCATATGCATTTTTACATTTATCTCCCAATTCATTTGCATCAACAAAAGTAAAAGAGATATAGTCTCGTGTGGCTGGTACTGACTTATCTTGATTATATTACACACGTGCCGTTTTCTCTTTGAAATTACTATTAATTGTGATCCAATTTCAAGTTTACTAAATCTTTATTTAATATTATTATCTATTAGATTTGTGGCGGCGGAGACTTCTTGAGTCAATCAACTCACTTTTTTTTTTTTTTTTTTTTTTTTTTTTTTTTAAGCTGAAATTACTATCAGAACATTATGGTGTACAGAAGTACTCGCAAAGCTGGAAGACCTATGAAAAGATCTCCCATCAAAAATGATAGAAATGTCAAGGACTTATTCCCTCAAGGGTTGGTACCAAGGCAAAAGAGGTCCAAAAGCAATGCAGTGAAGAATACCAAATTGATAGCCATGTTCGTAGCAAAAGATGAGCAACCAAGTGAAGTTGTGATTGAGGAAATTGAAATTGGGGAACCAAATCCTCGTACTTGGGTAACTCAATATGTGATTCCGGGTCCGATTCCAGATATAGAGAGTATAATTTCATATCATACTCGCTTTGAAATTTTCGACGAATACGTGCCTTCTTCATCTTAATGCTTTGTATTCAATACAGTAATAATAGTCATTTAAAACTTTCGTGATTTGTAGTACCACCGTTTTATAATGTTCTTCATATATTTCATTTTGGCATTATATATTCTTAATCTCTACTTTGATTACGTCCATTATTCTTCTGTACTCATTTGATGTCTTGTTATATTCATCTTAATATGTATATTTAAATTATTAACTTGTTGTACTCCATTTGTTCTAACTATAATAACTTACACAATTATAAAGCTTGAATTGACACACACAATCAATATCCTTATGTTCTCCAATGCATGAGTTTGAACACTAATATAAATAAAAAATATTAAAAAGCTGTTATTATGAAACTTCATGTTAATTTCCGCCTATCCAAAAAAAAATACATGATAATAATTAATTGATTTTCATACAATACGAAAAAAAAAACCTACTGCTAAAGTTTTCTCCCCAAAAAACAAAAAAAAAAAAACAAAAAAACAAAAAACCTATAGTTAGTGAATACTGAATAAAATCAACTTATACCAATTATTTTTCAAATACAAATTTACAATTAGACATATACATAAATCTGTTTTTTTTTTAGTTGACACGTTTATTTAGTCACGTTTGCCAATGTACGACTTCAACCATTTATATCCTTAATTACCAATAAGCAAAAATAATGAAAAGTTGATATTTTAAAAATATATATCGTGATGAATCTAACATGATCGCACATGACTATATTTTTCATTATATATAAAGCATAAGATCAAAAGAAAATGTGTGAATAGTATTAAAGTCCAAACGTGTCAACTAAAAAAAACGGAGAGAATACTAAAAAGAAAAAATAATGTTAGAGATAGGCTCAATTGTATGTATTATGTTGAATTGATGTCGTAGATATAAAGCATGAATCCACCACTCATCAAGTGGTTGAACAATTTTATGATTAAGAACTTGTCGATTAAGTTAGCTACTACTCGTTGATTTAATTCTTGAGAATTTCTGTAAGCAAGCTTCTCATTAATAGATGTTGAAAATTCTTCAACAATGGAGGTCAAGGAAATGAAGGTCGAGAAAATCAATGGTGGAATGAAAGCTCAGAAACAACGACAAACACTTACCATTTGGTGTTAACCTTGCCCTTAATTTGAATAATCTTCTTAGAGGTTTTCGTAAAATTCAATAACAAAAGAATGAATAATAAATTATAAAAAGTCTCCAATTATTTACCATTTTTGGCACTAAAGAAACATTCATCGTTTCTCTGATTGGGAAACCAGGGCTACCCCCAAAGACAAGGAGTTTCCAAGTATTGGGGATATCAATATGATAGTGAGCAATATTCACTCTTGTATAAAAGGAATGATAACCATGAGTACAATGAGTATGAGAACCTAGAGTAGAGAGTAGAGTGCGTAGGAAGTAAGCCATTGAAGGCAATCTTCAACGGCAGTATGAGAGAGAGATAGAGAGAGAGAGAGAGAGAGAGAGTAGGATGTAAGCCATTCGGAGAGAATGTTGAATACCTTGTTAACTAGCATAAACCGTTTCATAATGAATGTGACGAATTTGCATCTAAGAGTGGAAATTTTGGATTATTTTAACTGAAATTCAGTTAGGCCGGTTAAACTCTCCATGTATTTAATAAGATTCTATAAATATAATTTAATTTCATTAAAACAATATCATTTTAGTAAAATTAAGTTTTAATTGGTGAATAACTCGGGTAACCTCTAGAAAAAAAAAAAAAAAACTCGAGTAACCCTTGACAAAAAAACTTGGGTAACCCCTGAAAAAAAAACTCGGGTAACCCCTACCGCATGGCGTGACCTATTGCACCAAAAAGTTGATGATTAGACATATATACGACAACACATCGTTTATTAATATAATAGTGTACTTTTTGTAAATTGATATATATGTTATTCTGACTTGAAATTATTTTTATTGAATTAAAAGTATTTTTACCATTATTTTTACTAATTAAAAGTTATTTCTACTACTTCTCTATTATTTTTAATAATTTAAATATATTATAAATGGATCTTATTTTAAAGAACTTTTTAAAACGAATTTTATGATGGAAATAAAACTGAATTATAAGATATTTATTAAAAGTTATGATTAAAACTCTCTCTCTCTCTCTCTCTCTCTCTCTCTCTCTCTCTCTATATATATATATATATATATATATATATATATATATATATATATATATATATAGTAGACTAGGAATAAAAGAACATTTTTATGCTGATGATTCAACCCTACTTCCCTATCTATTTTAGTTAGTGGTTTTAGGATATTAAATACGATTAGCCTATCACCATACGGTGTGGCCAGGGTTACGCGATTAGGGTTTACTCGGCTAGGGGTTGTGTGGCTGGAGTTACTCGGTTGGTCAGGGGTTTGTGTGTCAGCTTGCCGCACCCAAAAAACATTGAAGTTCACTTTAGTAAAACAATCAATTTTGATTCAATAAAAATTGTAGGACTTTAGATATTCTAAGCGAAATTGCATGAATCATATTCATAAGCATCTAATAACCAAGATCATTGCGTAACACATATAGAACAAGTAAATTATACCTTTGAAGTGTGATTCCACGTGCGATCGAGCAAGAACAATGAGAGATAAAGAACCCCAAGCGTTATTACTCTACTTGGTCCACGGGTAAAGATTTAAACCTCTACTAATGTTAGTTAGTCATGCTTGAACGCTTCAATCAACCTTCTACGAAGAAAGGAGACAAACTCACCACAAACCACCACAACGAGCACTACGAGCCACCTAGGAGGGTGGCCGGCCATACGGATGTGAGAGGGAGAGAGGGAGGGCCGTGAGTGAGGAGAGAGAAAAGGGAGATTAGGATTTTGGGAAAATGGTTGCCATGTTTCACAATTCACTGACTGTTAATTTTGTCTTGTTCAACCTTAGTCATGGATCTTATTTATAGATCATATCTCTAAATAAAAGTCATCAAGCCTAAAATCCTAATCCTAATCAAACTACACTAGCCCAACACCTTAAATGGTTTGTCATAATCTCCTGAGGCCAATTAATGAGCCTCTTACTCGTTCAATCCAATACCCTCGTGTGTGACCTCTTAAAATCCATACTATTGGGCTTTAGACCATTTGACTAGCCCAAAGTTCATTTATTATATCTAGCAACAGACAATGACGAATCAAAAGAATGACGACTCAAAAGAATGAACTAATTATCTTTAGATCATTTGACTAGCCCAAAGGTCATTTGATCCTTGATATATCTAGAAATTGCACTTATCAAAGACATAATTCCTTCAAAAATAATTTCAGTTTGGCAAAAATAATGTGAAGTGAACCAAAAGTGAATAGGGCTTGGCTTGTTAAAAAATTATTGTAAGCTGATACAGAGTATTTAATTTCATCAAATTCAATTTATAAGAAAAAAGGAAATAAAATATTTACCATCAATACAATGAAGATTTATTTTCTAATATTCATTCAAAGTCTTAATTAGCTACCCCAAATAATTGTCGAGTCATTTTTTATCTGCACCATTAGATACAAGCCACATAACGATTGAGACAACGTTTTATTCCCTCATTTTTTTTACACTAGTTGTTGGCCCGCGCGCTACGCGCGCGGTCCCCCAATTTGGTGATTTATACTTGGTGATTAATGTGTAATTATTCGATGCTATATGTGCGGTTTATTTCTAATGTTTTATTTGTAATGAAATTAGGTATAGTTGTTAGCTAGCATTGATCAAAGTTGAAATCTGATGGAATAGATTGTGCTGCAAAGGAATTAATGTAATATATGGGTATGTTGATTAAAATCAATGAAAAGTAAAAAAGTATATCGGCATGAGCCTATGAGGGGGTGATTAGAGGATTGGTAAACTGGGTGCTGCAATCGCGGTGATTGGAGGATTGTCAAATATATTGGGTGTTGTGATGGGTGGTGCGATAAAGGGGAATAGCGGATTGGCAAAGGTGCGATCAAGGCGATTGGAGGATTGACAAACTGAGTGGTGCAATCAAGGTGATTGGAGGATTAACAGATTGGGTGGTGCGATCAAGGTGATTGGAGGATTGGCAAAATGTGTGGTGCGATAAAGGCGATTGGAGGATTGACAAGCTGAGTGGTGTGGTCAAAGCGATTGGAGGATTGACAAAGTGGGTGGTGCGATTAAGGCGATTGGAAGATTGGTAAAAGGGAAGCTGTTTGCATTAGTTTAATGTAAGATATATACCAACCCTTATTAAAATTAAAATGAACATAGACAAGTGTTATACTCCTAATTTAACTAAGGATAAGTGTTTTTTATGTAATGCAAATACTTATTGAGATTAGTGTATAAATTAAAATTTGAAAGTTAAAAGCAAGAGAGGGAGGTCGGAAGGAAGATGGAGATAGAGAGAATTCATGAGAGATAAAGGGATCGGTTTCTTCTTTCTTTTCCCCTAACCCCTCCCATCCCCCCTTCTCAATCTAGCACAATATATCTTTGTTAAAAGTGCTTATATATAATTCATGTTGACTGCGAAATAATCAATAAGTTTATCATAATTATAAGTCTTAGCTGTAAACAGTTATCTAAAGGTTTTTCTCTTATGATAACATAGATATCTTGTTATTTTATTGTGTTATTTTACAAAAGAGGTCTTAGGGCTACAACCGATGGGGTAAAAATCTTCTATTTATCCTATTTACTTATACCCTATTTACCCTTTTTAGTAATTTCTTTTATTAAGTCTCATTTTAAGTGGTCTCTTTATCATTTTTTTTAACAAATTTACAAATTAAGTTTATAGTTAAGTCCTACTTGCATATGTACCTTATTCATTTGGTTTCATGTTTATAAGAAATTTATCTATCTCAATCTTATTATATTACATGTTGTACTCCTTGTCCCTCTGTCTTTCTCTCTCTTTCTCCTCCTCTCCTATCTCTCTCTCTCTAGCTCTCATAAAAAGCATCTATGTATAAATCTAGCATGATTCTACCATAAATTATTATTGTTGTTGTCTTCTAATCCCACCTTACCTCATTTTCACTTGTTTCATTGTATTCCTTCTCCTTTAGCTTCTCCCCCATCTTCTAAGTTTTTACAAATTTCAAAAATTGTTTTTCAGTTTGATTTTTCCCTTCTCCTCATTAAGTAATTTTGTTACTCGTCTTTTACAATTTGCATATTTCATAACAATTCAATGTTGGATTTCCTTTTGCTTTGTCTTTCATAATATAAATCATAGACTATTGATGTTCTATAAAAAAAATGACCAATATGCTTTCAAAAAAAAAAGGTCAAAATCTTATCTTTAAAATTAATTTAAAAGTGGTCATAACATTTTTTTTCTTTTTAGTACTTTTTATCCTAGTTTTAAGATTTGTTAATATTACAAAGTAATTCCCATTTAGGGTCTGTTCTGATTTACTAAAATTACTGAAATGAGTTGAACTGAACTAATTGGAGCTGAACTGAACTGAACTAAGCTGAGTTGAGTTGAAATGAATTGTTTATGAGAGAAGGAAATTAGGAACTGGACTGAAATGAAATTAAGCTGAAGAGAACAAGCCCTTACTCAGCTCTCCTCTCAATCTTTCCTTTTATCACTTATTTTAATAAACCCATCTCCTTCTCCCATAGTTTTGAAATTGTACAAACTGTTTCATATTCTATACAAAACTGTACTATTTCATACTACAAGATATCTTCAAAAAATGCTTTTGATACTTATTGCGAGCCAATCAATCAGTCGATGATGATGCTAAGTAAATACTAATCTTTAAGGCTCTTCTTCGTTAATTGTAACATGAGTATGTAGTTAGTTTTTTTTTTTAAACTTAATACTGGTTGATGGGCTATATATGTATTTTTACAGGAGTAGTTAGTTGAAACTTAAAACTGGTTGATGGGCTATATGCCTATATATGTATTTTTTTTTTCTTCAAAATTTCCTTATTTTAAAAACAAACAAAAAAAATACTTCCTCTGTTCTTTTTTACTTGACTTGTTTCTTTTATCACGCTTGCTAATGCAAAACTTTAACGATCAATATAATAACTTAAATTCTCCATAAGTAAAAATTATAAAAGTTATATATTATGATAGTTCTTATTGAGACGAATCCAAAAAGACCATACATGAATATATTTTTCCTTACATATTATTCACAAAAGACGGTCAAAGGAGGGGTGGTGAATAGTGTAAAAGTCAAAAGCGGGTCAAGTAATAAAGAACGGAGGAAGTATCTTCTAATATTAAAAATTTTATCTAAATGTTCAATGAATAAGAAAAAGAATTGATTTGTAATAACTTAAATATGTAGTATTTTTTTTTTAATAAGAATTTATTGAAAAAATAGAAAAACTAAGGAAAAATCGAAAAATTATGTAAGCTTTTTACATTACTGATGGCACATGTTAATTCCCAAATTTCCTCAATTTTTCAAATTGTAATCTACAAAATTTCTTTTACTCATACATCCTGACCACCAAACCGCCTATCATCTCCAAATAAATATCCAACTTTTTGCCATTGACACCTCGTGGTTGCTAAATTAATCGGTAGAAGAATGAATCTGTGTAAAAAAAAAAACCTGAAATATTGCAAACACGCTCTCCTTCTCTCCCTCGAAAGTATGACTCCCAAATTGATTAAGTATGACCCCCTCCTTCTCTTCATCCCCCTTCCCCTCCATCTCTCTTTACCTCTCTCCCCCTGGCCCTTTTATATATCTCGATTTCTCTATATTTCCCTCTTTTTCAAACCTCTATTTCTTTCTTTTTCCTCCGACACATCTTTCTCTTTACCGGTGTATCTCTTTCTTTCTCACTATCGGACATGCTTTTTCTTTATTGCTCTATATCTTTCTCTTCCGACTCTTATATATATCTCTTTCCCCTAGCCCTTTTTCACCCAACCCCTCTTACTCCCTCTCTCTCTTCTCCTAAGAATTAGGTAAACATATAGATTTTGGCAAAAACTAACTGTGTTCAAAGACCTATACTGGTTTACCGAAAAAAAGACCATAACTATAAATGCCCTTTCTTTTGTTCTACAATGTTCATAAAGAGACATGAACGCAAATGGATATAGTTTCCACAAATGGTTTCTTTCTTTTCATATCCTAAGCTAATTGCCCTAAGTTTCTCTTCTAAACTAATTGCCTTAAGTTTCTCTTCTAAACTAATTGCCCTCATTTCTATGTTATCTTTCTTTTCTTTAGTTATCTTTTTTCTTGAGTGATTTTTCTTCTTAAGTGATATTTCTTAATTGGGCTCTCTTTCTTTTTTTAGCATTTTAGTAACTCTATTTCCTAAACTATTTTTTCTTATTTTCATTAGTAATATTTCAAGTGGTTTCCTTCTTTTTGCTAAGTGATCTTTTTAAAGTGGGCTCTCTCAAATAATTTTTCTTAAATGGTCTCTCTCTCTCTCAAGTGATCTTTCGTAATTAATCTCCCTCATCTCTAGTTAGTCGCTTCCTAAGCTAGTTGCCCTGATTTTAATTTCTTAAGTGGTTTTTCCTTAGTGGTCTCTCTCTAATTTTTAGTTACTCTTTTTCTAAGATAATTATTGTTTTTTCTTAAGCTAATTGCCTCAATTTTTTAAGTGATCTTTCTTATAAGTGGCCTCTCTCTCTCTCTCTTCTAAGCTAATTGCCTCGATTCTCTCTTCTAAGCTAATTGCCTCGATTTTTGTATGTGATCTTTCTTAATTGGTCTATCACCTCTTCAAAGTCAATTGATCTTATTTTCATAAATGATTTTTCTTAAGCGGCTTCTTTCTCTTTTTCTCTCTTAAGATAATTGCCTTGATTTCATTAAGCTAAGTGATCTTTTGTGTGGTCAATTTTTGTCTCGCATTTTAGTAAGCCTTTTTCCTAAGATAATTATGTTTTCATAAGCTAATTCCTAACGTTTTTAGGTGATGGATCTTTCTTAAGTTGTCTCTGTCACTCATGTTTTCTTTCTCTCCCTCTCCTAAGCTAATTGCCCTAAGTTTCTCCCCTAAACTAATTATCCTTAATTGCCCCAAGTTTTTCCTAAACTAATTGCCTTGATTTTCTAAAGTTATTGTTCTTTTTTTAAGTGATCTTTCTGAAGTGGTCTCTCTTTCTTTTCAGCATTTTAGTAACCTTTTTTCTAAACTAATTTTACTTATTTTCATAAGTGTTTTTTTTTAAAAAAAAAAGTGATCTCCCTCTTTTTGTTAAGGGATTTTTATTAATTGGTTTCTATCAAATAATCGTTCTTAAATGTTCTCTCTCTTTCTTTCTATTTCTCTTTCTAGCTCTCTGAAATGATCTTTCTTTAGAATTTAACTTAAGACAATGTAATTAGCTTAATTGGTCCAATGAGCCTTTTCCTAAGCTAATTAATCTTATTTTCTTAAGTGATCTTTCTCTCTCTGATAATAGTAATAGTCACGAAATTCCATGCCACATATGGATATTTAACTCAAAGTTCTACAACAATAACAATAAAACAAATAATAAAGAACACAAAAAATAACCACAAAATTACAAATGTACATATAAACTTGTAACAAAACACTTCCTTTTTTCAATGTAATTTCACATGATCACTTTAGTACTATGACTTCTAAAAAATTTATATTTCAAAAGAAATTTTGTATCGCTATAAATGGACAATGGAGTGAAGCTTGAGCATGACACAATGCAAGGAGCTGATTGACGAGCCTTGTCAAAAATTCTCTTAACATTATTTGTCACACTTTCTCCAAATCACATGGTCAGGAAACTTCTAAGCATGATTTCTTCCATTTTGAGCTTAACTTGAAATGCAACCCCAAAAACCAAAAAAGAGCTACAGTGTTAATAGTATCGAGGTAATTTTTATATCTTGTAGTAAAAATTTCTCATCTATTTTTTTTCTTTCTATTACAGATTAAATTATCTCAAGCAAGTACAAACAAATATTCACACATATTACATTTCAATCCCTGAATTTTAACTCCCAAGTCAGTACTCACCTCACGGGGCTCACGTTCATTGCACTATTGTATTTGTTTCTCTTGTTGCTCCTAGGATTCCTTGATCTCTTTCAAGAGCTTTATCCTGAAGTGACGGCTCATATCCTCTAGCAGCAGCAAGCTCCTGCTTGGCATACTGATATTGATCTCGATATATCTTTCCTTCATCTTCTAAAATGATATGAACTGACAGAAGCAAAAAATGATATTCTCTTTCTACTCATCACAAGAATGCCATAAAAAAGGAAAAAAGGTTGAAGAAATCAATTACCAAAGATGGTCCTTTGAACAATCTTTCATCTTTTTCTCACCAGTCGACACCTTAACTAAAGGAAACAAATGTCATTATAATTACAAGCTACTAAAAGACATAATGTGCCAAAAAAAATATTATTACTCAAATATAATCCCATAAACGATTTGCTCCTCGTATTTTCACTTTCAAACCATCATATTCAACAAAGTAAAAAAAAAAATTCAAAGGTTAGATTAGAGTTGAGCAAAATAAAGAAAATGACCAGTTCAATCCCTCAATTTTTGACACCAATCGAAAAAACAAAGAGCTTAAACTCTGAGAGCTCACTCACCCAATCTGTCAATCATAAGGTTGAAAGTTGCATAGGATATCATTGTCCTAGTATAGAATGGGTTATTACTACTTCTAGGTACGAATGTCAAAGGTATTACCAGCACGTATTCGATACCATCTTTGATTAAAGGCTACAATCATACTTATATTAGTGACTCTAGTATTGGTATAAACTATAGATGATCTTTATCTCACTATTTTTCCTAAGCTAATTGCCTTGATTTTCTTTAAGTAGTATTTCTTAGGGGCTCTCTCTTCCCCGCCCCTAAGTTAATAGGCAGGATTTTCTTAAGTGATCTTTCTAAATTGCTATCTCTCTCTCCTAAGCTAATTGCTCTAATTTTCTTAAGCAATATTTCTTAAGTGCCACGTCTTTCCTTCTATCTTCTAATAAGCTAATTACCATAAGTTTCTTAAGTTAATTGCGTGATTTCTTAAGTAATCTTTCTTAAGTGGTCTATCTATGTAGCATTTTAGCAACTCTTTTTCATTTAACAATTCTTTTCTTAAGCTAATTGAGTTTTTCTAATCTAATTGCCCTAATTTTTTTAAAAATAGCCTTCCCCCCCCCCTCTCTCTCTCTCTCTCTCGCACACACACACGCGCGCACGCACACACACAAACTCTTTCTCTCTCACATACACACACATTTAATAACTCTTTTTCTTAAGCTAAATTCTCTGATTTTCTTAAGTGATTTTTTGTCTCCTTTTTGTTTGTTTGTTTGTTTTGTTTTGTTTTGTTTTGTTAAGTGATCTTTCTTTAGTGGTCTCTCTTGAATGATCTTTCTTAAGTGGTCTCTCTATCTCTTTCTCAAGTGATATTTTGTAAGTGCTCTTTCTCTCTCTTAAGAAATTAGCTATTATAATATAAAATCATACTTTAAACAATGTCAAAGGCAAGAAGTATTCCTAAATCATAAGAATATGCCAATTCAATTATACACCCACCTTTGCTAACCATTTAAGAGAATTTTGAAATCAACCTCAGCCGTACCAAAAGTCAGCAATTCAGATGTTCAGCTTCTCTCCATATTGACATCTTGTAAGCCCACATTCTTAAACACGACAAACCCGAGTATCATCATCTTGACGGTGACCTCTGCTTCTCTCCATATTGACATCTTCTTGAAGGTGACTTCCTAATCATATAAAATCAAACAGGCCCATTATATCTAATAATGAAACGGACACATTAGATCATATAATGAAATAGACCCATTAGACCATTTAAAATCAGACAAACCCAACCCAATAGATCAAACAAAACCAATGACATATAAAATTCAATCTAATCCCACAAATTCTCCAAACTAACCATACATAAATGTGGACAACCAGTGAAATCAGATGTGTCCTACTTGGCATAAAATATCCTTAATTTTATTATTGTGCTAGTGCTACGCTTTTCTGTTTTATGGGCAAATAAAAAATGCTCTACGTTTATAATTTTATTTAATATTTGATTAATATATTAATGATTATTAATACTTAATTAGTACCGAGTAGATAGAAAACTTACTTAATAAATCAGATATGTCCCTTTATAATTAATACTGACTGAAATCAAATATGTCCCTTCTTAATTACAATACTTAATTATGAACGTAATGAATAAAATTAGATTTAGAGCATATTTAGTAGTAGAGTATCATACTCAAATTCCTCATTCCTTTAGTCACCAATGAACATATATAGTTAATCAAGAATCAAATGTTATTGGAATCGTTCTAGAATTATAGAAGTAAAGGGTTAGTAGTTGCGAACTGCAAACTCAAAAAGGACTTGAGCAAACATAGCACAAAGTAGTAAAATCCATTTAAAAAAATTTTAACTATGATTTGTGAAAGCTACTTAGAGTATGTCACACGGCACTCGCATTTGGTATCCTGCCTTTTGTTTCGCACACTGTGAAAGTAAAGGTTTGTATGTCCTGTACCGGATGTTAAAGGGTTATCAAGGATGTCGATAATATTTATTGAAATATCCAATAAGAAGTTGTTCATATAAAATGACCTATCCTTTCAAAAATAAATAAATAAATAAAAATGACATATCATCTATAAAAATAAAAAAATAATTGCTCATTATAATATTTCATTACTTCAATGACTATAAGATTTATAATAAATAGTTTATAATCTAACTTAGAATAACCCTGAATTAATTTCTAATATATGAGCTCTGCCTTGTGCGTTTTTCCAAAACAATAATCAATAGTTTCATAATGTACCTTACACTTAAATTTCAATACCCTAGATTGTGAAATTGATACAGGATGATTAACAAGAAGAAAGAAAATCTTACCCTGTGAAGGAGTGCGCACACCCACCCCTAAAGTTCAAGCTCAACAAGAAAAGCTAAAGTGCAATCGAAATTCACACGTTCCCAAACCTGATAGAGCATAAAAGATGACGATTAAGCTGCTCGTGTGAAGAGTGTAAAAAACTACAACAGAATTGCCAATATGAGTGTATGACATACCAAATATTGTTAGGAACTTGCAATAACATTCTGACAGTCCAAGTTGCTGCCTCAAATCTTAACCAACGCCTCATAAGCCTTTGGGTTAGGAACAACATCCTCAACATGCTAGATTATCAACAACCTCAACAATCATCATCAACATTAGACACAATAAAGTCATTTTAGTAAAAATAATCCACTTAAGCAAAAGTAATGTTTTCATGTCAAACTAAAAAATGTTTCAAGTAATTATTGTAAACAAATTACAGATCCAATTATCCAAATTTATTGAGTCAAAAAATAAATTATTTACTTCTAGATGTTTTTTTCCATAATATTAGAGCTAGGTAGGGAATAATCGAGCAGATTGATTAGTAATTAATTAAAGGTTGGTACCGTTTACTAATTAATGTTGTAATGCATATCATCGTCAACCCTGTAAAAAAAAAAGTCTATCATTTCTCTCTCTACAAAGTACTCCGTATCAAAGTTTTTTCTGACCTTAGTTTTATACTTTATTTCACAGGTTGGAGGAGAAGTTAAAGGAGATTATTTTAATGTAAGTTCCATCTTATTTATTCAAAGAATTATATAGTGTTTCGTTTTAATTAACTAGTACCTTCGTTCCATTTTTAATTCTTTAATCCTTCACGTTTAGTTGAGGGACTTTACTTTTGACGATCATTTTGTATAAGTTAAGATTAATACATTTGTGATTTGTTGAATTCATCTCAAAATATATAATTTTGATGATTGGTAAAAGCTACACTCAATTATATGTAGATCTGTGTATAACCGGATAAAACAACAATTGTTGAAACCTATTGTAGCCCACTTAGAGTATCCCACATTGGAGAAAGAGGAGAGATGGTTTCACTTTATAAGGTTGAGGAGTATCTCCTACTATTGCCAATTGGTTTTAAAGCCTTGTTTGTGGACTAAACTCTCCTCCTCCTAGTTCGGGTTGCCCATACCCATTTCATATTGTTTCGAAATTTAACAACAATTTATCATGCTTTCATTTACTTCCAATGTCCTATAATAACATTTGTGATTTTTATTTTTAATGTTATGTGCTATGTTTGTGCTATTTTTTCAAGATAAATTAAAACCAACCCGATTGCATTTTTAACAATACAAATTAAAGGGTAAACAATTTTAAGATAAGTGTTGCATGTACAAAGCAGAAAGCACTTATGAAATCCAAGATTTTCTTTTAATTTAAAAAAAAAAAATCTTTTTCATCGAATGCTGTTAGCCAAAACAAAAAAAAAAAAAAAAAAAAAAAAAAAAAAAAAAAAACAATTTTCAATCATCTAAAAAATATTTTGTTTTTTTTTTTACAAAAAATCATCTAAAAAAAAAAGTGTTAAATTTTGCGTTTGATGGGCGGTTAACAATAATAAGCCAGAAAATGAGTGGTTAAATAATAATAATAAAAAAAAAGGTGTTTTGAATGATAGTTTATATACAATTAATCCGATATAATCATATAAAACCTTAGAATATATATGAAACTATTAAGGGGGCGTTTGGTTCACAGAGTGGTATGGGGTTGGAATCAGGAATGGGGTGAAGGTGGTATCGGGTTGGAACTTGATACTTAATACCATGTGTTTGGTTTAATTCTGGAATGGAATATCTCACTATTTTCTCTTTTTATTTGATACCTAAGGGAATGGAATGAGCCAAACCCACCTCCCCCCCAAGGTTTCTAAACCCCATACCTCATGGGTTTGAGGTATGGGTTTGAAATTCATATTTTTGACAACCAAACATATGGTATGGGTTTTAGTCATTCTAAACCCATACCTCATACCTATATTTCGTGAACCAAACGCCCCCTAAAGGATTATAAAGTATATATTTCTGGATCATTGTTATGGGGTAATTTTGTACAATGGTTGACCGATAACGATAGTCAACGATCGATGCTACAAGACCGGGTCAAGATAGTTACGAGTGCTCCCTAGAATCAAGGAGAGACAGAGGGGCAATAAGAATAATTCTTCAAGGTTGTTAATACGTATCTACACTCTAAGCAAGTCCAAGTTCATTGGAGACCAAGTAAAAGCAATAACCGCTACTCCCACTATTTGAGGATGTGGTTGAGGAAATCATGCAACAACCACCCCAAGTATCTCACAACCACGGTGCTGCTACATTGAAGCTCTATAAATAGGAAAGCCTTCTTCCCATGAAGAAGACACATCCTACATACATAACCTCCTCCTAAACATACTACTTCTTTATTCCCATGCAATTTCTCCAACCTCCATCTACATGGACCTTCCACTAAAAGTGTCATTGCTCAACTACTATATTTTAATCCCAATACCACTCTCCTAAAAGACCACTACTGCAATGTATTTCCACAATACTACTTAGCCTATTACGCCATATACACCCTGCCATACTACGTACAAAGTCCATACTCCCTGTTTACTTGTAATTAGCTCCGTATATTTCTATAATTATCGTATACATTGTAATTGTAATGTTTGGTTTCATGCCCATATTATAGTGGATTGGTGGCCTCATTGCCACCCGCGGTTTTTACCCACCTTCATTGGGGTTTTCCGCGTCACCATATCATGTCTCCTCCCTCTCCCTTTATTTTTCTGTTATTTACATTCCGCATTTCATGCTCCTTATTTTAATTTAGTTGATCCGTAGCCCGTATTTCACATCAAATCCTACTTGACGAAATTTAGCATAAACAATCATATGTTGCAAAATTCAAGATACATTATTTTATGTTGGACTTAATTTTATTTAGAAGTGTCTAAACTCTAAACTGTATGTGAATAGTGAATTTTTGTACGTAATATATACTTCGTATAGCAAGTCCAATTTTGTCTTGATTTTAGTTGGTTTTAGAATGATTTGGTCTTATCACTCTCATGTAGTGCTGTCAAAAAACGACCCGAACTGTTGAATTCGAACCGTTTCGAACTGTTCGAAAAGAACCGAACCGATAAGAACCTATTATATTAAAACCGTAAACCGATCCGACCCGATTTTTCAAAACCTGAAACTGAACCGATCCGAATGTTTGAGAACCGATAATGAACCGTACCTGTTATCAAGCCGAACTGATACAACCCGAAACCGAGAACAACCCGAACCGAGTACTTCCGAACCCGGTAGCAACCCGTCCCATTAAAAACTGAAACCGTTTAAACCCGATAAAAACCCGATAAACCCAAATCGCTAACAACCTGTAACTAGTTAGGACCGAACCATTTATAACCCGTACTAAATTATGACTGAACAGTTTACAACCCGTAACCGGTTATAACCAAACCATTTATAACTCGTAAGTCCGTAACCAGTTATGACCGTAGAGGATTTTTTTTTTTTTTTTTTTTGTATATTTTATCGATAGTAAAACAAAAGGGTATAATTTGAAATACAAAGTATTTATATTGAATAGGTTTGGAATTTTGATGTCAATGAAACTCTTATGATAAAATATTATCGTCCTTTTACGAGTAATGGCTTGTGGAACACTGAATTGTATTAAAAAAAATCTGAATCAAAAGGTAAATCTAGATTTGTTAATATCATTTGATTCTGAAAATCATTATACAAAAAAGGGACATAAAGCTAAACAACTAATTAATCCTCCATATGATCTATTGGAATAACTAATTAAAGAATGTAGAGGGTATAGTAGAAGATATACGTTAACGAAACCCGTTTAAAACTGGGAAAATATGTTGTCAAATCGACTGAGTTCAACTCGAACCGATTATGACCTGAACCGATTACAACCCGACCCGATTAGGACCCGATATGTTTTGACCCAAAACCGATTTAAACTGATAAACCCCGTTTTTAAACCGACCTAATTTAATCCGAATCGATTATGACCCGGACCAATTATAACCCGACCCGATTAGAATCCGACCCGGAAAGAAACTGTGATAAAAATAAACCAAACCGATACGACCCAAAATTATTTAAAACCGACCCGAACTGACCCGATAATAATTCCAACCCGTTAAAAACCGAAAACCGATAACCCGAACCCAAAACCCGATTGACACCACTACTCTCATGTAAAAAAGTAGCAAAGAATATTAAGAGTAAGGAAACAACCCAACTGTACAAAATTATATCCTAATTTACGTCTATCTTATCAAATTTGGATAATATAGTTCTTGCTTGATTTTTAAAAATAATGTAGTACCAAATATTATCTTGCTTGATTTTGATTTTGATTGTGATTTTGTTTTTTTTTTTTTTTTTTTTAAAAAAACCATGTATATTAGAATTCCTATGTAAATAGTTCTTCAGTCACAATTTTCATATATATTTTCGCCTGTAATCTCCTAATTCATTTGCATTTATAAAAGTAGCACACATACGATCACGTGTGGCTGGTATTGACTTACCTTCAATGTATTACACACGTGCTATTTTCTCTTTGTAATTTTTATTTATTGCAATCCGATGTCAAATTAACTAAATCTTTGTTTAATTTTATTAGATCTGTGGCGGCGGGTACTTCTTGAATCAATCAACTAACTAACGTGATTTTTTATTTTTTCTTTCTTTTTGTTTTGTGTAGCATCATGGAATACAAAAGTACTCGCAACGCTGGAAGACCTGTGACAAGATCTGCTGACAAAAATGGTGAAAATGTCAATGATTTGTTCCCTCAAGTGCCAAGGAGAAAGAGGTCCAAAATTAACATGGTTAAGAATACCAAATTGATTGCAATGTACGCAGCAAATGATGAGATTCCAAGTGAAGTTGTGACTGAGGAAGTTGAAACTGGGGAGCCAAATCCTCGTCCCTGGGTAACCCAGCTAACGATTCCGGGTCCGATTCCGAACGTAGAGAGTATAACTATGGATTGTACTTCCTTTGAATTTTTGTTTGAAGACATGCCTTAGCTTCTTCATCTTAATGCTTTGTATTCGATACATCAATAATTGTCATTTAGACCTTTCGTGATTTGTAGTACCACCGTTTTATAATATTTTTAATATGTTTGTTTTGACATTATATATTCTTAATTTCTACTTTGATTATGTTCATTATCCTTTTGTAAGGGAAATGTACTTATACTTGATGTTTTGAAATATCAACTTGTTGTATTCCCTTTAGTTTTATATTAACGGATACAATCAAATTTGGTACACATCTATATGGATGAACTTGACCACTACAGTACACTAATATAATTAATATAGCATAAATAAAATTATTACAAAGCTATTATCATCATGAAACTTCATATTAATGCCACCAATCCAAATATATATTGTTAGAGGACCAACTCAACCAAAAGCTTAACCTGATGGTTGACTGATAGAGTATAAAACATATTCCATGTTTGAGGCCCAGAATATATATATATATATATATATATATATATATATATATATATATATATATATATATATATATATATATATATATATATATATATATATAAAATTAAATTAAATTAAATTACATGATAATAATTAATTGATTTTCATACAATACGAAAACAAACCTACAGTTAAAGTTAGCACAATTAGAGTATACTTAAAAGGTGAAATAATGGTAGAGATAGGTTCAATTGTCTTTTATTTTATGTTGAATTGATAAAAAATTTCTACTCTATTTTATGCTAAGCCTCGTTTATATTATTACCTCACCCATTTAATCCTAGAGGGCTACAATCTTTACACATTTTTACTCACTCTCTCTAACTTTATCTACCTTCATTCGGAGCTACTACCTCCGTTAACTATTATTTGCAATAAAGGGGTATTATTTGTGAAATATAAAGTAAGCCTTTGTTGCAAATAATAGTTAACGGAGGTAGTATATTGGGATATGGTGGATCACATAACCTATCATTAATTATTATAATTTTAAAAAAAAAAATAAGTTATACTCCTAATAATTATTATTATTATTACTATTATTATTAAATTCAGTTCAATTCAACTCCATATAAAATAAAAGGGTAATGCTATATGCAGCCCTATCTCTTAGGGTTGCATATAAGCATTTAATATAGTATTTTTTTTAAGTACGGAGCATTAAGTTGAGAATTTATCGACAATTTACGGAACATCGGTGTAATAAATGTTTATTTATTGTCTTTTCTTTCCATTTTTAGCTTCTTAGGCCTGCATATATCTTCTTCCAAAAATAAAAGAATAAGGTTAAAATCATCAAAAAATTATTGTTAGCTAATATGACTTTTATGGAGTATTTAATTACATTAAATATATTGGATAAAACTAATTACTCCATGAATTATATATTTGCTATTAATACAATGAAGATTATTTCCTAATTTTTAATCAAAGTCTTGATTTGCTACACCAAGTAATTGTCGAGTCATGTCTTATTTGCAGATACATGCCACATAGCGTTTGAGACAACGCTTTATTGCCTCAAATTATTGAAACCAAAGTGGCGTTGATAGGCTATTTCATTAATATTTTATTAATTTCTTCCTAGAAATATTTAATAAATACTTAGGCCATGTTCTTTTTACTTTTAGAATAATTCAGTAATAATAGTGTTAATAAATTTCCTCAAAAAAATAAATAAATTAATAGTGTTAATAAAAGTAAGTTCATTTTGGTAAAAGTAATTCCAATTCAGTACAAATAACTTTTATTCGTAATCAGTAAAATCATAACTATAAAAAAGATGGATAATAGATTGGAAATTAGTAAAATAATTCAAGTTCAACAAAAATAATTTCATAGTAAAAATAATTAATTTAGAAAATAAAAAAAAGGTTAAGAGAATGAGGCCTTAGTGCAAGTGGAGTTAATAATTATCGCAAAGTAATTAGTGTAAGAGAGAATCAATAAAACAATATTGAATTGATTTCATGTCAAAATAAAAAGTGGTGCAAGTAATTATTGTAGACAAATGAGAAAAATGTAGCAAATATTACAAATCCAATTTACTGAGTCCAAAGTAAATTATTTACATTCCTTTCAAAAAAAAAAAAAAAAAGTAAATTATTTACATCTTCAGTAATATTAGAGCTAGCTAGGTAGGGAATAATATAGGAGAATGATTAATGTTATTAGTACCGTTTACTAATTAATGTTATAAGTTTGTAACTCATATCATAGTCAAACATATACTCCATATATATTTAAAAAAAAAAAAAAAGTATCTCTCTTTACAACAAAGTGTATTTGACTATAGTCGTTCTTTATTTCACAGCTTCCAGGAAAAGTCAAAGGAGATTATTTTAATGTAAGTGTCATCTAATTTATTCAAAAAAATTATATATGGTGTTTCATTAATTAACTAGCTAGTACCTTCGTTCTTTTCTTTTTTTTTTTTTTTTTTTTTAAGGTTCTCTACTCATTCACGTTTAATTTAGACAATGCCCAAATTCACTTTTGATCATAATTTTTTAATTTTTATACATACTTGTATAAAACAACATTAATTATTCAGTTAGAATCATTTGAATTCGTCTTAATATATACTTTTGAGTTTTGACAATGGGTAAAAACAACACCCAGAATATGTAGAACCGGAAATAATTAGATAAAACAACAATTTATCATGCTTTCAAAATTATGTGCTTTTATAATTATGTTTAGATTTTTTATGCTTTATTTGTTTTTTATAGTTGTCTATGTGGTTTTAATTATTTACTTCCATTGTCCTTCTATAACAATATTATTTGTGATTATATTTTAATGTTTTGTACTGTGCATTGCAAGGGCTTTTTAAAAAAGAATAATTAAATCCAACCCAATTGGAATTTTTAATAATACAAATTAAAGGGTAAACATTTTAAAGATCAGTGGGTTTTTTTTTTTTTTTTTTTTTTTGGGGGGGGGGGGGGGGGAAGATAAGTGTTGTATACAAATCACTGTTACAAAAGAAGATTTTCTTTTTATTAAAAAGCATCTTTCTCTTGTATTCTATTAGATATCAATTTTTAAACAATTTAAATCATCTCCGCCGCAAATAACAATTATTTACTGACTTTTTTTTTTTTTTTTTTTTTTTTTTTTTTTTTTTGGTATGTAAGCTGAAATTACTATCAGGACATTATGGTGTACAAAAGTACTCGCAAAGCTGGAAGACCTGCGAAAAGATCTCCGATCAAAAATGATAGAAATGTCAAGGACTTATTCCCTCAAGGATTGATACCAAGGCGAAAGAGGTCCAAAAGCAATGCAGTGAAGAATACCAGATTGATAGCCATGTTCGTAGCAAAAGATGAGCAACCAAGTGAAGTTAAGATTGAGGAAGTTGAAATTATGGAATCAAAACCTCGTCCTTGGGTAATTCAATTTGTAATTCCGGGTCCGATTCCAGATATAGAGAGTATAATTTCATATCATACTCTTTTTGAAATTTTAGATGAATACGTGTCTTCTTCATCTTAATGCTTTGTATTCAATACAGTAATAATTGTCATTTGAAACTTTCGTGAATTGTAGTACCATCGTTTTATAATGTTCTTAATATATTTCATTTTGGCATTATATATTTTAATCTCTACTTTGATTACGTCCATTATTCTTCTGTACTGATTTGATGCCCTGTTATATTCATCTTAATATGTATATTTAAAATATTAACTTGTTGTACTCCATTTTTTCTAACTATAATAACTTACACAATTATAAAGCTTGAATTGACACACACAATCACTATCCTTATGTACTCCAATGGATGAGTTTGAACACTAATATAAATAATTAAATATAAATAAAAAAATATTAAAAAGCTTTTATTATGAAACTTTATATTAATTTCCGCCTATCCAAAAAAAATACATGATAATAATTAATTGATTTTCATACAATAAGAAAAACAAACCTACAGTTAAAGTTTTCTTCCCCCCAATGGATGAGTTTGAACACTAATATAAATAATTAAATATAAATAAAAAAATATTAAAAAGCTTTTATTATGAAACTTTATATTAATTTCCACCTATCCAAAAAAAATACATGATAATAATTAATTGATTTTCATACAATAAGAAAAACAAACCTACAGTTAAAGTTTTCTTCCCCCCCCCCCCCCCCCCCCCCCCCCCAAAAAAAAAAAAAAAAAAAAACCCTATAGTTACTGAATACTGAAAAAAACCAACTTATACCAATTTTTTTTTAAAAAAAAATTTACAATTAGAGATATAAATTTGTTTCTTTTAGTTTACACGTTTCTTTAATCACGTTTACCGATGTACAACTTCAACCGTTCATATATTTAATTACCAATAAGAAAAAATAATGAAAAATTGATATTTTGATAATATATATCGTGATGAATCTAACATGATGCACATGACTATATTTTTCATTATATATAAAGCACAAAATACGGTCAAAAGGAAGTGTGTGAATAGTATTAAAGTCAAAATGTGTTAACTAAAAAAACGGAGATAGTACTGAAAAGAAAAACTAATGTTAGAGATAGGCTCAATTGTGTGTATTATGTTGAATTTATGTATATATAAAGCATGAATCCACCAGTCATCAAGTTGAACAATTTTATGATTAAGAACTTGTCGATTTAGTTAGCTACTATCTCGTTGATTTAATTCTTGAGAATTTCTGTAAGCAAGCTTCTCATTAATAGATGTTGAAAATTCTTCAACAATGGAGGTCAAGGAAATGAAGGTCGAGAAAATCAATGGTGGAATGAAAGCTCAGAAACAACGGCAAACACTTACCATTTGGTGTTAACCTTGCCCTTAATTTGAATAATCTTCTTAGAGGTTTTCGTAAAATTCAATAACAAAAGAATGAATAATAAATTATAAAAAGTCTCCAATTATTTACCATTTTTGGCACTAAAGAAACATTCATCGTTTCTCTGATTGGGAAACCAGGGCTACCCCCAAAGACAAGGAGTTTCCAAGTATTGGGGATATCAATATGATAGTGAGCAATATTCACTCTTGTATAAAAGGAATGATGGAGAAGCTGCCAAAGAAACATCTAAATTTTAAGAGAGATGTTAATTATTTTCAAATTTAAGAAAATTCCCACATTTTATAAGGAATTTAGTACACCTAGATTTCAAATTAATAAAAGAAAGAAGATTATACTATTATAACTACAATAGCAGTAATTGAGATCCATCAAACATGAAGATCGGATAGTCATTGTAATCCAATTTGAAACAAGGGGGTGTGTTAGAATATTTGATTCAAATTATTAAATTAGTGGAATGGATTAACGTTAGACATATTTTTCATGCCAAATTTCGCCTAAGGGCTAGGGTATTCGATGGCTAGACTGCTAGAGGATAAACTATGAAACACAAATAAACTCAAGGTTGAAGCAAATAAAGAATAATGTGTTTTGGTGACGCAAAAAACTCGAATTTGGGAAAGACTGAGGGTGAGTGCAAGAAAACCGTTTCACTAGGAATAATTCTTGAGTACAATGAGTATGAGAGCCTAGAGTTGAGAGCGTAGGAAGTAAGCCATACATTGAAGGCAATCTTCAACAGCAATATGAGAGAGAGAGAGAGAGAGAGAGAGAGAGAGAGAGAGATGTAAGCCATTCAGAGAGAATGTTGAATACCTTGTTAATTAACTAACATAAACCTTTTCATAATGAATGTGACGAATTTGCATCTAAGAGTGGAAATTTTGGATCATTTTTTAGTTAGGCCGGTTAAACTCTCCATGTATTTAATAAATATTCTATAAATATAATTTAATTTCAGTTTAAATTATATCATTTTAGTAAAGGACATTTTGTGAGAAACTACCTTTTAAAGCAATTTTTTTGCGAGAAACTACTTTATAAAAAAAATGTTGTAATAAACTACCTTATAAAAGCTAAATGTTGTAAGATACTACCCCTTGGTCGGAAACTTAGAGTTGACTAAATTTTTCCGGCGTTGATCAAGTCATGTGCCGGTCACATGACATTTAATTCATCTTGGGTATTATATGGATAGGCTCGGGGAAAATGGGGAAAGATGAATTAAACGTCACGTGACCGGCAAATGACTAGGTCAACGCCGGAAAAATTAAGTCAACTCTCACTTTCCGACCAAGGATAGTATCTTACAACATTTAGCTTTTATAAGGTAGTTTTATACAACATTTTTTTATAAGGTAGTTTCTCGCAAAAAATATGCTTTAAAAGGTAGTTTCTCACAAAATGTCCTTTAGTAAATTAAGTTTTAATTGGTGAATTAAAATCAGTAATTTCAAAGAACAAATATAGTTATTCCTCCGTTTTTCTTAGTAAAACTTTTGACTTTTTGCATTATTCACCTAATTACACTTTGACTAATGTTAGTGATCTATATATAATAATAAAAAAAATGTATATAGTTGTCCTATGGGTATATGTTATAATTGTCGCAATGAATAATTTATTGATAATTATTTTTACTCAATGATAATTGGCATAGTCCCTTGAATAAAAGTAATTTGAATATTTTGTAATAGCCGTTCAATAAAAATGTTTTGTAATTGTCCGTTCAATAATATCAGTAATAAAAATATTTTGTAGTCCGTTCAATAAAAATAATTTATATTTACCAAAATAAATTAACATAAGTTCATTAAAAATTAATTTTACTTTTTTTTTTGAAGAAAAAAATTAATTTTACTTAAGCAAATATAAGACGAATAGAAGATGGTCGTATTTTTACTGACAATAAACTATTCCATAGAAATTAAATTACTTTTATCTTAATTTTAATTAATTTCGTTGTAGTCAACATAGCCTTAAATGAAAACTTTTCATCTTTATTTTTATAATATAAAACAGACTATTAAAAATAAATTAGTGGATGATGGCCCATATAAAACAAACAAAAAATAAATAATAAAAAAATTGTGGCTTTAGTAGGTTATGTTCTCATCTCCTTACAACAATAATTTAGTAAAAACAATTTAATTTTGATTACAATAATTTTCGTCAAGCAAAATAATTTAATTTTAGCAAATCCGACTGCCAAGTCCTTGTCTCCAGGCTTACCAAGGCAGCCATATACTTTTCTGATCTTGATACGGTGCTTGAGGATCTTCTATCTTTGAGTTGTGATTTTAATGTTTTAAAGTGGTCTCATATAAGAAGAGATGGGAGCAATGTTGCCCACCATCTTGCAAAGGTCGTTCCTAGTGGTGTCGAACAAGTGTGGGTAGATCATTGCCCTAGGGAGATTTCCCCGTATGTACTCTCGGACTCTTTGTCCCTTGATTAATATATTTGTTCGGCTTTAGTAAGTTCAAAGAATAATTACAACAATGAGTCATTAAATATAATTTTTAATTGAAAACAATTATTTAAGATTAATAATTTAAAAAAAAAAAACCAAGTTCAGCAAAAAATAATTCAATTTCTGTAAAAAAAAAAATTTCATCAAAATAATTTAAGCTTATTAAAATTCTGGTGAAATGAACAAGACTTTTAGGGCAATGTGTTTAAGGATAAATTAGGATTTAATAAACGGATTTTTTGGGCATTATTATTATTATTATTATTATTATAACTCAAAAACAAAAAGTCATACAACCTACAATAAATTAGTGGGAAGCCGAGATACAATCTGGGCCCCCACTCCTCTAGCTATAGCAAAGCCTACCCTAGTAAAAATATGAGCTGCAGCACGTGCTCCAATGTCTTGCGTCGTCGAGAACCTCTGAATTCTCTTAAGCAACGCAACAACATCCTTCTCTAATTCACCAGACGAAGAAAAGGAGAAGGGAATGAACCCATATCCAATCGCCTGACAATGAGCCTCATACTTATCCCGCTTCCGCTGAGCTGCATCAGCCACAACCCGTCCAGGAATAAAGTCAGATAGCCTTGACTGTGTCAAAGGAGAAGATCCTGTCAAATCAACACAGACATCGCGACCACTATCCCAAGAATAAAGTAACACATCAGCAGGTCTGCGGGCCTCATCGTTCCCTCAAGACAACCCAATATCAACCTCTTTCCTTGCTGAAATCCCAGAACGATAGCAAACATCAACTAGGGTATCCCGAACAACATTATGTCTATGTTTAATACCCACGATACCAGCACACGACACTACACAAAAAAGTGGAAAATGGAACACATGATACACAACTGTCAAGTTAGATAGGCGATCTCTAGGAGTATATAGAACGTCTATGTTAGCCGAACGTTTTGTATGTTGGATCATATAGAACGCATGTCTCACATAACAGCTCTATTCGTTTTTTTCATAAAAAGTGCCTTAACAATATAAAACGCCTTCTTAATTGACCGTTCTATTTTAGTTTGATATTATTATTAAAAAAATTTTTTAAAAAAAAACACAAGGAACCCTAACCGCTGTCCAACTTTTTCTTATTTCTCTAACTTAATGGCCGCTCATCAAGTTTATACTCTCATCTCCTTCCTCAAATATTTCCTCTCTTCTCCTCCTTATCAGATTTAATTGACTCCAAATCAAAAGAGGTAAAAATGTAAAATGAAGGAGTGGTTTATATTCACTCACAATCAAAGTGTTTCGTTCCGAAAATGAGTTGTTGGAATCGACAACAACTATATCAGATTCGCACGAGTGGTTTGTATTCACTCAAAATCACATTTCTTCCATAGCTATTCGGATCGTTAACAGGTAATTTCAGGTTTTTTCATTATATTCCAACTAATTAGCTAAATATAATACAAATTTCTCTGTTTTTAAGCCCAAATAAGTGGCTGATTTAAAGCGATTAGAGTTTAATTTGGTTGTTTGTGATGATTTTTTTAAACAGATTCAAAGTAAAACTTGCATTATTTCAGAAGTTTTAATATACTACAGACAGGGGAAGAGGAAAGGTGTGGAGAAGATTTGGGCCAAGTTGACATTGTTTATAACCGTTTTAAGGTCTCACTTTGTGGATTGCAGGCCACCAATTACTCTGTTGGGCGGCAATTGGTTTGTGAGGAGACAGTGTGGGTTTAAATAATTTATACATTTTTTCAAAACTTTTTTTGATTGATTTTTGTCTTTTCATCATTCAATTTGTTTGTACAGTTGATGTTTTAGATCTAATTAGTCTATTGTTCTTGTAGGAAATACATAGTAATTTATAAGTTATTGAAGTTTGAAGAACCTCTATTCAAAAAAAAAAAAAAAAAAGTTTGAAGAACCTCTTCAACACAAAGGAGATTACCACGAAGTGTAATTGAATCAAAGTTGGCATTTCAAATTGAAGCTATGGACAATGGGGTAGCAAGTGGAATTGAATATATATCTTATTTAGACTATACTTGAATTAGTTTTGTATATCGAGCTTTGATTTTTTAATTTTCATTTTGTTAATTGTATATACTTTGTAATTTTGAATTATAAGTGATTGAAGGTTGTTGGTTTACTTAATGAATTCATATGCTTTGTAGTTTCTGATTTTCCTTCACTATATTTCAATTTCAGTTTTTTTTTTTATTTTTTATTTTTTTTTATTTTTCGATTTCAGTTTCTAAAACTATTCAAAAAATGAAAATCAGTTTCTAAAATACACGCTTATGAATGTAGCAAGAAAATAGCGGACATTTTTTAATTAAAAAAAATAGAGAACGGTTATCTAAGGGCTTGTTTGGCATTTTTTTTGTTTTTAGTTTCCAGTTTTTTTGAAAACCAAAAACCAAAAACAGAAAACAAGCAAAAGGTGTTTTCACTTTTCTGTTGTCAGTTTTTAAAATTATCATGATTTTAATAAGTTTGACTAATTTTTGATTCATTATATGATATAAATCATATGATATTAGAAATCAAAAAACCAAAAAACAGAAAACCACAGTGATGCCAAACGAACCCTAACATAACCGTTCTCTTTTTTATTTTATATAGTACGGTTAAGCTAGCTTAACTATTCTGTTTTCCTTCATTATTTTCAATTTTAGGAAGGGAAAAGAGAACAGTTGTGACTAAGAACCGTTCTCTATCTTTCATTATACAAAACGCCTATTAGAACCGTTCTATATACTTTACACATCGCTCAGCAGAAGAACGGTCCTAAGGCGTTCTATAAAACCTATTTTAACTGTTCTCTAAGCCCTTTTTTGTAGTAGTGCGACACCGCGTGATTGCCAAAAATATCCCCTGGAAAAACCCTCGAACAAGCAGAGCACGATGTCGAGGCAGAGAACAACAGAACACCCAATCGGTAGCATAATACACATCGATAAGTCTTTGCATTCATAGTATGACCCAATCCTGAAATAGGAACGTCCCGAAGCCAAGCAGACGTGTGATCTCCCTGCTGAGATTTCCACAATGCTGATAGACGAGGGGATAATGAAAAGGTGGATTCTGCAGAATCGGTAACCTTCGTTAAATATATATCTGCCAATTTCTTCATAAGTTTTGGGGCAACGACCTCACTAGGATTACTTATTAAATCATACTCCACCACGCCATTAAACAAACCCAAAGCGTCTTCAAAAGCTCGACCATGACCAACAATGTCAGCATGTCGTAGAAGCTTTGTTTGCAACCCAGTAGACTGTAACCGAGAAGCAAGAAAAACATAATGCCGAACATCACCTGCAGAATAAACACCAAGCCCTCCAAACGCAAATGGTAAAGTGGCAAGCCGCCACTGCCAATCGCCAAACCCAGGCCTTGAAGCAGTAACAATACGCTCCAAAGAAGATCGAAGAGCCTCGTCAAAAGTGCGCTGAGCCGCCTTAAAAGTACTAGGGGGACAAGTACGCAACGCAAAGTAGAGTTTAGAAACTCCGGTACAAGCCCTAAGTAACAATAGCTCACACTAAGGATCATCCAGTGTAGAAACCTTATCCATAAGCGCAATGGTCTTGGTCACCCTATGCATCACAAGCTCACTACTAAAGCCAGAATCAGAACTAGCAGGACCACCAAGCAACTTAACACCATGCGAAGGTCGAGCAATGTTAGGTGGAAAGACACCCACAAGCCTGAGATACAATCAATCTACGAGAAATTGGGGGGAAGCCGAGATACAATCTAGGCCCCCTACCCCTCTAGCTATAGCGAACCCGATCTTGTTGAAGATGTGAGCAGCTGCACGAGCACCAATATCCTGAGTCTTAGCGAACACCTGAACCCGCTTCAGCAACGCAATAGCATCCTTCTCTAATTCCCCTAACGAAGAAAAGGAGAAAGGAAGAAAACCATAGCTAATAGCCCTGCAACGCGCCCCATACTTGTCCTGCTTCCGCTGAGCCGCCGCCGACACAACACCACCAGGAACGAAGTCAGACAACCTCAATTGTGTCAAAGGTGAAGACCCCGTCAAGTCAAAACACACATCAATGCCTCTATCCCAGGAATAAAGCAACACATCTGCTGGTCAAAGAACCCCGTCGTTCCCACCGGTCAACCCAACATTAACCTCATTTCTTACAGAAATTCCAGACCGGAAACAAATGTCAACAAGGGTGTCAAGAACAACATTGTGTCCATGTTTAATACCCACCATCCCAACATAAAACACTGCATGATCCCCATAAATATCCCCATCAAACACCTTTGAGCAAGCAGAACACGGTGTTGATACAGAGAACAAAGGAACACCCAACCGATAGCAAAGAACACAACGGTAAGTCTTACCATCATAGTTTGACCCTAATTTGATATCGGGACCGTCCGCAACCATGCCGAAGTGTGATCCCCCAGTTGGGACTTCCATAAGGCAACCTTACACGGAGATAAGAAGAAAGTGGAATCCGCAGATGCAGTGGTGACTTTCGTGAAATATATATCTGCCAGTTTTTCATGAGTTTAGGGGCAACGATCTCACTAGGGTTACTCATAAGATCAGTCTCCACTGTCTTATTAAAAAGACTAAGAGCACCGTCGAAGGTCGGTCCTGGACCAACAATACCAGAATTGCGAAGAAGCGTAGCCTGAAGACTGCAAACGCGACGTAAAGAAATCATAGTGTCGAACATCACCCGCCGAATAGACACCCAAACCACCATAAGCAAAAGGTAAGGTGGCAAGTCGTCATTGCCAATCACCAAAACTAGGCCCCGAAGCAATTAAAATGCGCTCTAAAGAAGCCCGAAGGACCACATTAAAAGAAAACTGTGACGTTTTAAAAAGACAAGGAGAACAAGTACGCATAGCAAAGTAGAGTTTTGAAACCCCAGTACACGCACGAAGAAGCAACAACTCACATTGGGGATCATCGAGCTTAGTAACAGCATCCATTAGCATAATGGTCTTCGATACCCTCTGCGAAACAAGCTCACCACAGAAAGAGGATTCAGCACTGATAGGACCACCCAGCAACTTAGCACCATGCACAGGACGACCAATATTTGGAGGAAAGACACCGACGAGACGACTACGAGGGTCCTCCGAGGGCGGAGAAAACTTCCATTTTCTCAATCCAAAACCTTTCCGACCACTAAGGTTATTATTATTATTATTATTATTATTATTATTATTATTATTATTATTATTATTATTATTATTATTATTATTATTATTATTATTATTATTTTATTATTATTACTATTATTATTATTTGTTATTTATTATTTATTATTTATTATTTATTATTATTATTATTATTTATTATTATTTATTATTTATTATTTATTATTTATTATTATTATTATTTATTATTATTATTATTTATTTATTTATTATTTATTATTTATTATTTACATTTATTATTTATTATTGTTATTATTTATTTATTTATTTATTATCATTATTATTATTTTATTTTACTACCACTACTACAATTACTAAATCTTTTTCATTTTAGTTCAACTTAGCTCCATTGAATAAAAATGAATATGGTTTAAGGCTCTGTTCACTTCACCTTACAACAATAATTTTCAGTAGAAATAAGTTCAGCTCAATAAAAATCATTAACTTTGAAAAGGAAATATAATATAGAACTAGCAAAAATAATCTCTATTCAACAACACTAATTTTAGCTTATTAAAAGTAATTTAAGTTCAGCAAAAATAATTTTAGTTCAGCAAAATAAATAAGGTGAAGTGAATAGGGTGTGATTTGTCTAAAAATTATTGTAAGTTGGATTTACTTTTATAGAGTATTAATTACATTAAATATATTAGGTAAAATTAATTATATTTCAATGAATTATATGCAAGAGTAAAGGAAGTAAATTATTTTCTTTTAATACAATGGAGATTTGATTACTTAATTTTCATTATTCAAAGTCTTGATTTGCTATACCAAATAATATTCGAGCCATGCTTTATTTGCACTATCAGATACATGTCACACAACGATTGAGACGTTTTATAACCTCAAATAGTTTTTATTATGTAGAAATAATTTTTAATCAGTAAATATAATTTTTAATTTGTAAAAATCATAATTGTAAAGAGTTTATGTGTAATAAATTGAGAATCTGTAAAAGTAATTCACGTTTAAGAAAAATAATTTAAATTTATTAAAAATAATTTTAGTTAAGCAAAAATAAGGTGTAGAAAATAGATACTTAGTGCATGTGGAGTTAATAAATATTGCAAAGTAAGTAGTATAAGAGAGAATCAATAAAACCATATGAGTATTAATTTCATGTCAAAATAAAAAAGTGGTGCAAGTAATTATTGGAGACAAATGAGAAAAATGTAGCAAATATTACAAATTAAATTTATTAAAGTGCACATTAAATTCTTTAAATTTAGATGTTTTTTCAATAATGTTAGAGCTAGGTAGGGAAGAATAGAGCAGAATAATTAACTAATTAAAGGTAGGTACTGTTTACTAATTAGTGTTGTAACTCATATCAAGTCAAGCCTATAAAAAAAAAGTCTATCATTTTTCTCTATACAAGTATCAAAGTTTATTTGACTTTAATTTTATACTTTATTTTACAGGTTCGAGAAAAAGTCAAAGGAGATTATTTTAATGTAAGTACCATCTAATTTATTCAAAGAATTATATAGTATTTTGTTTGATTTAACTAGTAATTGTTTTTTTTTTTTTTTTTTTTTTTTTTTTTTTTTTTTTTTTATATTTATTTTGGTTCTTTACTCATTCACTTTTAGTTGAGACAATTCACCAACTTTGCTTATGATAATCGTCATTTGTAGTTCATAGATACATGTATAAGAAACAATAATTCATTTAGGATATGTTGAATTCATCTCAATATATACTTTTGAGTTTTGACAATTAGTAAAAGTTACACTCAATTATATGTAGATCTGCATCACTGTATGTAACCGGGTAAAACAACAATGTATCTTGCATTCAAATAATTATGTGTTTTTATGATAATGTTTATAATTTTTTTATGCTTTTATTCGTTTTCGATTGTTGTCTTTATTATTTTTTTGTTTACTTTCAATGTGCTTCTATATAATATCATTTCTGCTTTTATTTTAATGTTATGTTCTATGTTTGTGCTTTTTTTAAAGAAAAATTAAAAACAATCCGATTGCATTTTTAACAAGGATAAACAATATACAAACAAGTGTTTTTGAATAAATTTAGTGTTTGACAAAGTAATCATACAAAACGAGAC
Source organism: Chenopodium album (assembly GCF_948465745.1). Taxonomy (NCBI): domain Eukaryota; kingdom Viridiplantae; phylum Streptophyta; class Magnoliopsida; order Caryophyllales; family Amaranthaceae; genus Chenopodium; species Chenopodium album. Next base: position 71,671,346 of record NC_137838.1, on the reverse strand, counting down.
TATCTTTTGATTAAAAAAAAAAATCATCTTATCTATTGTATTCTATTAAATATTGACGTAAAAACAATTTAACGCATCTCAATTATTTTTTTAATAAAAAACACAAAGAAGAGTTTGGATGATAATTAATCGGTATTAAAAAAAAATTAAGAATCTGAAACTTTTAAGAATTACAAATGTATATCAAAAAGTCAACATACATGATATTATATTGGACTTAATTTTTTGTAGAGGTGTTTAAACCATAAATTGTGAACTTTATTCGTATTAGATCATTTGGACAGGTATCAATATCATGGGTTATATCAAGTCAGGATTTGTCTTGATTTTGATTAATTCGGAGATACTCAAGTTTGGTTTAGTGCTAGCCATTTGATATACTTTGATTTTGTTCCTAAAATTATTTGGCCCTATGTAATCATAATGTACAAAAATATATTAGTAGAGCAAGGAAACAGCCCAAATTGTTCAAAAATATACCTTAATATACGTCTATCTTATCAGGTTTGCTTGATTTGATTTTTTAAAACCATGCGTATCAGAATTTCTATTATATAATTTACTTTCTCGGTCCTTTTTTATTGCATCATGAGGGATTTCACGCTTGCCAATGCATTTTTTTAACTATTAATATCTTCAATTATATTTTTGTAAAAATTATAAAAAATTGATATTTGAAAAGAATATTTCGAGACGAATCTAACTAGATCCCACATGACTATATTTTTCCGAATGAGTAAATCACAAATGATGGTCAAAGAAGATTAAGTAAATAGTGTAAAAGTCCTAATGGTGCAATAAAATAAAAACGGAGGAAGTAGTTTTTTAGTCTCCACATTTTTCATATACATTTTCACATTTAATCTCCTAATTCATATGCATTAATAAAAGTAGCATATGGTCACGTGTGGCCGGTGTTGATTAAGTTGAATGTAATACTCACGTGTTTTCTCTTTGTAGTTTTAATATTTTCACCTAATTGCTACAGTGATCATATGTTATTAAAACGTTAATTAAATGTTAACTGGGGTTTTTTTTGGCTGGTTTAATCGGTTAGGAAAGTGTAAATACTCAAATGCCCCTACCTTAAAAACTCCCTCCAAAAATCAGTTCTCCTTCCCCCCCCCCTTTTTTTTTTTTCGATTTTTCCCTCTTTCCTCTGTCTCCTATTTATTCTCTTTGCTGCTTTAGAATTCCCCTCTTCTCTTCTCTTCATTCCTCTTATAATCTCATACATTTCAATGTTTTCTTCTGGTAAGAAATTATGGTCCAGTCTTTCCTATTTGATTGCTTGACAATGTTGTACAAATTCCAAAGAAAGTATGACCAAAAGATTTTATACAAAATAATTCTCAAAACCAAGATCGAAGTTGAGTACTAACCTTAATCCGCAATTTGTCAAAGCGATTCTCCACAAATCTTGCTTCAATTAGGGCTTTCTAGCGAGCTTAAGAACAGGGGAAAGAGTATGGAAGTTGGAAGATCAAATTTTTTTGCCTTTTTTGTGATAAATGATGTTAGTTGGGCTTGGAGGGAGAGTTAATGACTAGGGGGCATTATCGTAAACTCACTTGCTGACATATTCCACACAAAATACCCACACTTAACGTTTACTAAACGTTTTAATCAAATATGATCACTGTAGCAATTAGGTGAAAATATTAGGGGCACCGCTGATAATGAAAACTTAATGAGGTGCACCATTGATAAAAGTCAAATCTTTGAGGGTACCAGTGATAAAATCCCTTTTATTAATTGCGATCTAATTTAAGTTAATTATATCTATGTTTGATTTATATTAGATTTGTGGCTAGTGTTGATTGCGTTGAATGTGATACTCTTGTCTCTTTGTAGTTTTTATTTATTGCGATCCAATTTCAAGTTATTTAAACCTGTGTTTAATTCTTAGTAGATTTGTGGCTGGTGTTGATTACGTTGGATGTAATAATCATGTGTTTTCTATTTGTAGTTTTCATTTAATGCGATTTAATTTCAAGTTAGTTAAATCTTTGTTTAATCTTGGGTTTTTCTACATGGTACCCCTGAGTTATTGGGTTTTCTACATTGTACCCTTCTAAATTCTAAGTTCTACAAGGTGCCCTTGAGTTTTTGGGTTTTTCTACATGGTACCCTTGAGTTGTAAATTAAATGACTCTAACTTAATTTTACTCAAACCGACACCATCTAAATGATCTATTTACCACTTCTATATTTATATTAGATGGAGGAATCACCAATCTTCATTATTCGCTATTTAGTGAAACTTTTATATGATCATTTGAGATGGAAGGTAAGAACTTTATTTTGCTCATACTTTAACTAAAAGAGCCTGTTTTAGAGGGACTCAAGTTGTTAGTCTTTTTTTTTTTTTTTTTTTTTTTTTTTTTTTTTTTTTTTGCAATAAACATGTTAGTTGTGTATTTGATGGTGCTAAATAAGTCATTTAGGTGGTGTGGGTTTGAGTCAAATTAATTTAGAGCCATTTATATTACTACTCAAGGGTACCATATAGAACAATCTAAAAACTCAAGAGTATAATGTAAAATAAACTAATAACTCAAGGTCACCTTGTAGAAATCTGAATTTAGAAGGGTACAAGGTAGAAAACTCAAAAATTTAAGGGTACCATGTAGAAAAACCCTTTAATTTTTATTAGATTTGTGGCGGCAGAGACTTTTTGAGTCAGTCAACTCATGTGATGTTTTTTTTTTTTTTTTTTTTTTTTTTTTTTTTTTTTTTTTTACACTTTAGTTGAATTTACCATCAGAGCAACATGGTGTACAAAATTACTCACGAAGATGGAACACCCGCGACAAGAATTCTGGTCAAGAATGATGAAAGTGTCAATGACTTATTCCCTCAAGGGTTGGTACCTAGAAGAAAGAGGTCCAAAACCAACGTAGTTAAGAATACCAAATTGATTGCCAAGTACGTAGCAAAAGAAGAGGAACCAAACGAAGTTGAGACTGGGGAAGTTGAAACAAGGGAATCTAATCCTCGTCCCTAAGTAACCCAATTCATGATTCCGGGTCCGATTTCAGATATAGAGAGTATAACTATGGATCATACTCTCTTTGAAAATTTTGATGAAGACATGCCTTCTACATCTTAATGATTTGTATTCAATACAATAATAAGTGTCATTAAACCTTTCATGATTTGTAGTATCACCTTTTTTTAAAAATATTTTGGCGTTATATTTTCTTGTGTGATATATGGATTAGATATAAAGCATGAGTTCAACAAAGCATCCTTGAGGTGCAAGGTTTGAGCCTCACCGTATAAAAATCCCTATTTTTTTAAAAACTTTTTTAATTCAATTTTAAATCCAATTTTGTAACACTTCTTTTTTACAGGTCCAAGTTTTTTAAAACCTAATTTAATTATTTGACATATAATAATGTTTATTCTGAATTTTCTTAATTTACAACATAAGATTTTTTTTTTTTAATTAAGTGTTTCAAAACCTTCCAAAAATATAGTACTATGTAACAATTAATTTATTCAAATATGAACATGTATTTATTGTGATTTATTTTAAATACGTTTCAATAAATAGGATCCATAGCGCAAAAAAAAAAACAATTAATACAATCTGTGCAGCTCACGAGCTAACAGCCTTGTAACTTAAGTTACTTAACTATAGAAAAGGGACTAAGGGAGAGTAAACCAACACTACGATATCTCTTTTCTATAAGAGAAGAGGGGAAGACTTGGTGTCAACCTAAAACATCCATAATAACCCTCCTCCATTTGTTATAGAATAGATACAATACATGAAAAAATAGAAAAAATAATCTCAACTTTCATCAATTTGTGTGGAATAATCTCAATTTTCGTTTATATTGGAATAATCCAAACTTTTAGGGGCTTTCTTTTTATTCAATCCCTACAGGTCACCTTACTTTCTAATGCAGGTAAAAGTCCTACATGGCTTTATTTTTTGTTTTTTATTTAAATTTTTTATTCTTTTCCTTTATTTCCTTATTAAGGACCCTTCCCTCTATTTTTTTTTACTGTTACAAATCGTGTTTCCCCCTTTCTCTTATCTTCCCCTGTTCCCCTTCTCTCTTCTACTCCCTTATGTATTCAACTTGCTTGGTGATTAATAATGGCGAGTGGTAGGTCCTTTCAAGGTGGTTCTTGCGGTTCTTCTGCAAACTCAAGGGGGAATTTTGTTATCTAACAAGGAAGTGTAGTTGTGGGTTAGATGTGGTGGTGCAAACTGTAAAGAAGAGGCAGAATGTTGGTTCGAAGTTTTATGGCTGTCCTAAATGGCCAGTGTGTCATTAAAAATAATGGAGTTGTAATTGTTTTTATTTAATTAAGGTTTGGTAATTTGTTCCTAATTTGTTCTTAACTGAGTTTAATTATAGAATTAGGGTTTGACATAAGATCTGCTAATTATAATGTGGTTTAGGGTTGTGTATAGGATACGAATTGCAATTTTATGAAGTGGATCGGATTGAGCTTCGATTTCAAATATTTGAGAAGGACACTACTATAGCCGAGTTGGAATATCGGAAGACATTGATGGAAGAAGAGTCGAAGAAAGTGCAAGGAAGGAAGGAGAAACTGGAGGGAGAAGTGAAAGAATTGAAAAGGGAGGTTAGGCAGCTCAGGATTGAGCTTATGCACTGTTCAAGGGTTGAGACAAATTTCTCTAGGACTCTCATCTTTGTTTGTATCTTAGTTGGCATTGTGATGGTGTATTTGAAGTAGGTAGTATTTTAGAAGTGAAAGAATTGTGTTTGTAATGGTGACCTTTTAAGGTTTATGAAATGAAATCCTTTTTTATGAAAAAGTGTTTGAATTAAGTGAGATATGCAATCATATAATAGGAAGAAGAGTACACTAAATAAACAAGGAAAATGAAACAACCTAATCCATAGCATAGATAAGAATTCCATAATTACACACCAATGTTTACCAAAACACACAGCCAGACCTAATGACATAATAGTTTATGGAGCTGCATATTCAGACAAAACCACCTAGTTCTTGCTGACATAATGTCACAATTGTTTGTGCAACAAAAAAAAAAAAACAAAAACCATAAGCACACACACAAAGTGCTACTGAGGGTGTTTGGTCAATGTGGACTACTGACTTGGCTGGCTGCCCATAACCAAGAAATTCAAAGCAACTTGGTTCACTGATATAGTCCTACCCCGGCTGCTTCTACTCATATGGGCTGGAGCTTCCCTTGTGACCCGTGACAAGGAAAATGCATATTCAAGTTAAACACCACAAACAAATTCAACAAAATAACTCAATTAAAATTGCATAAAATATATAAATTGGTTGTGACATAACCATCTTCTGCAAAAAGCACACCAACTCCCCTTGGTGGCTGTGATCTTCCCTTCCCCCTGCTACCCCTTCCTCTGCTTTTCTATCTCTGTCACCCCTTCCCTGGCCTCTTCCACCAGCAAATTCACTAGCTGCAACACCAGCTTGGTGAGACTGGCCTCTCCCAGTAGCTGACTGACCCCCTTGGAGCCTCTCCCTCCTTTCCCAAGCTAAGTTGGTTGGGCAGACACTGAATAGTGTGGAGCAGCTGTCCATCACCCCTAGGTCAAGTTTGGTTTTGATTTGATTGTTGTCTATCACCCCTAGGTCTTCCCCTAGGCCTTTTAGCTGCAGGTTCAGGTGGCACAATTTTGCCCTTTTCAGGACATTTTCTTTTGTTGTGACCTTTCACATTACACAATGAACAGGTCATTTCCACGCCAGCTTAAGTCCACACTCTAGGCTTCTTTGGGTTCTCAAAAGGGTCTTTCACCCTCTTCTTTCTAGGCCTTCCTAGCCTTATTTTGATAGATGGTGGCTGCAATTGGTATGTCACCTTGGGCCAGTACCTTTCCCCAACTAAAGGAGGAATTGAGCCTGGTAAAAAGCACATTGCACAAAAGTTAGTAGCATTCTATTATAAAATTGCATAACTATTGTACTTTGTAAAATACTACTTGCATATGCTTTCATGTACCTTTCTTTTGTGTAAAACTGATGCACAAAGTCTTTAGCTTCTCTGCTCAGAAAGAAAATTCAAGCAACTGTATGCTTGCAGGGAATGCCTAACATATCCTAGTTTCTGCAAGTACATGTCATTGTCTCCAAATTCACAATTACCTAATCTGTGAAACATGTAACATTGAAATGTTGCATTGTTAATGGGAGAACCTCACACATAGCAGCTTTATATTTCTCTTTATTGAGCTTGGGTTGAATCCTTGGGCATTGGACAGATGTGCACTTCTCTATCAGTTGCTGTTTTTTTAACCAATCTGTGCATCTGGTTAAATCTAATATCCTCAAGCATGTGTAGAAGATGCTTGGTTCTGGCATTTATAATATAGCCATTGAGGGTTTCAGCTATGTTGATGGTTATTGCATCTGTCTTGATGTCTGTGCTAATAAGGAATGCTCTGCAAAAATGTTGTGGGTTGTAAGCTTTAAAAGCCAATACAACTTCAACATTGATCTCATTCAACTTAGCAAGTGCTTCATCATAATCAACCCTATTATAACACTTTGCAATCTTCTAAATTGGAGTTTGCATTCATCTCCCTTATAGGATTTAGACCAGTTGGCATACACATGCCTAGCACAGTGTCTATGTTCTGCTTGAGGCAGAACTGAAGGCACACCACTTAGGATAGCCTGCATAATAATCAACAACACCATAAACAACTAACCATACAAAGTTACTATGCCAACTACATAACAAACAAACTAATCATACCTGATGCTCATCACTGAGGATTGATAGGCATGTACCATCACCAAGCTCTAAAGATGCCTAGCTCCAAAGCTGCCTGCAGATGCTTCAAAAACCATTCCCAACTTAAGCTATTCTCCCCTTTAGTTACAGCCCAAGCCACAGGGAACATCTGATCATTTAAGTCGCTCCCAACAGCATAAAGGAGTTGTCCACCCAAAAAGGTCTTAAGGAAACAACCATCAACAGTTAACACTTTTCTGCATCCTTCAATCCATCCCCTAGCCAAGCCCTCAAAACAAATAAACAGTCTCTCAAATATTATAGGGGGTTGTTTTGGCATCATAGTAACTAACTCAGAATCAGTACCAGGGTTGCAACTCTCAAGGGCAGCCAAATATCCCCGAACTTTCTAGTAATGCTCATACATTGAGCCATGTAAAAGCTTGTGAGCTGCATATGTCACTTTGTATGCAAGCTGCCTAGTGACAATTACCTTGAATGCTATTTTAATGCAATCAACAATTTCCTTAGCAGGTCAATGTGGTCTGGTTTTGAACACATCAAGGAATTGTTGTGCTACCCAATTATCCTTCAATTGCCTATTCTTTTTCATAATCCTATTGCTAGTGTGCTTACCAAAAACCCTTTTCACTATGTAAGAAGCTTTCTAGAGTGTCATGAACCATTTATGTAAAACAGACAGTCACCACTACACTTTACTTCTAACCTTTGCTGCCTATTCTTGTTACCAACATTGAAGGTTAGATTTTTCCCCTGAACTACAGTATACTTAGTGTAGACACCCAAATGTGTCTCCCCAAAACCAAACCCAGTGATGAATACCTTTCATGTCATTTGATTATCGAACATAACAAAAGTGTGAAAAGTCTAGTGATGAGGATGTTTTTAATTAAAATATCTCTTCTTTCTGTTTTTGATATTATTTTTTTTCTTACCCTATTTTTGAAAAACGTGCATTCCATTTTAGTTTGGTACATGATAAGAATCCAATAATGGTGTAGTTGGATAGGGATTGAAAAGACCTTTCCAATGATATATTATAAGCCCAATTCCGATGAATAATGAGGAAGTTATGACCAAATTACTAAACTGGGCTCAAACTGGATTTTACCTACGACCCAATGATCTAGATGAGGCCTATTATTAATTATCATTCCTAAAGCTATTAGGATTGATTATAGTCTTCTAGAATATTCTATAGGGTTCTCTTAAATCCTAATGGAGTTAGGATTGATAATTATGTTTCAAAGAGTTTGAAGTTGAATAAAACTACTCCTTTTAAGAATCCTTGTTTTGTACGAAGTGGAATATATTCAGATTTTATTTTCGTGCCTCATAATCTTTATCCAAATTTTATATGATTGGATAGATCTTGAAATTATCTTTCCAATGATATATTATAATATTAAATTCTAGCTATAATGAAAAGATATGAATGGAATATGAAACTCTATCCAAAACTGAAACTCTTCCACTATTTCGGCCATATCTTTTTATCTACAAAATATTTTAATATGATTGTAATTGGGTTAGAAAGTAGACTTCAAGAGCTTTCCAACGACATATTATTTGACTTATTTGGACTTCTGGATCAAAAGACATGATAAAAACAATATCCGCAAAAACTGTCTTGCAGCGCCGGACGCTAGGCCTAGCGTCTGGCGACAGCTCCAGCATCTGGCGACAGGCGCGTGTTTGGCGCTGCAGTCGTGTTTTATTCTTTTTGAAACTCTGATTTGTTTTTTATCATTTCTGGCTGATTATAAATAACCTCCTTAGACCTCCGTTTTCCATCATCAATCAATTCTCATCAATTCTTCTCATCAACTCTCATCAAGAATTTCTTGATTCTCTCCCCCTTTCTAAACCAACCCTTTTACAAACACAATTCCTCATACATTAGCACTAGACACCCCTAGCATAATTCGAAGTTGCCTTCGCCCTAGACGTGAAATGTTAACATTTCTAATCAGGGTTTGGTCCCTAATTCCTTATTTCAATTATTTAATTTAATTGTTTGATTATTATTTTCCTTGAAGTTACTAACGCGTGTATTTTGTTATTAGAAAGAGGTACGAGGCATCCAAGTAAGTGCTTTAATAGTTTTCATTGTTATTATGATATAGAAATCATGTCTAGGTTATTATTTTGATTCCTAGTATTATGTCTAGGTTGTTATTATTCCTAGTATCATGTTTAGGGTAATAACTATAATTTCTAATATCAAATATGACAATTGTGATTTCTGCGATCCTTCCTATGTTCTTCCTAATATATTTATGTTAGTATCATGTTAGGGCTAAAGCTTTGATTTTTATTGCTTAGTGACATGCTAGGGTTTGTTATTAATCTTGTTAGTATCATGCCAGGATCTTGAGATTATTATTATGCTTTAACATGATTATAATTGATATGATTATTATTATTATTATTATTATTATTATTATTATTATTATTATTATTATTATTATTATTATTATTATTATTATTATTATTATTATTATTATTATTATGTTGCTTGATTATATCTATTGTTATTGCTTGATCACACCTTTTATGCATGTTTAAAGGGAATTGGTACTTGTAATCACGCTTAATAAGATAATTAATAATCTTGTTTAGGGTTAATATGATTATAATTCAAGTGATCGCCAATAATAGTTTTATTTGTGCATTAATATTCAACCAACATAGATAAACAGGTTTAGGGTTAATCCTAATGATTGCATGTTAGTCAGAAAGCGCACATGAATACGATTATAATAAAGTAGAGACCTATTATTAGGGCAGGTTCAATCTTTTTTAGGTTGGATTTGTACCTTCATCCCCGAACTACCAGTCATGGTTCCAGACCTATCGGAGTTGACGATCTCCTGGATCGTTAAGGGGTGTAACCTTCACCTCGTGAACGGTTTACAAGTTCCTAAAACTTGTTGGCGACTCTTTTACTCTAGCTTCCTTCCCTTTGGACGCCACCGTACTTTAGTGTATGATCACAGTGGGGTTCAAGTTTGGGGTAATGCTTGAAATATTCCCTACACTTAGTTACACCTTCTTTGAAATCCTCTCTCTTTAAAAACCTTAATCCAAATTTTCCATTTGAAATGAGAAAAATCAGAATCTGGACTCACCAAAAGAGCTTTTGTCCTCCTCCTTCTCAAATCATTAGCATCTTCATCACTACCTGCTGGTGAAAATGCTTCATCCTCACTCTCTTCATATTCAATCAAACTAGGGGCCCCTTGATCTTCAGTTACACTGCCTGGAACCTCTTCATCTGCAGCCTTCCCCTTAGCAGCCTCTATAGGCGTTGTTTAAAGTGCGCCTACATTAAGCATGTGTGTATATGCTTGGCACTCATAGGAAGTGAGAATTGATATATACGATTAGGGACAAATAAAGTAGGGAGCCGCCAACAAGTTTTTAAGGAACTTGTAAACCATTCACGGATCATAAAAGACAACCACGAATAAAGGGACAACGATAGGCAACAACGATTGACCCGTGAAGGTTACACCCCATTCATAATCCATGAGATTACTAACTCCATATGGTTCGGAACCACGAAAGGAGGATCGGGAATGATGGTACGAAGTGAGTCATCGAGTCACATTCTCCCGTGTTGGCCTCTACTCGATTCTTATAGTGAAAAGTGATTCATGCGATCTCAAAGGCATGCAAACAAAGATTCAACTCGCTCCAAACTATTATTATGCTAAATTGGTTGAATATTAATGCAACATATAATTCTAAAATATTAGTGATCACTTGATTAAACAACAAGATTAAAAAAAAAACCTAAATCGGTCATCTAAATTATCTAATTAGGCGTGATTTTCAATTACATATTCCCTTTAACATGCAATATGGTGATCATAAAAATATAATAAAATCAACATTAATATTGGAAGAAATTCAACAATAAATTGTTAGTCAAATCAAATAATAATAATAAACCTAATCATGATACTAGTAATATTCATCACTACTAGAAAACAGGCTAATTCCGCCCGAAAATTTCCGTCGGAAACACCATGAATTTCGTCGGAAATCCCGTTTCCGACGGAATTCCATCGGAAATGGTTGTCGGAAAAAGGTTTGTAGGAAAAACGACCTTTTTCGACATAAATTCCGTCGGGAACACTTTTTCGACGGGAAATTCCGTCGTTGCTAAATTTTCAGGTACCAGAGAATTCTGTCGTAAATTTCCGACGAATCCAGAATCCGTCGAAAATTTCCGACAGAATTTCCGTCGAAAATTTCTTTAAAAAAAAAAAACACATCGCACCACTACAGATGCGGCGTATCACCACCTCAACAAACCCTAACCACCGCCACTATCCCCTATATCAGACCACCATCAGCAAAACGACCACCACCACGAACGCCATCCACCACCGAACACCAAAACCAGACCCACCTAACCCAAACGACCACCTACCCCAAAAATCCCCACAAACCCTAACTTAAACGACCCACCACCACCGAAAATCCCCACAACCCCTAACTTCAACGACCCACCACCACAACCCAAATCCACCCATAATCAAAAGCCTACCCCGGATCCACCCACTCAAACCCTTACCAAAGCATCCAAAAATTCCGACCAAAAACATAAAAAAAAAAATCCAACTTTAACCCAGATCTATCAACCACAACCACAAATTTGTTAAAAAAATCCGAAAACTACAAATAAAATTAAAATTAAGAAAAAAAAAAGATATTGAAGACACCTAAAAATGTCTTCCCAAAATCAAAACTCGATGATGAACAACCTTTCACCGCCATTATTGGTCGGTTGCGTATTTAATCTTTGGAGTGCTTAAATCCATATTCAATCCCAATGCATTTCATTAACCAACCCAATTACTAGCCCATTTCCCAAAACCATAACTTATTTTCCTCTTTTCGTGCCTTTAGACCCAAATAATTCATTTTGTGTCCCTTAAAATCATTCATTTTGTGTCCTTTTTATAGAAACGTTTATAGAATTTTGATCCATAACATGGGTCCAATGATTGAATATTTGGATTGGGTTTTCAAAGAGCTTTCCAACAATATATTATAAGCCCAAATCCGAGTTATAATGAATAAGTTGTGGGCAACAAAATACTAAACTGAGCCCAACTGAACCTAAGCCCACCTTACCTACGACCCAATGATCATGTGGTGGGTCCAAAGGATTTAATACCATTACTAAAACAATTAGGATTAATAATAATCTTCTATAAGTTTATAAAAGATCTTAATTATCATTTATAAAAAGATAAGATTGAAGAGTTAATTGAATAAAACTTTTCTTTTTGAAAGTCTTAATTCTATTCGAATTGAAAGACGTTCAAAGATAGTCAGATATGATTTTAATGCCCCGTTTTTTTTATCCAAATCTAAGATGGTTAGATAGCCCTTGAAATTATCTTTCTAATGATAGATATATTATAATATCAATTCCAAGCTATAACGGAAAAGATATGAGTAAAATACGAAACTTTATCCAAAACTGACACCGTCTCACTATTTCGGCCATATATTTTATTCTACAAATGATTTTATTCTGATTTTAATTGGTTTAGAAGTAGACTTTAACAGACTTCCAACGGCATATTTTTATCTTATTACAAATTCTGTATCAAAAGATATGATAAAAACAAAAATCGCAAAAACTGTTGTCTATCGCAAGAGTATTATTCAAATTCGAATTCTTATCTTTTCTTAATTCTTCGACCCTTATTTTTCCTTATATAAAATAGAGGTCATATCACCTCTTTTTCAATCATCAACTAGCTTGATCATCAAATCATTCTTTTCTCCCTCTTAAGCCTAAACACTAGCCTCCCTATTCTTCTATAATACTTCCTCAAGCACTCCAAAGGAGTCTATACTTGACCCGAGGTTTTGTCCTTAACCAAGGCGTGAAAAGGTAGAATTAACTGAGGATTTGGACTAAATCAACTCTACCTTTTATTTAATTTAATTTCCATTTGATTTATATTTTTATTGCAGTTACTAACAGTTTATTCATGATGTAGCAATTCAAGGAAATGCGGAAAGTGAGTAATTAATCACTTAATTACTCTTATTTTTATTCTTGTTGCTAGTATCATGATTAGGTTTATTATGATTTGATTTGACTAACAAATTTATTGTTAAATTGCTTCCAATATAAATGTTTATTCTATTATATTTGTTGATCACCATATTGCATGTTTAAAGGGAGTATGTAATTAAAAATCACGCCTAATAAGATAATTTGGACAACCGGTTTAGGTTCCTTTTTAATATTATTATTAAATCAAGTGATCACAATATTTTAGAATTATGTGTTGCATTAATATTCAACCAATTTAGCTTAATAATAGTTTGGAGCAAATTGAATCTATGTTTGCATGCCTTTGAGATCGCAGGAATCACTTTTCACTATAAGAATCGAGTAGAGGCCAATACGGGCGAATGTTACTCCATGACTCACTACGTACCATCATCCCCAATCCTTGTTTCGTGGTTCCGAACCACATGGAGTTAGTAATCTCATGGATTATGAATGGGGTGTAACCTTCACGGGTCAATCGTTGTCCCTTTATCGTGGTTGCCTTTTATGAACGGTTTACAAGTTCCTTAAAAACTTGTTGGCGGCTCCCTACTTTCCTTGTCCCTAATTGTATATGTCAATTCCCACTTCCTATAAGTGCCAAGCATATTCACAACATGCTTTTATGTAGGCGCACTTCAAACGACGCCTATAGATACATACCTTATTTTGACCACACAAAACCACTAAATTGGGTTTACAAGGCAAAATTCAAACATGAAAACTCTAGATCTAGAGTTTTCATTGTCAAATTTGACCTAAAAACCGATTTTAAAGTGTGTTGGTGTTGTTGTTCACGTCGGTGTTCTTGTGGCGGCCGGTAGTTAGGGTCGGCGGTGGAACGTGAAAGAGAAGGGGAAAAGAGAAAGAGGAGTGAGAAAGAGAAGAAAGGAAGAGGGGAGAACGAAGATGAAGAAGAAAAGAGAAGGAGCAAGGGATAATGAAGAAGAAGAAAAGAGAAGGAGAAGGGGTGAACGAAGAAGGAATAGGGGAGGACGAAGAAGAAAAGAGAAGGAGAAGGAAGAGGAAAAAGGACAAAGATGGAGAGAAGATGAGAGAGAAAGAGTGGCGGAAATGAGATGAGGGGGGAAGGGCTTCATTTTAGGGTTTAAATGGGGAAAAAAACGATTTTAATTTTTTTAAAAAAATTTCCGACTTAAAATTCCGTCGGAAATTTCCGACAGACTATTAATCCGTTGGAAAATGTAAATTACGACGGAAATTCCGTCATAAAGCACAATTACTCTAACGGAATTTATTTCCGTCGGATTTTAAAAATTCGTCGGAAATATCCGACAGAAGAAAAATCCGTCGGAAATTTTGCTTTTTCTGACAGGAAGTTTGGGTCTGTCGTAACCAATCCGTCGGAATTTGCCTGTTTTCTAGTAGTGTATTAAAATAAAATAAGTAATTAGATTAAATAATTACTCACATTTTGCGCGCTCTTTTAAATTGCTACATCATGAATAATTTGTTAGTAACTTCAATAAAAATATAAATTAAATTGAAAACAATTAAATTAAAAAGTAGAGTTGATTGGTCCAAACCCTCGGTTAATTATACCTTTCACGCCTTGTTTTAAAGACAGAACCTCAGGTCAAGTATGGACTCCTTGGAGTGCTTAGGGGAAGTATTATGGAAGAATAAGGTGGCTAGGGTTTAGGCTAAAGCAAGAGAGAAAGAGAGAAGAGAATGACTGTTGGTGTAGAGGGAGAGAGAATGATTTTTGGTGCCCCGAACTGTAGAAAGGATGAGGGTATTTATAAAGAAAATGAATAGAAGGGGACACACAAAACCCTAAAAAGATAAAACCCTAGTTTTGGGGCGCTGTGACACGGCAGAGGTTGCCGCGACACAGCAAAACGTGCCATGACACGGTACATAATACTGCGTCACGGTGCAATAACTTCCCTAAAATGATAAAACACGTGCAAGGTTTATGTGGAGAAAACACGGGAAAATCCCGTAACACGGCAGAAAATGACGTGTCACGGCAAATTCCACCGTGTCACGGTGTACTGTTTTTTCCGAAATCCGTCTAAGTTCATAAACACGCGAGGGAACGCGAAAAATATACGAAAAAAGCACCGTGACACGGTGTAGAATACCGTGTCACGTTGTAGACACCTAATTGTGTCTCCCCAAAAACCAAACCCAGTGATGAGTACCTTTCACGTCATTTTCTTATCGAACGAAGTGAAAGTGTCAAAAGTCTTGTGATGCGGTTGTTTTAATAAAAATAGCTCTTCTTTCTGTTTTAAAAAATAATCTCTATTTATTGAAAAATTCCAGTCCAATTTAGTTTGGTTCATAATAAGGGTCCAATAATAGTGTAGTTTGATTGGGCTCAAAAAGAGCTTTCCAACGATATATTATAACCCCAATTCCGAATTTCTAATGAATAATGGGAAAGTTATGACTAAAATACTAAATTGGGCCTGAAATGGTTTTATGGTCTAATGATCTAGCTAGTAGAGGCCCCATTATATTAATTAATATTCCTAAATTTATTAGGATTGATTTTAGTCTTCTATAATAATCTAGAAGGTTGTTTTGAGTTCTAATAAGATTAGGAATGATAATTATATCTTTTATGAAAATAAAGAATTCTATTTGGATTAAAACAAGTGTTTTAAAATAGATTAAGTCTGATTTTCAAAGATAAGTACGGACGTTATTAATCGAATTTAATTAGATTAAGGATTCCGTACAGGTTTTTAGAAAACGCGTGAATCAACGCGAAACGACAAGGCTACTGCGCAACGCAAGCCTGTCGCACAGCGATATGGTTGTCGCGTCGCGCTGGACCCTGTCGTTCTGCGACAAGAGTAGTTTTATTCCTAATAGGATTTGGTCTTTTTCTGATCGTTTTCGGGCTACTTTTCTTATTAATAGGGTCATATTTTCCCGTTTTTATTCATTCACAATCATCAACAATATTCTATTCTCTTCTCTCTCAAGCTAGAATCTTATTCTTTCTCCCTCTTTCTAAGTCTTCCCTTTTTAAATAAAATATCGTATTCACGAGTCTTAGACACACTTAGCCAAGCTTGAAGTTGTCTTCGCCCTAGACGTGAAAGAAAGAGATACGAGGCAACAAAGTAAGTTGTTTTAATTACTATATTCCTTTAGAAAGCATGTTTAAATTATTTTAATTATTCCTAGTATCATGTAAGGATGCTTTTATTGCTTTCTAGTATCATGTTTAGGTTGCTTCCTATTTCTTCTATCATGTTAGTATAATGTTAGAAATAAAGCTTTGATTTTTATTGTTTAGTAACATGTTAGGATTTGTTATTACTCTTGTTAATATCACGCCTAGGATCTTGCTAATATATTATTATGCTTTATTGAGATTGAGAATATTATGATGATGATTATTATTATTGTTGCTTGATATATTATTGTTATTATTGCTTGATCACGCCCTCTCTTGCAGGATTAAAGGGAATTTGTATTTGTAATCACGCTTAATAAGATAATTAATAATCTTATTTAGGCTAATTTGATATAATTCAAGTGAGTGCCAATAATAGATTTGTTTGTGCATTAATATTCAACCAATATAGATTAAACAGGTTTAGCATTAATATATTGTTTGTATGTTAGTCAGAAAGCGCACATGAATATGAAAAGAATAAAGTAGGTGACTATTTTTAGGGTTGGCTCAATCTCTTTTAGGTTGAATTTGTACTTTCATCCCCAGATATCCTGTCATGGTTCCAGACCACTATGGAGTTAGCGATCTCATGAATCGTGAAGGAGTGTAACCTTCACCCTGTCAACGATTTACAAGTTCCTAAAACTTGTTGGTGACTCTTTTACTCTAGCTTCTTTCCCTTTGGACGCCACCATACTTAAGTTTATGATTACAGTGGGACTCAAGTGTGGTATGCTTGAAATATTCCCTACACACGGAAATATGCACCGTGCCACGTCAGCTTTTTCCGTGTCGCAGCATTTTAGCTGATGCGCAGTAATTCTAGTTTTTTTACGCATTTTTAAAACTACGATAATTTTTTATCCGTAACTTGGAATAAGGCATATAATATAGCATTGGAAATCTTATCAAGTCTACTTTCAACCCAATTTGAATCAGGTCAAAATCATTTGTAAATTTTAAGATATGGCCGTTTTAGTGAAAGGGTGTCAGTTTTGGGCCAAGTTTATTATTTTGCTCATATCTTCTTCGTTTTAAATCGGAATTGGGTTTATAATATATTGTTGGAAATATTATTGAAAGTCCTATCCAAACAAATAATAATTGGATCAAAATTATAGGGCCACAAAATTAGTTTCTCTCGGTTTAGTGATGTGGACACGAAAAGTGGAAAGTAAGTTATGGTTTAGGGAAATGAACTAGGAATTGAGTTGGTTTATGAAATGTATTGGCAATTAATATAGATTTTAGCACTCCAAAGATTAAATAATCAACTCGACCAATAATGGTGGTGAAAGGTTGTTCATCATCAGGTTTGGTTTTGGGGAGACATTTTTAGGTGTATATAGCCTCTCTCTGCTTTTGTTGAGCAAGCTCAACCAAGTGACTGCTGCAAGCCTTCACCCTCTCCTTGGAAGTCACAAACTCCTCATCACTCACATTAGAATCACTTTGCAAATCATCTAGCAAAAGAGGTTCATCAAACTCCTCTTCTATTTCTATATCTATTTTCTCCTAATCCACCTCATGCACCTAATTTTGAACTCCCTACAGCTACTCTTTTTCCTTTGTCTACCCTAGGATCATAAGGAGGTTTTTGCTCATCACTGTCAGATTAATCTGGAATGAGGTCATTTAAAGGATTTGGGATATCAGGCCTGTCATCATACTAGTCAAAATCTAGATCCTTAGTAGGTTCATGGTGTGATGAGGGTTTTTCTATAGTTGGGGAAGAAGTGAGGTTCAGAGGGGTTTTTTGTGAGGAAGTAGGAAGAAAAGATGAGGTTCTGAGGGGTACATTAGGGATAACATCTTTTATTTGGAGTGAGGTGGAAGACGCTCTTTTTTTATGTGTGTGTAGACACCCATTAGTGTCTCCCCAAAACCAAACCCAGTGATGAATACCTTTCGCGTCGAACCATAATCGAATGAAGTGAAAGTGTTGAAAGTTTAGTGTTACGGATAGTTTCAATTTCTTTTCTCTTCTCTCTGTTTTTGAAAACTTATTTTAAGAAAACAGCCAATCCAGTTTGGTTGGTCCATGATATGGGTCCAATAGTAGTGTAGTTGGATGAGGCTTGAAAAGAGCTTTCCAACGATATATTATAAACCCAATTCGATGAATATTGAGGAAGTTATGGCCAAATTACTGAATTGGGCCCGGTTTGAGCCTTATATGCGGCCCAATGATCTAGGGGAGGGCCTAATATAGATTTATCATTCCTAATGCAATTAGGAATGGTTTTAGTCTTCTAGATTCTTCTAGAAAGTTCTTTTCATTCCTAATTCAATTAGCATTGATAAATTGACTTTTGTTGACTTTTTAAAGTTTTAATTAAAATCAAAGAACATTTTAAGGAAAAATACGATTTTATCCTCCTGTACGGAATTTTTTATCTGATTTTAAGAAAACGCGTAGATTTCTGAGTCAGCGCCAAACGCCAACAGTAGCGCCTGACGCTACGATTGGCGCCTAGCGCTAGACTTGGTGCCTGACGCCAACCTTAGCGACTGGCGCTAAGGTCAGCGTTTGGCGCCAACTCGGTTTTTTACGTCAGAACTCTGTTTTTGATATTTTATCTTTTGGGCTGATTTTCTTTATAAATAACGTCGTAAAACTCCGTTTTCATTCATCATCAACAATCATCAATTCTCATCAATTCTTATTCTCACCAATCTACAAGCTACAATCACCAATTCTCTCTCTCTCTCTTTTTCTAAACTAGTTTTTCACAAATATAAAAATTTCGCACTCATTAGATCTAGATACACCTAGCCATATTCGAAGTTACCTTCGCCCTAGACGTGAAAGGTTTTAATTTATGAGGGTTAGGTCCCAAATCTCTATCTCTCTTTTAATTTAATTGATTTGTTTATTATTTTCCTTGAAGTTACTAACGCGTGTATTTTGTTATTAGAAAGAGGTACGAGGCATCAAAGTAAGTATTTTAATGGTTTAATTGATTTTATTGTTGTTATGATATAGAGTTCATGTTCAGGTTGTTATTATGATTCCTAGTATCATGTCTAGGGTAATTTTAATACTAAATATGATTGTTATGATTCTTCCTATGTTCTTCCTAATATTTATCATGTTAGGGTTAAAACTTTGATTTTTATTGCTTAGTGACATGCTAGGGTTTGTTATTAATCTTGTTAGTATCATGCATAGGATCTTTCTATTATTATGCTTTAACATGATTATGAATATTATTATTATTATGATTATAATTTTAATTGATTATTATTATGTTGCTTGATATTTATTGTTATTGTTTGATCACGCCTTTTATTGCATGTTTAAAGGGAATTTGTACTTGTAATCACGCTTAATAAGATATTTAATAATCTTGTTAGGGTTAATATGATTATAATTCAAGTGATCGCCAATAATAATTTTATTTGTGCATTAATATTCAACCAACATAGATTAAACAGGTTTAGGGTTAATTCTATTGATTGCATGTTAGTCAAAAAGCGCACATGAATACGATCAGAATAAAGTAGAGGCCTATTATTAGGGCAGGTTCAATCTCTTTTAGGTTGGATTTGTACCTTCATCCCCGAACCCTATTTGGTTCAAGACCTTATGGAGTTGACGATCTCTTGGATCGTTAAGGGGTGTAACCTTCACCTCGTGAACGGTTTACAAGTTCCTAAAACTTGTTGGCGACTCTTTTGCTCTATTTTATTTCCCTTTGGGCGCCACCGTACTTTAGTGTATGATCACAGTGGGGTTCAAGCTAGGGGATTAACGCTTGAAATATTCCCTACATTTTTTGGCGACTCCACTGGGGAGGATTTCTATTTTAATTCCTGAAATTTATTTCGACAATGATTTAGAATGAGTGGATGAGACTCGAAACGTTCTAAGTATTTCATGCGCGTAATTTTGATTAACATTATTGTCATATGCATAAAAAAGATCTCATTGGAAAGACCATTCGTAATGAGTTAAAAACATAGGATTTTACACGTAGGAAATTTAAGAAATATCTTTCACAACTAGGACCGAAATAACACTGCGCGAAACTGGAAAACTTTATCGAGCACAGAAAGCTGCTGAGGCATTTAGGAATTAGCGTCAGCGAACAGAAGCTGGCGCCAGACATTTAACTGTAGCGCCAGATGACAGCTCTGTCGTCAGGCGCTACAGCTAAATCCTGGCGCCAACCTCTGTTTGTTGGCGCCAAATGCGTTCTAATTTCGACCAGTTTTTCGCATTGTTTGCTCGATCCTACTTCCTGAATGAGTTTTTCTCACTTTTCTGAAACCCATATGTGTTCTACATATGGACATAACCCTCTGGGAATTCATGCTCCATCTACCTGATTGAACGCTCTGAGCAACAAAGGGTACATCCGAGAATGTTGAATTCACCAAACCATGGAAGCGAGTTTTTCTAAAACTCGCGGTGTCCCATCCACTCGCGCTAACCCTTCACGGTTAGGCTTCCGCGCGGTGCATCCGGACAATTAACCATGGACCCTCTATTGACTAAACCATATCCCGGACTTTAGAGAACTAGAGCCATGGTTAGGTTGCAAACTCATTGCATCATATTGTGCCTACTTGACTAATTGTGCATTATTCGTTGTGCATATATATGTTTTCTTAACCGTTTGTTTGACTTGTGTTGAGATTTAATAAATTAATGACTTAAAGAACTGTGCCTAATTAATTAATTAATTTGAGAAAATAAAGTCTAATATTTTAATCGGAATTGACCTAGTACGACTTTAGGCATACCCCTGTTGATTAATAACACCGAAAACAGTCTCAGATTGAAGTTCCAGAATTGGCGCCAAAATATGAGCTGTAGCGCCACTCTGAGGAGTGTGGCGCCTGGCGACAGCTCTGTCGTCTGGCACTACACTACACAGTGCGACGCCAGTCCTGTCGTTTTGACGACAGTTCGGATTATTGATCGAGTCATCACCTAATGTCTAACTAATCAGTTTGCTAGTTAATTCAGTTAAATTTCGCCGTCAATAATACCTTGTCAAGTCACTAATTGAGTCTAGGCACTGAGTCCCATGGTCATAACACGAGTCTTAACATGTCACCTACATTCACTAGTCCTAGCACACACTTTGAGTACATATCACCATGACCATGTCTTAAGTTCATGCATGAGTCGGTTTTTTCCGTCATTTGAGTTGGGGGTGCATTCTATTCCTAATTCTTCATATCCCTCCATCTACATCATTTTTTCTTCACATTCTATTCCAATCCTTTTTCACTTCCTCCATCCATTGCATGTTGAATAAAGTTTGAGTCAAATAATTAACAATGAATATTCCCAAATTCCTTTTCCACAGTACTTGGTCGAGGAGAGAAGGACGATTAATCAAGGACAACCTCTTTATTCAAGTTTCACTTTTTGATAAACCAATTCGTCAAAAGAGGAAGGCTAAAAAGATAATGGCAAGTCAAGAAGAGGTCAATGAACTTATGAGTCAATTGAATGACGTGACTGAGGTGTTAAAGGCTTTAACCCTCAAAATTGATGACCCTGTGAAGCAATAACAGATGAACCTTATGCAAGAAAGTTTGAGCAAGCTATCTAGTGACTATAAATTTCAGGGCATTAGTTCACAAGGGGTCTCGCTGGACAAGGAACTTCTTCCGCATAAGTTTAACGCCACTGACATCCCTAAATTCAAGGCAACAGATAACCCTTAATTTCATCTAAGAGCTTTTGAAACTATAATGAGCATTAAGGGTATCGATAAGAAGGTTTTCCCCTCTCTGTTCCCACTATCTCTCGAGACCGTTTATCAACAATGGTTCTTTTCCCTTGACAAAGAGAAAACCTCTTCTTGGGAATCGATAACAAACGCTTTCATAGATAGATATAAGTGCAACATCCAAGATGAAACAGACCATAGACAACTTGAGATGTTAAAACAAAAGGAAAACGAAGGGTTCACGTCTTTCTTCAACAAATGGAGGGAAACTTCCGCTAATATGATCAAGGCTCCTACCAAAAAAGAATCTGTGAGGATGTTTATCAAGAATCTCCAAGGGAAGTATTCAAGGCACTTAAAGTACCAACACAACTTGAATACTTTCAAGGCTATCTATAATATAGGCATTGACATTGAAGATGACCTTCTGAAAGATAATAGTGCGAGAGGAAAGAAGAACGACCATCCTTCTTCTTCCTCTCCCATTAATGAGGTGCATTCCACGAATGCCTCTAAATCACGAATCCAAAGGTCAAAAAGGGTGTTCACTCCACTTGATATGAATTATGAAACAGCTTTCGAGAAGCTACATCACAAAGGACTAGTCATGCCCATAGGGCCTATCAAAGATCCAGTTCCAGAAGCCAGGCCACCCAAGTGGGACCCTAATAAGCACTGCAAATATCACCAAGGAAAGGGTCACGACACTGAGGAGTGTTGGAAACTCAAAGAAGCTATTCAAGATCTGATCAATAACAATGGAACTTGTGAGATTCTAGCCATCAAAGATGATAAAACATCCTTCGATCCATCACTTCTTATCACACCTGTAGGAGAGCCCATGATTGAGACAACTTATATAACCTCTCTCGATGAAGTGGCCATGATTGGGGAAGATGAAAGTCTTTTCTTAAATAATACCAGGCAAGACTCGTCAAGTCTAAAAGAGGACGTTCGAAAAGTGCAAGATGTCGTTGCCATGCTCTTGAATGTGGTGGAAGGATTAGCAAATCGGGTGATGGTCATCGAACAAAATCCTCGCCAAGGGTTTAATGAAGAACTCAATGCTCCTAAGCGACGGGAAAAACAGACCATTGAAGGATACACACCAATAGGAATGACTTACAATGAAGCTTTTTACTGTCTTCATGATCAAGGTTATATTCACTCCATTGGTCCCAGTCAAGACCCTCCATCTGAAAAACGTTTTCCCAATTGGGATCCAAATTCCTATTGTCGATACCATAGAGGTCGCGGTCACACTACTGAAAAGTGTCTCGCCCTCAAGGATCGTGTTCAAGACTTCATTGATTCAAATCTCCTTCATGTTCCTCCGCGTGACAAGAAGGCCAAGATCAGTAACAATAACAACAGTGGCTGTAAAGGAAAGAAGAACGACTATCCTTCTTCTTCCGAAAACACCTACTCTAGTAACAGCGTTGGTACTTTCGACCTTAATGAAATCTTAGCCATGGTTAATCGAGGATTTAGAAAGCAACAAAAAAAGGATTTTACCCCTATTGGAATTAGCTACGATGATGCTTTCGATCGACTCCATGCCAAGGGAATCATTACTCCTATTGGACCTCTTCAAGATCCCCCGCTTGAGAAGAGAGTGCCTAGTTGGAATCCAAATGTGCGCTGCAAGTACCATCAAGGTAGGGGTCATGCTACTGAGAGCTGTTGGAAGCTAAAGGAGGCTATCCAACATTTGATTGATAATAACAAACTTCACATACCTTCAGTTAACAAGAAGAGCGAGTGATGATAAAGCAAACAACACAAGACAAGAGGCGAGCTTCAACGACGAGATTTCATGACATCTTTTTTTTTTTCTTTTTCTTTATTTACCCTTCCCAATAAGTCTAGCATAGGCACCTTTCTTTTCCCTTAGATTAATTTTGTAGATTCTTTCTTTTCCCTTTTTTTTTTAATAAAATGAGCATTTATTCTCTTACATATGATCATTTCATTATTATTGTAAAAAAAAAAAAAATAAAAAAAAAATCCATGTCGAATTAAGCACAAGGTATACCAATGATTAGAGGCACCCTTTGTAGCCACATCATACTACCTTTCACCCTTCAAATATACAATCTCTTCTTGATAAACCACTTTGAACCTCGTCTAACGATAGACCTTTCTTTCTTCAACCTACATCTACCTAACCTTAGGATGGGATACTGTGCAACTTATACAGTTTTCAATATCATAAAAAGCTTGAGAAATAGAAAACAATAAAAGTGTACAAAAGGGCTAGTGTTCCAATGTCTTTGATATGAAAATATCTTTGATATGAACACGTCTCAGATTGCGTCTCTTATCGAGTGCTCGGTAACGTGTCTGAGAAACATGAATGCAAAGTGAGTGATAGACCGCATGATCGGGATTGCCCACACTTATAAAAATAAAATAAATGAAAAAGCAAAAGAAGATAACAAAAAAAAAGAGTTAAAAAAGAGTAGAAACTCAAGCATAAAAATACAAAGATCCAAAAGCAAGGCTGCACACCTTGGGGGCTTATCGAGGGTCTTGAGCCTTTATCCCCTTCTTCTATAACCTTTAGACTAACCATGTTACAACCTTAAAAAGACCTTTTTTGAGGTATACACATATTTGTGCGAGGTTCGGCTAGAGCTACGTTTGGCCTGATTCCTAACGGATACGTAGGAAACATCACATCGAGGTGCGACCGTAATAAACATGCATTCATATTCACATTCACATTCACACACCATGATCATATCAAGGGATCTCCAATGCTCATTCCTATCTACTTAGAGCTAGACTTGGGGGCTTGATCCCTACATCATTAGCCTACCTAGTCTAAGAGTTTCCACCATTTGACTCTTTTAACAAATAATATCTTTCCACACACTTAGCTCTTGCGGCCTAACCTTAGTGTCACTTTCACACACATCACAGATACATGACCAAATATACCTTCCATTAGGAACCCTTTGTCATGGAATCTTAACACAACGTTGAAGCATGCCTTGTCATATCACCATCCATCATCAATTATAATTGTCATTTCATCACGAAGTATGAAGTGCTTAGCCTCCGTGCCTAAGTTACCTAAATACTTTCATTATCAAGTCAAATAGGATAGTCTAAGATGTTACAATCCTTGCACCTTGAGAGATAGTATCAAACAACATTTGACTAAGCTCAATCAACATGCACCTTCAAAAACTTTGCTTCTTTCTTTTTTCGCGTCCTTCTTTTTTGGGAGAAAGTCGGTACCCTCCACAAAAATGACGGAAAATTTTTGCTTTTTTGCATTTTTGAGTCGCACGATCACATTACGATGCACACACGGGTCATGAGTCACACGTGTCATTTCACTTCGAGTCGAGTCAACCTCGAGTCAGTCACAGAGAGTCAAGTTTATACCTTGAGTCATGTCAAATCAATGAGTCAAGCGACGTTAAACCTTAGGTCAACCCTAATACAATTAAAGAAATTGGCAAAGTTCTATAGTAAAAAATAAATACAGGTGCAGTAGAATAGGGAAGACCTTACTTCAGCGCCAGATGACAACATCTAGCGTCTGGCAGCAGGTTTTAGCGCCTGACGCTAGATCCCAGCGTCTGGCGACAGAGCCAATTCTTGGCGCCAGAGATATTTCAGCAGCGACAGAGCTCGAAGCCTCTCAGAAAAGTGATTTTGACCTTATACAGCAATTTCGGGTTCCTTGGTACGCCAGTTAGCCCCTATAAGCAATTTGACATGATTAAGTAGTCAGTTTGATTACAATCACGATAAGTGATTGACCTAATGAAAGATCGTCTCACTTAGCTTAAAGCGCCTAAGAATTGGCTCATCGCGGAGACACCGACATACTGGTTTTAGCGGAAGCAAAGTTCAAGCGAGCTTTAGAGATTGGCAAGCGTTGGTCTTCGAAAATTTTTCTTCGGAATATTATCGCAACAAACATTCAATCATCGAAGCTCTATTGTTCAGAGACGCGTGGACATATCATCAAAGCTCGTTTGTTCAGAAACGCGTGGACATATCATTCAAAGCTCTTTTGTTCAGAGACGCGTGGACATGTATTTCAAGCTCTTTTGTTCAGAGACGCGTGGATATATCATCGAAGCTCTTTGCTCCAGAGACGCGTGGGCATATTAATCAAGCTCCTTTGTTCAGAGACGCGTGGACAATTCTTTCAAGCTCTTTTGTTCAGAGACGCGTGAACATTTCCATCAAGCTCTTTTGTTCAGAGACGCGTGGACATATAATTCAAAGCTCTTTTGTTCAGAGACGCGTGGGCATATCATTCAAGCTTTTTTGTTTAGAGACGCGTGAACATTTCTTTCAAGCTCTTTTGCTTAGAGACACGTGGGCATCCTATTATCAAACTCTTTTTTTTAGAGACGCGTGAACATTTCTATCAAGCTCTTTTGCTCTAGAGACGCGTGGGCATATCATCAAAACTCTTTTGTTCAGAGACGCGTGGACATATTCCAAAAAAAAGAAGGAAGCTCTTTGTTCAGAGGCGTGTGAACATATCCCAAAAAAAAAAGTTCTTTGTTCAGAGACGAGTGAACATCGAAACAGCAAGATGGCGTTCCCTAGATTGTGGAGAGTTGTCATAAACAACTGAAGGTGATTTCAAGCGAAATTGTCTTCGATCGTATTCCCTTAGACGTGGAATATTATCAAAGCGGAAGAGGATTGTTTCAAGCGAAGCAATCTTCGATAGTATTCCCTTAGACGTGGAATATTATCAAAGCGGAAGAGGATCGTTTCAAGCGAAGAAATATTCAATATTGGAAGCAGTTACAAGCGTAGCGGTTATCAAGCGGGATGGGATTCTCTAGCATGCAGGAGGTCATCAAAACAAGGATACATCAGCAAATCGGTTACCCTCAGAGACATGTGCTCAACGGTGCAAGATACGCGTTTCTTAACTCTTTAATCTGTTTAACTAACGCTAGTTTGTAGGTATCGGTGTTAAAAGAATGGCTTAGGATCGCAGAACGTTCTGAATCATTCTCCGTCCCTACCGATACTTTGACTTTTGTTTTCGAAACTTGCGTTTCTCCAAACTCAGTCAAAGTGGGGGCTTCTGTAGACACCCATTTGTGTCTCCCAAAAACCAAACCCAGTGATGAGTACCTTTCGCGTCGAATCATAATCGAATGAAGTGAAAGTGTGGAAAGTTTAGTGTTGCGGATAGTTTTAATTTCTTTTCTCTTCTCTCTGTTTTTGAAAAATTATTTTAAGAAAACAGCCAATCCAGTTTGTTTGGTCCATGATATGGGTCCAATAGTAGTGTATTTGGATGGGGTTTGAAAAGTGCTTTCCAACGATATATTATAAACCCAATTCCGATGAATATTGAGGAAGTTATTGCAAAATTACTGAACTGGGCCCGGTTTGAGCCTTATATGCGGCCCAATGATCTAGGGGAGGGCCTAATATAGATTTATCATTCCTAATGCAAATGGTTTTAGTCTTCTAGATTCTTCTAGAAGGTTCTTTTCATTCCTAATTCAATTAGCATTGATAAATTGACTTTTGTTGACTTCTTAGAGTTTTAATTAAAATCAAAGAACATTTTAAGGAAAAATACGATTTTATCCTCCTATACGACATTTTTTATCTGATTTTAAGAAAACGCGTGAATTTCTGAGTCAGCGCCAAACGCTAGCCGTAGCTCCTGACGCTATGATTGGCGCCTGGCGCCAACCTTAGCGTCTGGCGCCAACTCCATTTTTTGCGTCAGAACTATGTTTTTGATATTTTATCTTTTTGGCTGATTTTCTTTATAAATAACGTCGTAAAACTCCGTTTTCATTCATCATCAACAATCATCAATTCTCATCAATTCTTATTCTCACCAATCTACAAGCTACAATCACCAATTCTCTCTCTCTCTTTTTCTAAACTAGTTTTTCACAAATATAAAAATTTCGCACTCATTAGATCTAGATACACCTAGCCATATTCGAAGTTACCTTCGCCCTAGACGTGAAAGGTTTTAATTTATGAGGGTTAGGTCCCAAATCTCTATCTCTCTTTTAATTTAATTGATTTGTTTATTATTTTCCTTGAAGTTACTAACGCGTGTATTTTGTTATTAGAAAGAGGTACGAGGCATCAAAGTAAGTATTTTAATGGTTTAATTGATTTTATTGTTGTTATGATATAGAGTTCATGTTCAGGTTGTTATTATGATTCCTAGTATCATGTCTAGGTTAATTTTAATACTAAATATGATTGTTATGATGCTTCCTATGTTCTTCCTAATATTTATCATGTTAGGGTTAAAGCTTTGATTTTTATTGCTTAGTGACATGCTAGGGTTTGTTATTAATCTTGTTAGTATCATGCATAGGATCTTTCTATTATTATGCTTTAACATGATTATGAATATTATTATTATTATGATTATAATTTTAATTGATTATTATTATGTTGCTTGATATTTATTGTTATTGTTTGATCACGCCTTTTATTGCATGTTTAAAGGGAATTTGTACTTGTAATCACGCTTAATAAGATATTTAATAATCTTGTTAGGGTTAATATGATTATAATTCAAGTGATCGCCAATAATAGTTTTATTTGTGCATTAATATTCAACCAACATAGATTAAATAGGTTTAGGGTTAATCCTATTGATTGCATGTTAGTCAGAAAGCGCACATGAATACGATCAGAATAAAGTAGAGGCCTATTATTAGGGCAGGTTTAATCTCTTTTAGGTTGGATTTGTACCTTCATCCCCGAACCCTATTTGGTTCAAGACCTTATGGAGTTGACGATCTCTTAGATCGTTAAGGGGTGTAACCTTCACCTCGTGAACGGTTTACAAGTTCCTAAAACTTGTTGGCGACTCTTTTGCTCTATTTTCTTTCCCTTTGGGCGCCACTGTACTTTAGTGTATGATCACAATGGGGTTCAAGCTAGGGGATTAACGCTTGAAATATTCCCTACAGTGTGGAATCAACTTTTGAAATTAATTGTTTTTGAGTGGTTTGTATCTTCCTAGGACTCGACCTCACTTTAGTCAAAATAGTTTTAGGTGGTGGTCCCCTCTTTGGTTTCAATTTCTGAGGTTTAGAAGATTAAGGTGCACTTTGTGAAGCTTGTGTACTTAACAAGGGTTGAAAATGAGTTGGCTCCTCTTCTGGTTCTTGTGGGTCCAGTTCTGGGTCCTCTTCATCATACAAGACATACAACTCAACACCCCCATATTTCTTCCCTAAAGCTGCCACCTCAGATCAACTGCATCATTATCATTATTAATTCTCCCCAACCCATTACTCAAACTAAGTCCAGGAATCAAATATATATAATGCTCCCTCAACCTTACCCTTAGAACCTTCTTTCCCCAACTCGATCTAATAGCTCAAAATAAGATGATTCATCTGGGTCCACTGCCTTTGTCTTCCCTCTACCTACCTCATATACCAATTCACCATTAACCATTGTCTTAAAGCCCCCTCCATGCCACACTTTCTGTAACACCCCGACCCCAAACAAATTAGGGAGGGGCCTATTGTCACGAAATGCGCATCGAGGGCCAACAACTATCCCCACAAACCAACACAAGTCCTTCCGGCGCACTTTGTCCTCACTCATGCGCGCCCCGAGAAAACTTCCCAGGAGGTCACCTATCCCAAGACTACTCCCAGCCAAGCACGCTTAACTATGGAGTATCTTAGCAAATGAGCTCCCTAAAAGAAAGATGCACCTTATTGATATGAGTAGTATATCAAATCATTTTAAAGCAATCATGAGGGGTATTACATACACCCCCACTTGAGAACGGTAACGCCCTCGTTGCGCCTGGAAAGCTAGGGACTCCAGTATTACGCCTGATGGCAACTGGGTAGCCAAAGTGTTACATCCAGTCTGGCTATATCCATATAGCCCTAGAATTCTCCCCCGCTAGACGGCTGACATAGGATTAATTATCCACGGTCAGCACGCGGTCGCAGGGTTGCTCTGATACCATTTGTAACACCCCGACCCCAAACAAATTAGGGAGGGGCCTATTGTCACGAAATGTGCATCGAGGGCCAACAACTGTTCCCACAAACCAACACAAGTCCTTCCGGCGCATTTTGTCCTCACTCATGCGCACCCCGAGAAAACTTCCCAGGAGGTCACCCATCCCAAGACTACTCCCAACCAAGCACGCTAAACTATTGAGTATTCTTAGCAAATGAGCTCCCTAAAAGGAAGATGCACCTTGTTGATATGAGTAGTATATCAAATACTTTTAAAGCAATCATGAAGGTGTAGACACCCATTTGTGTCTCCCCAAAACCAAACCCAGTGATGAGTACCTTTCACGTCGAATCATAATCGAATGAAATGAAAGTGTGAAAAGGTCTAGTGTTGCGGAAAGTTTTAATTTCTTTTCTCTTCTTTCTGTTTTTGAAAACTTTATTTTAAGAAAACAGCCAATCCAGTTTGGTTGGTCCATGATATGGGTCCAATAGTAGTGTAGTTGGATAGGGCTTGCAAAGACCTTTCCAACGATATATTATAAGCCCAATTCCGATGAATATTGAGGAAATTATGGCCAATAAATTACCAAACTAGGCCCGGTTTGAGCTTTAAGTACGGCCCAATGATCTTGGGGAGGGCCTAATATGATTTATCATTCCTAATGCAATTAGGAATGGTTTTAGTCTTCTAGATTCTTCTAGAAGGTTCTTTTCATTCCTAATTCAATTAGCATTGATAAGTTGACTTTGTTGACTTTTCAGAGTTTCAATCAAAATCAAATAGCATTTTCGAAGAAATTATATTATTTTATCCTCTAGTACGGTAAACTTATCGGATTTTCGAAAACGCGTTAAAATCAAGCTTGGCGTCCAACCCCAGGCCTTGGCGCCTGGAACCAGGCTTGGCGCCTGGCGCTAGCTATTGGCGCCTGGCGCTAAGGCTGGTGCCTGGCGCCAGCTCTGTTTCCTGAGCGTTAGACTCCGTTTTCAGGATCGTCATCTATCATCACCAATTATCATCATCTACATTCATTCATTCACCAATTGAATCATTCATCTCTCTTAAACATTCAATTCTTTCTTACTTTGCTTTTTTAATACAAAATTGCGCATTCGCAAGATCTAGAAACACCTAGCCATATTCGAAGTTGCCTTCGCCTTAGACGTGAAAGGTTTTAATTTCTGAGGGTTTGGTCCCAAATCTCTCTTTCAGTTATTTAATTTAATTGTTTGTTTATTGTTTTCCTTGAAGTTACTAACGTGTGTATTTTGTTATTAGAAAGAGGTACGAGGCATCAAAGTACGTGCTTTATTGATTTATTGATATTATGATGTAGAATCATGTTTCCATTGTTATTATGATATTCCTAGTATCATGTCTAGGGTATTTTTAATATTAAATATGATTCCTGCGATGCCTTTTATTCTCTTCCTAATATTTATGATTGTTAGTATCATGTTAGGGTTAAAGATTTGATTTTTATTGCTTAGTGACATGCTAGGGTTTGTTATTAATCTTGTTAATATCATGCCTAGGATCTTGCAATTATTATGCTTTAATGCTAACATGAACATGATTATGAATGTTATTATTATTATTTTGATGATGATTATTTTATTGTTATTATTCATGATATTGATTATTATTATGTTGCTTGATGCTTATTATTTATTGCTTGATCACCTTTATGCATGTTTAAAGGGAATTTTGTACTTGTAATCATGCTTAATAAGATAATTAATAATCTTGTTAGGTTAACTTTGATTATAATTCAAGTGATCGCCAATAATAGTTTGTTTGTGCATTAATATTCAACCAACATAGATTAAACAGGTTTAGGGTTAACCTATTGATTGCATGTTAATTAGAAAGCGCACATGAATACGATCAGAATAAAGTAGAGGCCTATTATTAGGGCAGGTTCAATCTCTTTTAGGTTGGATTTGTACCTTCATCCCCGAACCCTTATTTGGTTCTAGACCTTATGGAGTTGACGATCTCTTGGATCGTTAAGGGGTATAACCTTCACCTCGTGAACGGTTTACAAGTTCCTAAAAAACTTGTTGGCGACTCTTTTGCTCTATCTTCTTCCCTTTTGGACGCCACCGTACTTTAGTGTATGATCACAGTGGGGTTCAAGCTAGTGGGATTTTAAAGGCTTGAAAATATTCCCTACAGTTTTTGGCGACTCCACTGGGGAGGATTTCTATTTTAATTCCCTAATTTGTTTTGGCAATGATCTAGAATGAGTGGATGAGACTCGAAACGTTTTAAGTATTTCATGTGCGTAATTTTGATTAACATTATTGTCATATGCATAAAAAGTATCTCATTGGAAAGACCATCCGTAATGAGTAAAAAACATAGGATTTTACACGTAGGAAATTTGAGGAATGTCTTTCACAACTAGGACTGAAATAACACCGCGCGAAACTGGAAGATTTTATCGAGCACAGAAAGCTGCTGAGGCATGTGGGAAGTAGCGTCAGGGGCCAGAGCTTGGCGCCACACTTTTAGCCGTAGCGCTAGACGCCAGTATTGGCGCCAGGCGCTACAGTTAAAAGTTGGCGCCAGTCTCTGATTGCTGGCGCCAATTTCCCCTTATACCGAGCCAGAAATATGCGTTCTAATTTCGACCGGTTTTTCGTATTGTTTGCTCGATCCTACTTCCTGATTGAATTTTTTCTCACTTTTCTGAAACCCATATGTGTTCTACATATGGACATAACCCTCTGGGAATTCATGCTCCATCTACCCGATTGAACGCTCCGTGCAACAAAGGGTACATCCGAGATGTTGAATTCACCAAACCATGGAAGCGAGTTTTTTCTAAAGCTCGCGGTGTCCCATCCACTCGCGCCAACCCTTCACGGTTAGGCTTCCGCGCGGTGCATCCGGGCAATTAACCATGGACCCCCTTTGACTAAACCATATCCCGAACTTTAGAGAACTAGAGCCATGGTTAGGTTGCAAACTCATTGCATCTTATTGTGCCTACTTGACTAATTGTGCATTATTTGTTGTGCATATATATTCTATGTTTCTCTTAACCGTTTGTTGACTTGTGTTGAAATTAAATAAATTAATGACTTAAAGAACTTTGCCTAATTAATTAATTATTTAATTTGAGTCAATAAAGTCTAATTTTTCTTTAATCGGAAATGACCTAGTACGACTTTAGGCATACCCCAGTTGACTAATAACACCGAAAACAGTCCCAGACCGAAGCTCCACTATTGGCGCCAAGGTCTGAGTTGTAGCGCCACACTATGGTGTGTAGCGCCCGACGACAGCTATGTTGTCTGGCGCCAACCTCCACAATGTGACGCCAGTCCTGTTGCTAGGCCGACAGTTCGGATTATTTGTCGAGTCATCACCTAAGGTCTAATTAATCAGTTTTCTGTTTAATTCGGTTAGTTTTGCTGTCAATAATGTTTATTTGAATCAATGATCGAGTTTAGGCACTAAGTCCCATGGTCTTACACAAGAGTCCAAGCATGTCACTTACACTCAATACATACACCAATACACATACTTTGACCATGTTTAAGAGAGTCTTGCGTGCGCGTTTTTTTGTCATTTTTTTGGGGGGTAAGTCGGATATTAATCCTCCAATCTAAAAACATGCTCCAACCTAAAAACATGTACATTATTTTTGCCAAAAATATGCACCCTTTTTTCTTTTTCCTTTTTTTCCCTTAAAATAAACCATAAAGTCAAGTTGATTCGAGTCAAATAATAAAAACGCAAAATGGTTAATTTACAGCGCGTGGTCAAGAAAAGAAGGACGATTAATCAAAGATAACCTCTTCGTACAAGTCCAACTTTTCGACAAACCTATAGCTCGCAAGAGGAAAGCAAGGGTTATAATGGCAACTCAAGAAGAAGTCAATGATCTTAAGAACCAACTGGCTACTGTGACTGAGACACTGAAGCTTCTCGCACTTAGGATCGACGATCCCGTGAAACAACAACAAATGGACCTCATGCAAGAGAGCCTAAGCAAGTTGTCCAGTGACTACAAGTTTCAAGAGCTTACATCACAAGGGGTCTCGGTGGACAAAGATCTTCTTCCGCAGAAGTTCAACGCCAACGACATCCCAAAATTTAGAGCAATTGACAACCCTTACTTCCATTTAAGAGCATTCGAAACAATAATGAGTATCAAGGGTATTGATAAGAAGGTCTTCCCTTCTCTTTTCTCACTATCTCTCGAGACCGTTTGCCAACAATGGTTCTTTTCTCTCGGAAAAGAAAAGACCTCTACCTGGGAGTCTATAGCAAACGCTTTCGTCGATAGGTACAAGTGCAACATTCAAGTCGAGACTGACCATAGAGAACTTGAAATCCTCAAACAGAAAGAGAATGAAGGCTTCACCTCTTTCTTCAACAAGTGGAGAGAAACCTCAGCTAAAATGATTGAGGTACCAAGCGAAAAAGAGTCTGTGAGACTGTTTATCAAGAATCTCCAAGAAAAATATTCCAAGCATCTTAAATATCAAAATAACCTCCATACCTTTAAGGCTGTTTATGATATTGGGATCAATATTGAAGATGACTTGGCTAAGTCAAAAGCTGCTAACAATAACTCCAACAGTGGCTGGAAAGGAAAGAAGAACGACAATCCTTCTTCTTCCAAAACCGCCCACTCAAATAATGTTAGCACCTTTAATTTAGGAGAGGTTCTCACCATGAACAACCAAGGACAGAAGAAACCATTTAGGAGGAACTTCACTCCTATTGGCATGAGTTATGACACCGCATTTGATCGATTAAATGCAAAAGGTCTTATAACTCCCATTAGACCATTTGGGGACCCACCAGTCGAGAAGAGGTCGGTTAACTGGAACCCCAATGCACACTGCAAGTATCACCAAGGTAGGGGCCATTCCACTGAAAGTTGTTGGAAGCTTAAGGAAGCTATCCAAGACCTAATTGACAATAACAAACTGCCGTTGCCCCATGCCAGTAAGAAGCCAAGCATCGACAATGCACCTCTAGCTCATACTCTGGCTATATCCGATGAAGAAAACGAGGTTGACCCCTCATCTCTCATTAAACATGTCGAAGAAATCAATGCCATAGAAAAAGAAGAGGAGATCTTTTTCGATGTCAAAGATAGCCTTCCAGAACCGGCAAATAAGGAAGACATACAATTGCTCACACTGTCTATGAAGGAGGCATCACAACTACTACGTGAAGCTCTTAAGGTTATGAACGAACTCCATAAGAAATATGATGAGCTTCCATGTCCAAAGGAAGAACCTAAAAGAGAATTCACACCAGTGAGAACGACTTATGAGGCAAAGTATTTTCCCTTACAAGTCACTGAAAAACCTAAGAAGAGCAATAGAATCTACACTCCAATTGAGATCCAATATGCGTAAATGTTCGAAATGCTCTCCGAGAGTGGCGAGGTCAAACCTCTCGAACCGAGACCATTTGAGTCGTTAAAAAGGACAGATAGATATTACTGTCAGTACCATCAATCAGGGGGGCACACTATAGAAAACTGTTTCAAGTTCAAGGATTTGGTACAGAAAATGATTGATGAAAAGAAATTAGCCCAAGTTCAACAAGAAGAGGATATAACCGTTAATTGAGTTTGAGACAGTGATGAAGAAGACGTCTACCTAAAGGACATAGTAGGACCTTCACCTTCTGTATCATACACCACGGATGACATTTGGGCTAAAGAAGGTTCATCAATAGATGTCCTCACAAGATCTGGGAGAATGAAACCTCTCGTTTCAGCGCAACCTATGCCCACCATACAACAAGTTCCCATACCTATCATCTAAGACAATGATATTGTTAAACAGTTTAAGAAGACAAAAGTTGAGATGAATGTGTGGAAGCTCCTGACAACATCTCGAGAGCATAGGTTGGCTGTAATGAATGTGTTGGATAAAATCGGGATAGATTCTGACACTACTCCTGAGGGACTAGCCAACTTCCTCACAAGTGATCTTCCTAGTCCGATTAACTTAATCACCTTCTCTGACAAAGATTTACCCCCAGAAGGTGACAGACATTACAAGGCATTAAATCTCACGGTAGTCTGCAAAAGGATGAATGTTCCCATGACTCTTGTAGACAATGGGTCGGCTATAAATGTCTGTCCACTTAGAACTGCGAGGATGCTCGGCATAAGGGATGAAGACTTAACTCCGTCCACACAAGGAATAAGAGCCTACGATAATACTCGTCATCAAGCTCTTGGCAAAATAACCCTAAATGTAACGGCAGGAGCAATAGAACATGCTACTATTTTTCAAGTAGTAGACATCAAAGCCTCATTCAATTTGTTGTTGGGACGCCCTTGGCTTCATGATCTAAAGGCCGTCCCTTCATCTCTCCATCAACAAGTGAAAGCCATAGTTGGAGGAATCCCAATCACTATTGATGCTTCGCCTATGAGAATTAAATCCATAGAGAATCCAATCATCAATGTGGAGCACGACGAAGATGATGAAGACCTATGGGGCTTTAACGAAGAAGTCTCCTTAATCCAGGAGGATGAAAGGATATCTCTTTGCCATGACCCCCATTCCAACATGATTGTAAATACCATGCTGAAGAAACAAGGACACTTCCCTAGGATGACCCTAGGAAAGAAGAAAGAGATAGCAAAATCGCTGGAGTCACCTGGCCTTCCTAAGCTAGATACTTTCGGACTTGGTTTCGAACCGACTCGGAAAGATCTCAAGCGAGCCCAGGAAAAGTTGAAGGCGCGTAGGGACGCTCGCATTCAAAAGAAAGCAATTCCAATGGATCAGTACCCTCTTTCGCTTAATGGTCAGTTCATAAAAGAAGGAGAGGACTATCCATGCCATGAATTTCCCGAGCCATTTGTTGTAAACGGCATACAACAACCAGGATTCGAGATTTTCTTAGATTGCTACTTCACTGGTGAAGTCCCAACTCCCGTCCACAAGGAGAAAGCACCCCCATGCTTTGACTTTAATGTCATGGGATTATTGTTTGGGCGAGAAAAAAATGAGCCAACTTACGAAGAAGATAACTCCTCGCTCATTCAAACAGTCCTACAAAGTGAAAGCTTCGATCCTTCGAAGCTAATTACTCCGGCCGAAGGATCACTACAAGGGTGGCGCAAGACTATCAAAGTGACTACTCCAAGCGGAAGGAAGATATCAATCATGACAGGGCAAGGACCGATGTTCGAAGAGTCGTCTGAGTTAGAGTCTGAGTCAGAGTCTTTCCCTTTAGAGTCTTCTAAGTCTTTAGTAGTAACACCTCCCCCTCCTATTTCTTCTCCTAGGATAGTTAGTGATCCAGTCCCTGAGGACATATCACTCTTTGATGTAATGATCTTAGAGTATAATAATATTTCTCATTCTCCTTACTTCTTGTGTTCTTCCCTAACCCAAGATGACGAGCATTGCTTAGCTAACGATGAAAAAGACAAAGAAATTATTAAAGCAATGGAAACACTCGAAAAGAAAACACCGGTAATTGAAGAAACTGAGACAGTTAACATTTCAAATGATTTAACTCATAAAAGAGAAGTTAAAATCGGACTAACATTGAATAAACAAGAAAGAACCGATTTAATTAACTTACTTAAAGAATTTATCAATGTATTTGCTTGGTCATATGAAGATATGCCAGGCATTAATAGAGAAATAGCTCAACACACTATACCACTAATTCTAGGAATGAAACCCGTAAAACAAAAGTTGCGCCGAATGAAACCCGACGTAGCACTTAAAATAAAAGAAGAAGTTCAAAAACAAATAACTGCAGGTTTCATCAAGGTATCCTAATACCCCGAATGGGTCGCCAACGTCGTCCCAGTTCCAAAGAAAGACTGAAGGGTAAGGATATGTGTCGACTATCGAGATCTAAATAAGGCAAGTCCAAAGGACGACTTCCCTTTGCCACACATCGATATTCTGGTAGACAACACGGCAAATCACGCGCTTCTCTCATTCATGGATGGATACGCAGGGTACAATCAAATTCTCATGGCAGAAGAAGACATGGAGAAAACAACCTTTATAACACCATGGGGCACTTACTGCTACACGGTAATGCCATTTGGGTTGAAAAACGCGGGTGCTACTTACCAACGTGCCGCAACTGCCTTACTTCACGACATGATGCACAAAGAAGTCGAGGTATATGTCGACGACATGATTGTGAAATCAAAGGACCGTCCAGTCCATCAAGTAGACTTAAGGAAATTTTTCGAAAGGCTAAGAAAATATAACATGAGGTTGAATCCATCGAAATGTACTTTTGGAGTCACCTCAGGCAAGCTCTTGGGATACGTCATAAGCTCTAGAGGAATAGAGGTAGATCCAACCAAGATTAAAGCAATCATGTCAATGCCACCGCCAAAGACTGAGAAATAGATTCGAGGATTTATTGGCCGGTTGCAATATATAAGTAGGTTCATATCAAAACTGACAACGATATGTGAACCAATCTTCAAGAAGCTCAAGAAAAATGTACCAGTAATATGGGATGACAAGTGTCAAAAGGCCTTTGAAAAGATCAAATCCTATCTCGCAAATCCTCCCGTATTAGCACCAGCGCTCCCCGGAATACCTCTTAGGTTATATTTGACGGTTACCAAAGAGACAATGGGAGCCATGCTAGCACAAGAGGTAGAAGGCAAAGAGAACGCAATTTATTACCTAAGTAAAAAGATGCTCGAATACGAAACACGCTATACACCGCTCGAGAAATTGTGCCTCGCCTTGGTGTGTGCCACAACTAAATTAAGACATTACATGTTGGTGCATACCGTTTTCGTAGTCTCCCGATTGGATCCACTCAAGTATCTGTTCGAGAAATCTACACTAAATGGACGTATTTCAAGATGGATAGTCAATCTAGCCCAGTTTGATGTACGGTTTATGCCTCAAAAAGCTATTAAAGGATCCGTGGTGTCAGACTTTCTAGCAGATTTTCCAATAGAGGACTCGACACCAATACAAGACAATGAATTTCCAGATGAAGACTTAATGGTCACTGAAGATGATACTTGGACCTTGTATTTCGACGGAGCTTCAAACCAAAAGGGATGTGGCGTCGGAGTGCTACTAGTATCACCTAAAGAAGAGCACGTTCCAATCTCAATAAAGCTTGATTTCGACGTTACCAACAACGCTGCTGAATATGAAGCATGCGTGGTAGGCCTTGAAACAGCCTTGGCATTGGGAGTAAAGAAGTTAAGGATATTCGGAGACTCTTCTTTGATCATCAATCAGATATCTAAAAGGTGGAAAGTAAGGAGCGAAAGCCTAGCCCCTTATCAAACCTATCTGGAAACTCTTACCGATCAGCTAGAGAAGGTAGAATACACATATCTACCTAGAGAAGAAAACCAATTTGCTGATGCCTTGGCAAGATTAGCCTCAATGGTTAGGATTCCCACGAAAATCGAGCAAATGCCTCTAGCTATCGAAAAAAGGCACAAACCAGCATATATCTAGGCTATAGAAGACGACGACTTAGTCCAAGGCGAAGAAGAAGAAGAAGAAGAACCGTGGTACACAAACATACTCAACTATGTCACCAATGGTGAATACCCTCCTCATGCTGACAAAAGAGCAAAGCGAGCCTTAAGACTTTTGGCTTCTCAATATGTACTCATAGACAACGAGCTACATAAAAGGGTATCTAAAGGTCGAGCCCTCCTATGTGTAGGAAAAGTGGATGCACAAAGAGTAATGAGAATAGTTCACGAAGGAATCTGTGGCACTCATGTAAATGACAAAATGTTAGTCCAGAAAATAATGCGAGAAGGATATTATTGGACTACAATGAATAGGGATTGCCATCAATATGTAAAAAGATGCCCTAAGTGCCAAATTTATGCCAATTTACAACATGTCCCTCCATGTTTGCTCTACACCTACACATCGCCATGGCCATTCTCTACATGGGGAATTGACATAATTGGCAAAATCACTCCCCCAGGAACAGGAGGCCACGAATTTATTCTAGTAGCAATCGATTACTTTACGAAGTGGGTCGAAGCGCAATCATACGCTAAACTCACTGCAAAACATGTAACACTCTTTATCGAAAGAAATATTATTTGTCGATACGGAGTCCCACATGAAATGATAAGTGACAATGGAACTCACTTTCAAGCCGAATGGGAAGAATTGCTACAAAAATACGGCATCCAACATCATCATTCTTCCCCTCAAGCAAACGGAGCAGTCGAGGCAGCCAATAAAAATCTAAAGACTATTATCGAGAAAATGACAGAAAATTATGAGGATTGGCCTGACAAGCTTCACTTCGCATTGTGGGGTTATCGCACGTCAATTCATACATCAACAGGAAATACGCCATTTTCCTTAGTATATGGAATGGATGCCGTACAGTTGGGGTTTGGTGAGTCCGACTCACCGCGGAAACAAACCCAAAAACAAGACCGCACTCGCAATAAATAAAACCATAAACATAATTAAATTAATCACAAGATTAAGATAAGTTAATTACCTTTGACGCGTGCTTTGCTCCAAAATGAGCTCTTACTTGAAAGCTTCAAGTCCCACTCACACGGAGACCTCCAACGAAGTCCACCCGCACCAACAAAACCAACTAGGTCCAATGTCTTGGGGTTAGCAAGACCCGACCAATAAAACCCGAGTAATTATATTGAGTTCAAAGGTTTTCACTAATTGTGATGCCTTTTCCAACTCTTACTCAAGCATCATTCCCAATGCCTATACTTGGGTATTTATAGGAAATGATGGGAGTATCATTTACTCTCCCATCAATGTGGGATAGTATGATTTTTCCATTTTATTTTAAAGCTAAAATAAAATTAATAATCAAGCTAGTAATAAATCAACAAGTGGCAAGCTCATGTGAGTGGTTAGGTGAGGACCACTTGGAGAAGGGGGGGACCAAACTTGCTCCCCACTCCCTCTCCCATAACCGGCCACCTCACTCCACACACACTCAAGGACCACAAGCCACATGGCACCCACCCTTGGGCACCAAGGCAGCCAAGGTGGGCTGCCATGTGCTGCTGTCCGTGGCAGCCACGCCCAGCAAGCCCAGCAGGCCCAGCACTCGCATGCGGGCTGCCAGGCGCTGCTGGCCAGCAAGCCCAGCATGCTTGTGCGGGCTGCTGCTGGCCTTGTGCCTTGGCCAGCGCTGCTAGGCAGCAAGCAATGGCCTAGCCATGCTGCTGCTAGCTGTGGCGAGCTGGCGCGCCTAGCGTGCTAGCTGCTGCAGCTTGTTGCGGCATGGCTTGCTAGCCATTGCGCGCACAAGGCTGCGCCTAGCATGCTAGCACGCACTAGGCAGCGCCTAGCCTTGCGAAGCTAGCATGGGTGCGCTAGCACGCACCAGCCAGCCTAGGCTCGGCTTGGTGCGCATGCTAGCCATCATGCTAGGCCATTCGCCCTTAGCACTCGGTTTGCTTGGGCATTCTGATGCTAGGGGTATTTTGGTCTTTTGTTGATTTATTACTATTTCTCGTCTCGTCTTTCACTATTTTTCGACACGACTTCCGACGCTCGGATTCGACACTCTAAGCTCGAGTTTCCGACGTCTAAATAAATATTACTCGGTCGACTCATTAATTCCTTCCGAATTAATTCGTCGATTCGGTTTGTTGAATGCTTGGGTGTGACCCGAAGGGTTCAGTCAAGATTAAGCTGTAATATTAATTGTTCATTAATATTACTGATCGGAAGCGGCCTCCACCCATGCATTCCGATCACTTGACCTCACTGAATATATTAGCTTTCTAATAATTCTGAACCCACTAACGGAATA
The DNA here is from genome assembly GCF_948465745.1 of Chenopodium album. NCBI lineage: Eukaryota > Viridiplantae > Streptophyta > Magnoliopsida > Caryophyllales > Amaranthaceae > Chenopodium > Chenopodium album. The sequence goes on along the minus strand of NC_137838.1, from coordinate 71,629,917 downwards.
GTACACTTGTTCGAAGGACACCATTCCTTTCACGTACAACCTGTCGAACTAGAAATACCATCTCTACGCATTGCGCTAGAGAGTAAACTCGATGAAGTTGAATGGACTAGGGCAAGATATGAAGAATTGATTCTACTCGACGAAAAACGACTAGAAGCTCTACATCACACTCAGTGTTACCAAACTCGTATGGATAGGCATTTTAATAAGAAGGTCAAGACAAGAAATATCAAAGTAGGAGATTTGGTATTAAAAGCACTAAGGAAAAATGTTTTAGACCCAAGGGGAAAATTTAAACCTAACTGGTCTGGCCCTTACATTGTCAAAACAATCCTGTCAGGAGGTGCAGCAAAACTAACTGATATGGAGGCAATGAATTCTCAAACATGACCAATCTTGACCAACTTAAGAAATACTACCCATAATTACTTGAGTAGTATACTCAAGAGAGCTACGTTCGGCCTGATTCCTTAAGAAAAGATATGTAGGAAACCCTTTACGGGTGCGGCCACTTTATTTTTCGACATCTCCGCGTTCCAGAATCAATTAAAAAGTCAACAGAAAATCGGCAAATTATTGGCGTCACAGAACAGAGCCTGGCGCCAGCCATAAGTCATCAGCGCCAGCCGATGGAATTGGCGCCTGGCGCCAGACCTCAATAGCTGGCGCTAAACGCCAATTACTGGCGCCAATTTGGGAATAAAATTTGGGCGAATTTCGGTGTTTTTCGGAAAATTTTCGACTTCCGTACTCGAAGAATTTCTGGAAAATTAATTTTTTCGAATTTCATTGCTTTAATAAAATAAATTTAAAGTAAACAATTTAATTGAAAGCTAAAATTTCATTAATAAAATAAAATTACATTATTGATGGAATTTAAATAAGGCTGAAATAAATTAACTTTAAATAAAAATAACCGTCCAAGTCTAATAAATCTAAAGCTAAGCAATGTTTTTAATCTTTCTTTTCCTTTCTAACTCTTTTCCAATTCTTTTCTGCTTCCTCCTCTTCATCCATTACTTTAGCTAGTAGGCATCCTTTAGAGGACCTACATTCAATTTTGGAGTAGATGGTCTCCCCCTCAGCTAGCACTCCATGCTTCTTCTCCACCCAAACTTTTTTGTCTGTGGTGTTAGCTTTCCTTTTTCCTTTGTCTTTGGTAGTATTTTTCTTCCTAGGCATTGTAGGTGTTTTGAATTCAATTCTTGCACCTAAGCGTTCTTTGGCAGGAGTCACCCTGTCACCTAGACGATTCTTCACATCGGTTCTACCCTGATCAATGGAAGATTTCTTCAGCAACCATTTCTTTACATCATTAGGCAAAGAAAGAGGAACCTTTTGGGTAATCACTTCCCATAAAGGTTTAGTGCTCCAATAAGCATCGAATGTATCTATTTCTTGAGATACAGGGTACTCATAGGGAGGACGAAGATCCCCGTAAGGAATATTCTGAAGCAAGCCGTATTGTCTTTTCACCCTACAGGGATAATAATAGGTTACACGAGACAAGCTTGGAAGACGGCAGAAAGGTTGCTTGTTAACACCAACCATCCTTTCTATTTTCCACCATGGGATGACCCACTTGATGGCAAAATCACGTGATTCAAATACTTTTCTCCACCCATGACGCCCAATTTTAGGGATGCGCTTCTTCCTTCTCACGAAGCAATTGGGAGTATATTTTTCAATGTCATCCGGAGGGCTAATTAATCCTAGCCTCTCCATTATCCACATCTGTAAAAAAATTGCAATGCAAATAAATTATTATTACAATACAAAAATATACTTTTTGATTTCTGTAATTAAAAATATTATTTTTCTACCTGTAATAAAATTGGAGAACCGCGAAGAGGCGCTTTTGGGTCCCTTTTCAAGTCATCTAGACTAATCATAGTCTCTCCAACTATTAATGGCATTGGATTCCTCCCTGATTCAATCTGTTCTAGTACAGTGGTGATAATTGATTGACCCTCATTATTTTTACCACTACTAAGAAAAAATTGATTGAGCATGCAAAATAAGAACGCCCTTCTTCTATATATATGTAAAGATTCAGAAAGAGGTTTATCAAAATAATGGCGTGCGAATTCTTTCAAATTAACTATGTTGCCATCCACTATTTTTGATAAATCCCTTTCCTTCAAATTAAAGAAACGCTCAAAATCCTTAGAGTAGTATGCGTCTACTCTAGGGATTACTACGAGGTCTATTGCAGGAAAGCCTAAGATAGCACCAAATTCCTCTGGCGAAGGGCTAATCTCATCATACCCTATTCTAAAACAATGCGTATCAACATTCCAAAATTCTAAAGCGGTATGTATGAAGTCTAGGTCTAGATCTACCCCTTTGATGCCATAAATTCCCCCCAAGTGAAATAAATCTAATTCTTTTCTGTCTCTAGCATTAAGAGAACGACACCATTCATGAGTGTATTGGGTGAAGGTTTTAGTGGCTAAAGACACAATTATTATTTTTTCTAAAGAAGAGAATGATTTTATTCGCTAGAATTATGAGAAGAATCGGCTGGGCAAGGGGCTATTTATGCACAAATTGCGAAGAGTTTTAATCAGAATGAAACACGGAGTCAGCGTCAATTGGCGTCAAACCCCCGAGCTTGGCGCCAAGCGCCAGAGCTTGGCGCCACACGCTAAGCTTAGCACCTGGCGCCACGCGCCATATTGTGGCGCTAGCTGGCGCCAAGTAACCAAGACAGCCGCGCGTGCTCAGCTTGCGTTTTTAATATTAAACTCGAGTCGGTTAATGACTTTATGGCTCCTTTTAATTCTCATAAACATTTTTTTTATCCTTTTCTTAATTAATTAAATATAGCTATTATTTTTTTTAATTTATATTATTCTTTTTGGACTTTATTCTAAATTCCAAACACCCGACATTCTATTTAATTTTTTCCTTTTTATTCTTTCTTTTTGGGGGAGAGAGTCAGATAATATCCTCCATCAATAATAAAAATGACGGAATTTTTGCGCAAAATTGTTGTCACACTTCTTTTGCACACACTAACATACACATAATCATAAATTTATGATAACATACAAAATGTGTCTCTAAATGATGAGTCAAAGGCAAAGTTCTATAAAAAAGGCAAAATAAAATATACACAGGAACGAACTACGGCGCCGGAGGACGTAGGACCATCATTTCATAAAATTGCGCCGTACGAGGAGTCACCTCTCCACCAGCTCCAGCTGCAGCACCAGCTCCAGTCTCCGTGGGAGGAGGGAGACTCAAGATAGGACCACTCAAGCCAGGATCAACCTGAGGCTGAGACCGCGGAGGCTGCTGCGATGACGAGCCAACCTCGTACATCCCGCCACCTCTGAAAGCCGAGGTAGCCTCTCCTACCGGTGCAGCAAGAGCACCCTCAGAAGAAGATCCCGAGCCCTCAGCAACGTCGGCTCGAGCAGCCTCAGAGCGACCGCCTCTACCCCCTGACGAAGTGCGACGACGTCTCGAGCTAGACCTCGCCGGATCTCTCCGCCCCTCAGGTCTCGTGCGGGTGTGAGAAGCGATAGGCTGGCCCTGCAAAAAGAATTAAATCAGAAACAAGGTAAAATTGAAGCAGTAATGCAAAAATAATAAGTAAAGAAAGGTTACCTCTCGGACAACGTCATCCCGACGACAGGTGGCCGCATTTCTCATCCGGACAAGCTGGCTCCGGAAGGCATCTATGCATCGTGCCATAGCCGAAACCACCTCGCGTGAAAACTGTCAGAAAAATAAGTCAGTAAAAAATGCGTGATATATGAACACAAAATTCTGAAAAAAAACTAGGCTTACTCTAGTCTGGTGGCGAGGAATCGACCGCTCTACAAAGCGCTCACCCCCGGGAGCCGGAGAAATCATCTCCTCGATCGGCCCATACATCCCCTGGTAGTGGATGGACATATGGGGTGGCACGAACTCAGCAGCACCGTCCTGATAAAACGGAAAAAATTAGTAAAGTATTACTTGGGGGCTACTTAGCGAAAAATAAAAAGCTAAAGAATCTTACCCTCACATCCTCAGCCGGTACAGGGGCTGGAGCTAACAAAGGTAGTAGCTCCTCAGCATAACACCGCCCGAGGATCGCATGGGACCGCCAAGGGGTACCAGCTCCCTCAGACATGCTCGACAACCGCGCCTCGTCGAACATATGATGTGGTGGAGCGGTAGGAACGACGAAAACATCAGAAGAGTGCTGTCTAGCGACCCTCTCTCCTAAGTACGCGACCGCTCCATAGGTCCCCAGAAAGTAGCGACGCTCAGCAGAGTACTGTGCGGCTAATCCAGGGACTGTCCAACCGCCCCACGGTCGGTATACCACCTCAGGTCCCTATAAAAAGCATCAATCAGGAAGGAATATATCTAAGGCACCGCGGAAAAGCAAGACAAACGATAAAAGTCATACCGAGATGATCCAGCTCCGAACACGTGCAGTAGGCATGTCCACATGGTGGCCGCCCCAAGATGCGCTCACCGGAAATCCCTTCGGCGATGGTCTCGCCGGCGCAATGGAAGGAAAGTACTCGTAGAACCAGATCTACAAGGAGTTAAAAGTATGAATAAATGCTAACTAATATGTAGGGCTAAAACTTTATAGAGAATAATGTTTACCTCTACGACCTTCCAAAAAGCAGACAAAGCGACGTTCGTCCTAAAGGACCGGTGACGACACGAGTCCCTCAGTGCACGAACAAAGTCAGCATAGGCCAAGCTGGCCCAGTCATAAGTCCCGATCCGCTGAAGATCACGGACAACAGGGAGGTATTAAAGCAATGCCCTACTACCCTTGTCGGGAGAGAATGTCCCTGACAACAACATCAGCACAAAGATGCGCACCCGCTGCTCTCGGGTGGTCGCATCGTCATCAAGAGCCGCTGCCAGCGTCGAACGGTGAATCCCTCTAGCACTGAACTGAGTCGTCTCGACCTCAGCTCGGGCCCGAATAGCGATCGGCCCCAACAACTCCTCGACCTCTGAAGAAAAGACGTCGATCCCACCGTTAAACGGCAGTGGCACAGAAGTGAACTCCAGTCCTGTGATGAGACTGAAGTCCGTAGGGGTGACCATCATCTCGCCCCAAGGAAAATGAAAGGTGTTGGTGGTGTCCCAGAAGAACTCCACCAAAGCGCGCACTACGTGATGACTCCCGCTGGAGGCGACCATAGCCTCGGAGGTCTCAAACAGAGTAGCTAGCCCGCAAGACTCCCATAGGAGCCTCGTCTCAAGATCCCTAGAGATGTGCATCCTGTACAAATCGTCTAAACCGTCACAGTCAGAGCCGTGATGCTGTGTCCTCCCGGGCTCGGTACCCTGTCTCACCCTCTCGGAGATGTGGTGGACAGGGGCGAAGAACAGAGTCCGCTCGTCCCACTCCGGAAGTCGACCAAGGGAAGTGGACGGCGTGGCTTCGTCCTCTACGGGCTCATGCTCCCGTCTAGTGTTTCGGGACCGTGAACCCGAGCCTCGTTGTCTAGCCATGCTACATTGTGCAGAATCGTAATAAATTAAGGTTCTATAGTATCTAAGGTTCGCCTAGCCGTATGATACTATGTTCGCAAAAACAGAGTACGTAGTACTAAAAGAGAGCACAAATTCAAATTGAGCATAACAACATTTTTTAAGCAAACAAACAATTTCTTGCAACACTATAGTGATTATTGTGACAAATTGGACAAGATTTGCTAACAATTTCTGTTGCGGTGATTATTGTCACATTGTTCTTCACGACCTTAAGAGGTCTAACAATGGCAAATTGCTTATTTCTTCACCAAATTGAGTCAAACAAGTCTTAAATTACTCCCAAGGCAATATACAAACATAATCAAGCAATTTCATGGCATAAAACTTGACAAACAAAGCAAATTGAGCATCATAAAATTCGAATTTTCATGAAATTTGTGAATATTCATGTCAAGAATTCGTAAAAACTGATGTGAGTTTGAGGAAAACTTACATAGATCGGGAAAATAGATGAAAAGAGCTTTGATTTGCAACAAATTTGAGCGAATTTGGTTGAAAAACGAGCAAGCAATGAGCAATTGAAGGTTTCGGTTTCCTCGAGCAGTTTCGCGACGAACAGAGCAGCGAAATGAAGAGAAAATGGGAATTTAAAGAGATTCCCGTGCTGGCGCCAGTCCCTAGGCATTGGCGTCACGAGTTGGGCTTGGCGCCTGGTGCCAACGTCAGCGCCTGGCGCTAACGCCTAATAGCTGGCGCTGATGGTCTTTCAGCGACGCCAAAGCATCTAGCCACTTGATGAGGTTGTGCTAACCTTCTGAAACATATTTTTGGGTTCCTTGGTACGCTAGTTAGCCCCTCTAAGCAATTTGACATGATTTAGTAATCGGCTTGATTACATAAAGTGATCGACCTGATAAGAGATCGTCTCACTCAGCTTAAAGCGCCTAAGCATTGGCTCTTTAGCAAAAAAGGGCACCGACACATAGGTTCAAGAGCAAAGAGCACCGACATACAGGTTCAAAGCAACAAGAACGCCGACGTACAGGCATAGCGGAAGCAAAGTTCGGGCAAACTTTTAAAGATCGACAGGCGTGGATCTTCGGTAATTTCCTTTGGAAAATTATCGCATCAAATGAGGATAACTTTAAGAGAAGATATCTTCGACAACGTTCCCTAGCTTGCGGATAGTTGTCACGAGCAACTGAGGATTATTTCAAGCGAAATAATCTTCGATGATATTCCCTAGGATGTGGAATATTATCATTGCGGAGAGGATAGTTTCAGGCGAAACAATCTTCTAATTTGGAAGCAATTACAGGCGTAGCGGTTTTCAAGCGGGATGGCATTCTCTAGCTTGCAGGAGGTCATCAAAACAGATCGGTTACTTTCAGAGACGTGTGCTCGACGGTGCAAGATACGCGTTTCTTAACTCTTTTATCTGTTTAACTAATGCTAGTTTTGCAGGTATCGGCGTTACAAGATTGATTTAGGATCGCAGAACGTTCTGAATCATTTTCCGTCCCAATCGATACTTTGACTTTTGTTTACGAAACTTGCATTTCTCCAAACTCAGTCAAAGTGTGGGCTTCTGTAGACACCCATTTGTGTCTCCCCAAAACCAAACCCAGTGATGAGTACCTTTCACGTCGAATCATAATCGAATGAAACGAAAGTGTGGAAAGGTCTAGTGTTGCGGAAAGTTTTAATTTCTTTTCTCTTCTTTCTGTTTTTGAAAACTTTATTTTAAGAAAACAGCCAATCCAGTTTGGTTGGTCCATGATATGGGTCCAATAGTAGTGTAGTTGGATAGGGCTTGCAAAGACCTTTCCAACGATATATTATAAGCTCAATTCCGATGAATATTGAGGAAATTATGGCCAAATTACCAAACTGGGCCCGGTTTGAGCTTTATGTACGGCCCAATGATCTTGGGGAGGGCCTAATATGATTTATCATTCCTAATGCAATTAGGAATGGTTTTAGTCTTCTAGATTCTTCTAGAAGGTTCTTTTCATTCCTAATTCAATTAGCATTGATAAGTTGACTTTGTTGACTTTTCAGAGTTTCAATCAAAATCAAATAGCATTTTCGAAGAAATTATACTATTTTATCCTCCAGTACGGTAAACTTATCGGATTTTCGAAAACGCGTTAAAATCAAGCTTGGCGTCCAACCCCAGGCCTTGGCGCCTGGCGCTAGCCATTGGCGCCTGGCGCTAAGGCTGGTGCCTGGCGCCAGCTAGCCAGGGTTGGCGCCAGCTCTGTTTCCTGAGCGTCAGACTCTGTTTTGTTAATTTATCTTTTTTGGCTAATTTTCTCTATAAATATTGTATTAAAAACTCCGTTTTCAGGATCATCATCTATCATCACCAATTATCATCATCTACATTCATTCATTCACCAATTGAATCATTCATCTCTATTAAACATTCAATTCTTTCTTACTTTGCTTTTTTAATACAAAATTCCGCATTCGCAAGATCTAGAAACACCTAGCCATATTCGAAGTTGCCTTCGCCCTAGACGTGAAAGGTTTTAATTTCTGAGGGTTTGGTCCCAAATCTCTCTTTCAATTGTTTAATTTAATTGTTTGTTTATTGTTTTCCTTGAAGTTACTAACATGTGTATTTTGTTATTAGAAAGAGGTACGAGGCATCAAAGTAAGTGCTTTATTGATTTATTGATATTATGATGTAGAATCATGTTTCCATTGTTATTATGATATTCCTAGTATCATGTCTAGGGTATTTTTAATATTAAATATGATTCCTGCGATGCCTTTTATTCTCTTCCTAATATTTATTATTGTTAGTATCATGTTAGGGTTAAAGATTTGATTTTTATTGCTTAGTGACATGCTAGGGTTTGTTATTAATCTTGTTAGTATCATGCCTAGGATCTTGCAATTATTATGCTTTAATGTTAACATGAACATGATTATGAATATTATTATTATTATTTTGATGATGATTATTTTATTGTTATTATTCATGATATTGATTATTATTATGTTGCTTGATGCTTATTATTTATTGCTTGATCACCTTTATGCATGTTTAAAGGGAATTTTGTACTTGTAATCATGCTTAATAAGATAATTAATAATCTTGTTAGGTTAACTTTGATTATAATTCAAGTGATCGCCAATAATAGTTTGTTTGTGCATTAATATTCAACCAACATAGATTAAACAGGTTTAGGGATAACCTATTGATTGCATGTTAATTAGAAAGCGCACATGAATACGATCAGAATAAAGTAGAGGCCTATTATTAGGGCAGGTTCAATATCTCTTAGGTTGGATTTGTACCTTCATCCCCAAACCCTTATTTGGTTCTAGACCTTATGGAGTTGACGATCTCTTGGATCGTTAAGGGGTGTAACCTTCACCTCATGAACGGTTTACAAGTTCCTAAAAAACTTGTTGGCGACTCTTTTGCTCTATCTCCTTCCCTTTTGGACGCCACCGTACTTTAGTGTATGATCACAGTGGGGTTCAAGCTAGTGGGATTTTAAAGGCTTGAAAATATTCCCTACAGAGGGGTATTACACTTTCAAACTAATTTCCTGGAAAACCATACTCATATCAACATAATAACTCATCACAAAGCAACAAACACAAAAATCCAAACAAAATTACTACGCATCTATCAATCAAACAAATCCAAACTGAAATGAACTCAATTATTCGACTATGGCCGAACCTAGTAAATTAAAAACAAAACCCAACCACAATCACATAAATGAAACACATGCTCACCATAAACAATCAAAATCATATCTTTTACTTCAAATTCCAGCAACAAATCCCAATCAAAAGACAAAAAGTTAAGATTTTTGCAAGGTTCTAGGGTTACTTGAAGTCTGCGATCCCACTTCATTCTTCGCTATCTCCTTCCTCCGGTCTTCAATTTCTAAGCTTCCCAAATGTTTGGGGGTAAAAATACCCTCAATATGTGGACCAATGCCACTACGACACGTGTCCTTCAGCTCAATGCTCAATGAGCCAATTAGAGCATGACACGTGTCATTCTATGATAGAAGGGTAAAAATGGGCTCCAAGCCCATAACTCTAGAAACCGTAAAACGGTGGGAATCTAATCTATTTAGGTTAAATAACCTAAAAGGCACATGTCCCAATGCTCTATAAATACTGATCATTACATCAGTTTCAAGGAATCCAATTCTCTCTCCAAGGGCAATACCCCCTACAATTACTCTCCCTTCTCTGTACTTTCTCTCTCTAAAATACATTATTTGGGTCACTGACTTGATCGTCAGAGGCGGACCTCCGGCCCCCCCGGGGTCCGTTGTTTTGCAGGTGATCGGGCCGTTCGAGTGTTGCATTGCGGATCTGTCTCCCGCAGGACGTACACGCCCTCCATTCGGGTACGTACAAAAAACCCCAAAACACCAAAAATGGTGAATCGCATTTAAGGAGAACTTGGGGGTGGCTGTGTTCAATTATGGTAGAGAGTACGAATTTTATATCTCTTTTTCATAGGATTAATAGCGGGTTTAATGGTGAAGACTAATCTCCATTCTGTTAGTAAAGAAGAGTTTTACAATAAAAATGAAAGAATAATCTCCATTCTGTTAGTCAAGAAGAGTTTTACTCTCTTGAGAATGATAATGATGATGATGATCCATCTTCCGAGGGTGATGATGCTTAAATTCACCATAGAAACTATAAAGAGAGATGAGAGATAAATATTTCATTGATTGCAGATACAAAGTCTTTTAAATAGTATCTCAAATAACAAACATCCACCTATAAAATAGGATCGTGAGCTAAATTAGTGTGAGTATAGTGAACCCACTACTCCTAATACTTAGTAGAGCATATTCATGTACATCACAAAGTCTTATATGTGGGCATGTGGCTAGCCACACCATGTGACCAATCAAGATAAGGGTTATTGTAGGGAATATTTCAAGCATTATCCCTAGCTTGAACCCCACTGTGATCATTCACTAAAGTACGGTGGCGTCCAAAGGAAAAGAAGATAGAGCAAAAGAGTCGCCAACAAGTTTTTTTTAGGAACTTGTAAACCGTTCACGAGGTGAAGGTTACACACCTTAATGATCCAAGAGATATTCAACTCCATAAGGTCTTGAACCAAATAGGGTTCGGGGATGAAGGTACAAATCTAACCTAAAAGAGATTGAACCTACCCTAATAATAGGCCTCTTCTTTATTCTGATCGTATTCACGTGCGCTTTCTGACTAACTTACAATCAATAGGATTAACCTTAAACATGTTTATCTATGTTGGTTGAATATTAATGCACAAATAAATCTATTATTGGCGATCACTTGAATTATAATCATATTAACCCTAAACAAGATTAATAATTATCTTATTAAGCGTGATTACAAGTACAAATTCCCTTTAAACATGCATAAAAGGCTTGATCAAGCGATAAAAATAAATATATATATCAAGCAACATAATAATAATCATCAAAACAATAATTATAACAATTATAATCATAATAATCATGTTAATAATAAAGCATAATAATAATAGCAAGATCCTAGGCATGATACTAACAAGATTAATAACAAACCCTAGCATGTCACTAAATAATAAAAATCATATATTTAGCCCTAACATGATACTAACATGAATATTAGGAAAGAAAATAAAAGGCATCGCAGGAATCATGATTAATATAAGCAAATCACCCTAAATATCATACTAAAGAAAGCATCCTAACATGATACTAGGAACATCCTAAACATGATACTAGGAATCAAAATAACAGCTAAGCATGATTTCTATATCATAAAATCAATAAAACAATTAAAGCACTTACTTGGATGCCTCGTACCTCTTTCTAATAATAAAATACAAGCGTTAGTAACTTCAAGGAAAATAATAAACAAACAATTAAATTAAATAATTGAAATAGAGATTTGGGGCCAAACCCTCAGAAATTAAACCTTTCACGTCTAGGGCGAAGGCAACTTCGAATATGGCTAGGTGTATCTAAATCTTGTGAATGCGGAATTTTTATATTTGAGAGAAAGCTAGTTTAGAAAAGAGATAGAGAGAGAGAGTAATCAAGAAAATCTTGATGAGAGTTGGTGAAAGAGAGAATTAGAATTGAATAAGAATTTTTTGATGAATGAAAACGGAGTTTTTAAGAGATAATTTATAGAGAAAATCAGCCAAAAAGATAAAATATCAAAACAGAGTTCTGACGCGGATAAAACAATGTTAGCGCCAACGCCGGCCATTGGCGCCAGACGCCAACATTAGCGCCAAGCGCCAATGCTAGCGCCAGGCGCTACAGCTAGCGTTTGGGGCTGACTCAGAAAATTCTCGCGTTTTCTTAAAATCAGATAGAAATTGTCGTACAGAAGGATAAAATCGTATTTTCCTCAAAAACGTTCTTTAATTCTAATTAAAACTCTAAAAAGTCAACAAAAGTCAATTTATCAATGCTAATTAAATTAGGAATGAAAAGAACCTTCTAGAAGAATCTAGAAGACTAAAACCATTCCTAATTGCATTAGAAATGATAAATCTATATTAGGCCCTCCCCTAGATCATTGGGCCGCATATAAGGCTCAAACCGGGCCCAGTTTAGTAATTTGGCCATAACTTCCTCAATATTCATCGGAATTGGGCTAATAATATATCGTTGGAAAGCTCTTTTCAAGCCCCTTCCAACTACACTATTATTGGACTCATATCATAGACCAACCAAAATGGATTGGCTGTTTTCTTAAAATAGGTTTTCAAAAACAGAGAGAAGAGAAAAGAAATTAAACTTTCCGCAACACTAAACTTTTCACACTTTCACTTCATTCGATTATGATTCGACGTGAAAGGTACTCATCCTTGGGTTTGGTTTTGGAGAGACACATTTGGGTGTCTACAGTTACTTCGTTAATGTTATAGGGATTACCCGATCACTATTAAGAAGTTACTTTGTTAGTGTTACAGAGGTTATTGCGTCAGCATTATAATAGTTACTCGGTCAGTGTTATAAGGGAAACTTGACCACTTTTTTATGGGTTATTTTGTTTTTTTACAAGTGGCCAAACAGTATGGAAAACTGCACACAAGATTTGCTGATTAAGAGTTAATTAACCACTAACAATTTGAAGTAAATATTTAAACATTCATAACGTTGTTGTTATTAATGATGTGAATATACATATAAATAAATTTATTTTTAGTTTATATTTCTTTTAGTTTTAATCCATTGTTATTATTAACTTTGTCCATCAAGTAGGTTGTTATTACTACTGGGAACTTAACTTTGAAGAAGTTGATAGGATATGTTGAATTGAGATAGAAAGGTAGAAATATTGTCGATGACCGTCCTTTCTTGTCATCGACTCTTAGATAGATGTGTATATATATCAAAAATAACCTTAATTGTCCAAATGCAGAGAATTGTACTTTTATTAATCTAGTTTGAACGATTTATTAGATAAAGCTAGGCTAGTTAATCAAAATATGATTTTAAGCACTAATATTGCTGTTGAACTTGATAATTGTCGAATTATTTTTATTCCCGTTAATATTCCACTCATATTGTAACTTAAACAGCTAAATAATGATTTCGACGTTCAAAATTGAAAAGATGGTATTGTAACTATACTCAAATCAATTCAAAGGGAAATTTAAACTATGTGACATTAAAACTTATACTTCCCATAAAATACAACAGTGATATACATAATTTGTATCACTATAAATCATGAATGTTTTTCTGAATATGCAGTCATACATGATTTATTATATCCTACATAAATTGTTTTGGAAAATTTTTAAATGGTCAATCTGACTTTTGAGATTTATATTTGACAGTTATAAAGGATGATATCGTTAGGATTAAGCTGATGCATACAACTTGTTCCAGTAAATTTACCAAAATATCATTAAATTTACCAAAATATTATAAAATGCAGTGATTGCGGCCCGGCTGACTATAATGAACAATATTATGTAAATTAAATATGTGCAATATACCATTTACGTAGTTACACATAATTTGTTGTTTTATAAATAATTTCACGTAATTTGTTAATCTCTTTTCCAGTTAGAATTAGTAGGCTTGACGAATAACAATGCAATAAGTATTGTTACAACTTTATGTGATTTCTATTTATATATACCTAATCAAGTAAAATAAGTAAAGTAAAGATTATTTAGTAAATTTTAAAGTGAAGATTTAAAATAAGTCAATTTGATTAATGTGTTATTATGTTATTAATTGTAGATTTATGTGCTATCATGTGTAAATGTTTTCTAATTAATGAATCATAATTATTTAAAACACTCGTTTTTAAATTGAATAAGACTAGTAAGTTTTCTAATCATTGACTTTATTAGTTTCTAAAAAATTCTACAGAAATTAAATTTTATTTAAAGAGTTTAATCAATGAACTTGTTTAATAAACCTAATTTGTAGTATTCTTAATGAGTTTTAATCAATTAGATTAAGTTCTTTTAATTAGTATAAATAATCAATATTCGACAACTTATTGTGTTATTTGTTCAGTCGTGTCTTTTTTTAATTCGATGAAACAAATATTATTCATATTCACACTTGTGATTATGGGAGCAAATATTTTTAAATTTCACGTGATTTTAGTTGATGTATGCTAAGGGATGACATACAAATTATTTGAGTGTACAAAGTTTATTGTTTATTTCTATGAATAAATATTATATTAGTTTATTTGAAATAATATTTTAATGATTATGTATTTAGGACTATTTCTAAAGAGTCCTTTAATGGTTCTCATTCGTTTGATTGATTTAAGTGCATTTGAAATAAATTTTTAAGAATATTAGAGTTTTTCGGTGCCGTACTTTGATAATTACCTTAATATTCAATCAATAGAGTTGGTTGATTATGGCGGAATGCACTCTTAATTCTTGTTTTTATGATTCCACATGCCAAACTAAATAATTTATCCAAGAGAAAATTATGAGGGTGTTGTAGACACCTAAAAATGTCTCCCCAAAATCAAACCCGATGATGAACAAACTTTCACCGCCACTATAGGTCGGGTTCAGTATTTAATCCCGAGAGTGCTTAAAAAATCGTATTTGATTAAATTAATATTTTTGAACAGTCCATGGACTAGTCTTGATGTTTGGAAAAACCATAGTTTTAATTTCAGCCAAAACTTATTAGCCCAAACCTTTTTTTATTTTATTGTTTTATTATTTATTTTTGGCCCAAACCTTTTATTTATTTCATTTAAATATTTTTTTTATTTTATTTTAGCCCAAATAATAATAAGTCAGAAAAGGCCCGAAATTATCAATCGACACTTAAAATGCCGAATAAAATTAGGGTTAAAAATGTATTTAGACGGAAAAGTGAGCTGGGAATTCCCGCGCCACGGCAGGTATCCACCGTGTCACGGGAATCCTTCCCGTCTGACAGTGGAATTTCCCGTGACACGGGAAATCTGCCGTGACACGGGACATTCCGTGTCTTTTCCGCGTAAACCCTTAATGCGTTTTCTTCTCCAGTTTCTGAAAATTTCCCGCGTCACACCAAAATTGCACCGTGTCACGGGAATGTTTCCCGTCTGACGGTGGGACTTCCCGTGTCACGATACAGTTTGTCGTGTCACGGGATACTTTTTTAGGTTTTTTTTATCATTTTAGGGTTCCGTGTGCTCCCTCAGCACATTTTCCCTATAAATACCCCCCTCATTTCTGATGTACGGGGCATCAATTAACTCTCTGGTTTATTTTTCTCTCTTCTATGCTTTAGCCTAAACAATAGCCTACCCTTCTCATTTCAAAATTCCTTCTTCAAGTGCTCAAAGGAGTCCATACTTTACTCGTGGTTCTGTCCTTAAGCCAAGGCGTCAAAGGTAGAACTGTTTAAGGGTTTGGCCCCAAATCGACTCTACTTTATTTAATTAAATTTAATTATTGTTTTATTATTTCCTTGAAGTTACTAACTCGTTTATTATTTTGTAGTTGTAAACAAACAGAATCAAAGTAAGAATTATGTTCCTTTTATTTCTATTATTTTTCTAACAATTTTATGTTGTTGGAATTGTGGTTAAATTGCTTCCAATATTAATGTTTATTCTATTATTTTTATGATCACTGTGTTGCATGTTTAAAGGGAATATGTAATCGAAAATCACGCCTAATAAGATAATTTGGACAACCGGTTTAGGATCCTTTTTAATCTTGTTGTTAATTGAAGTGATCACCAATATTTTAGAATAATGTGTGCATTAATATTCAACCAATTTAGTTAAATAATAGTTTGGAGCGAATTGAATATTTTGGTTTGTATGCCTTTGAGATCACAGGAATGTTTTTCAATATAAGAATCGAGAAGAGGCCAATACGAGCGAATGTGACTCCATGACTCACTTCGTACCATCATCCCCGATCCTCCTTTCGTGGTTCCGAACCATATGGAGTTAGTAATCTCATGGATTATGAATGGGGTGTAACCTTCACGGGTCAATCGTTGTTGCCTATCGCTGTCCCTTATCGTGGTTGCCTTTTATGATCCGTGAACGGTTTACAAGTTCCTTAAAAACTTGTTGGCGGCTCCCTACTTTATTTGTCCCTAATCGTTGTCCCTAATCGTATATGTCAATTCCCACTTCCTATGAGTGCCAAGCATATTCACACATGCTTTTAACATAGGCGCACTTCGAACGACGACTACAATTTGGCGACTCCACTTGGGAGGATTCTTGATTATTTATCGATTTGAGCGATCGGTATTTAATTAAGATGAGTGGATGAGACTTGAAAGATTCTTGAAAAAATATTCCTGTGATTAATTTGGCATTTTTGCATCTGCATAGACGTTTTAACGTCGCATTCAGGTATGTCCCGTAGGAAAAATTGGATAACTTGGTTGCGCACGAAGGAAAACAGGGCACCAGTCAGATCTTCTGACTGCCGTGCCACGGAAAAATCTAACGTGTCACGGTACAGTGCACCGTCTGACGGTGCACAGTACCGTGGCACGGGAATTTTTGTCGTGTCACGGCAGTACTAAAATCAGCCCGGTGGCTTATTTTCTCTTCGCACAGTTAACTTCCTTCGATTTTTCTGAAAAAACGTATGTGTTCTACATGCGTCTTAGCCCCAGGGGATTTAAGCTCTATCAACCCAAAAACGCTCATGGCAATAAGGGTTCATCCGAGTTATTAAATCCACCCAAACCATGGAGTCGAGTTCGATTTAATCACGAACTCGCGGAGCCGCCCGTTCGCATACACCCTCAAGGGAGGCTGCCTTGCTAACGCGTCCAAACTCTTAACCATGGTACCCTTTTGACACCCAAAGCCTGACCAATAGTTGAACATAGATCTTGACTCTAGGTTGCGAACTTTTTTTACATCATCGTGCCTAAATGCTATGTGGTTGTTTGGTGCTAACCTTCATGTGTTTACTCTTTTGTTTAACCCATGACCGAGGGTTTTTATTCTCACATAGTAATTAGTACGGACCTAAAATCGGTTAAAATCTGGAAAAATCACAAAACTGACCTGGAACTGCGCACCGTGTCACGACATGTTCTGCCGCGCCACGGTGAACAGTGTCGTGACACGGGGCTTTCTACCGTCTGACGGTAGACTGCACCGTGTCACGACAGTCAGCACCGTGACACGGTGCCCAGGAAAAGTGTCCTGTCAGTCTTTTTTCGATTTTTGTGCGTACGTATGTGGATGTTGTGTCCAGTTTGGAGTCATGTCTAGCTATACGGTCAAAACACGCGTCCATAACCTCACTTAATCACTCACATATCGTGTTCACACACTTTTTTCTGTAAGTCGTGCACTACCTTTTGACCGTATTTTAGGGAGGTCTTGTTTTTGTGTCGTTTTTTTTCCGGAGTAAGTCGGATGGTATCCTCCCATATATATTTTTTTTTTTAAAAAAAATAATAAACAAGTAGAATTTCAAAATTATAAATTTTTAATAAAAAAATAAAAAAAATTAAAAAAAATTAAAAAAATCTTTTTTCCTTTTTTTTAATCCGGATGGGTTAAGGTTAAGTTTGGTCATTAAAGGTGTGTTTGTTTCGGTGTCACAGCACTTGGTCAAGAAGCAGGGGTAGATTGTTACGCTTCGAGTCAATGCCTCTACAACCTCTTATACCAAAGAGGCGTACAAGGAAACCACCTCAATCATCTCCACAAGACCCATCTCCAGTCTACTTTCAACTAATGGCTACTAAGGAAGACATCGAGAACCTCAACAAGACAATTGAAAGGTTGTCTAACATGATGCAGACTCTCACCACTAGAGTCGGCACGGTAGAACAAGACAGTCAAAACAATGTCACTACTACTGCAATGGACAAGATTAAGGAACAGATGAGCAAGATTTTTGAAGAATTCACTTATGTGGAACAGGCTGTCACCTCTTCGTCCATAAGAGACAAGCTTCCTGAGAAGTTTTCCACTGCTGACATTCCCAAATTCAAGCCTACGGATAATCCGCTTTTCCATTTGAAGGATTTTTCGACAACTTTGGCTCTTAAGGGAGTAGATGTGACACTCTTCCCTACGGTGTTCCCTCTTTCCTTGGAGCATGCCTGTCAACATTGGTTCTACTCTTTGGAATCCAAACATGTCGCGACCTGGGAGGATGTTGCTGAAAGCTTTATGAATCGCTACAAGGGTGTAACATTCAGGCCAAGACTTCTAAACGTGAACTCTCCATTCTCAAACGGAAAGAGAATGAAGGCTTCACCACTTACTTAAGCAAGTGGAGGGAAACAATTGCGCTCTTGGTGGATCCCCCCAAGGAAAAGGAGATGGTTCGCTTGTTCATCACCAATCTGACTCATAAGTACAAGCAACACTTGAAGTTTCTGCCTCTGATTACCTTTGAAGCTGTATACGATATTGGAATCAATATCGAGGACGAACTAATGAAGACTGCTGGTAGCAACAATAATAACAGCACTTGGAAAAACAAGAAGAACAACACTCCTTCTTCTTCGTCTTCTAAGCCCAATAATGCTACCAACAATATCAATATCAATAATGTGCTGGCCCTTAATGCTCCTCCTCAAAGTTTCCAAAGGCAAAGGAGGGTTTACACGCCTTTGGGAATGACTTATGATGCTGCTTATGACCGTTTGCATGGTCAAGGACTGATTATGCCAATCAGACCATTTCCAGAACCTCGACCAGAGAATAGGACCGCTAGCTATGACCCCAATGCTTATTGCAAGTTTCATCAAGGTAAGGGTCATAATACTGAGAAGTGTTGGAGGTTGAAGGATGCAATCCAAGACCTGATTGATGCTAATCAACTTTCTGTCCCTCCAGGGGGCAAGAAGCCTAACATTCAAACAGGTCCTCTTTCTGATGCTTTGGCTATCATGGGAGATGAAATCTCTTTTAATCCGTCAATACTCATTCAACCTGTGAATGAACCTCTGCCGGAAGTTGTATTTGTCTCGAGTTCTGAAGAAGTGAATGGAATTTGGGATAGTGACGATGAAGACGTCTATCTCAAGGATATAGCCTGTTCATCTCTTGGCACAAGTGAAGATGTTTGGGGGGACTTTTAGGTCAAGGTTCTCACCAGAAGTGGACGGTTGCAACAACCTAATCCACCTCCACCACAACCACATCCAATAGTTGATCCCATCGACCTTGTGAACAGCGATGTGGTCAAACAATTGCAAAAGACCAAGGTGGAGATGAATGTATGGAAGCTTTTGGCCACCTCCCACAAGCATCGAAAAGCTGTAATGAATGCTCTGGTGAAAATAGGAGTTGATGATGACATGACTCCTCAAGGACTGGTCAACTTTCTCACTACTGAATTGCCAAGTACTAGCAATCTGATTTCGTTTTCGGACAAGGATCTGCCCCCGGAAGGGGACCAACATAATAAGGCCTTACACCTCACTGTGGTGTGTAGGCAAATGAATCTTCCTATGAGCCTGGTTGATAATGGCTCTGCAATCAATGTGTGCCCACTCCGTACTGCAAAGAAGTTGGGCATAAAGAATGAAGAACTGACTCCCTCCACTCAAGGGATTCGCGCTTATGATAATACTCGCCGTCAAGCCGTGGGTACTATCATACTGAACATAACTACTGGGGCCAATGAACGTCGCACTAAATTTCAGGTGGTGGACATTAAGGCCTCTTTCAATCTATTGTTAGGACGCCCTTGGCTTCATGAGCTAAAGGCGATTCCATCATCGCTGCACCAAAAAGTGAAAGCCATAGTTGGAGGGGTTCCAATTACTATCGATGCTTCTCCTATGCGCATTCAAGTTATCGACACTCCTATCGTCCATGTCGAACATGACGAAGAAGATGAAGATCTTTGAGGGTTTTCACTAGATGATGTTCTCGTGATTGAAGAGGAGGAAAAGTGTCATCTTGACTTCGATCCCTATTCAAACACCAATATTAATGTCATTCTGAGGAAGCAAGGACATTTCCCTAGAATGACCCTCGGACTCAAAAAGAAAATGGCTGAATCTTGGGGCCATCCTGGTGCACTCAAGAAGGATACTTTTGGCCTGGGATTCAAGCCAACAAAAGAAGATGTGAAACAAGATTTATTAAAGATGAAGGCTCGCAATAATGCTCGAATCACGAAGACGGAAATGGCCATGGATCCATATCTGTTCACCCTCAATGGCCAGTACATCAAAGAAGGGGAAGACTTCCCATGCTATGAATTCCTTGAGCCATTCGTCTACGATGGGAAGCGTGAACTAGGGTTCGAGATGTTTCTCGATTGTGACTTTCTTGATGAAGACAAAGAGCTCTTCATGACTGAAAAACCGGCTAGCCCAAGCTCTGATGATCTAGGCATCAAACTGCTTTTTGGAATGGAAAAGAATGAGTCTAAGCCGGTCCGCAACGATAAATCCGAGCTCGTTCAAGATGTCATAGCAAACAAGGATTTTGACCCCTCCGAGTTAATCATCCAAGCTGACAACATTTCAAGGGGATGGCGCAAGACATTGAGGATCACTACGCCAAGTGGAGAGAAGTTGGAAATAACCGCTGGCGAAGGTCCTATGTTTGATGAGTCTGAGTCGTCTAGGTCCGAGTCCGATTCTGAATCTAAGTCTGTAGACGAGTCCTTAGAGTCTGAGGCCGACCCTCTTTCTGCTATAGAGTTCAACCCTGAGTCTCTTGTTGAGTCCTCTTTTTCTAGTCTAAATAATTCCGGTGAGGTCGCAGCCGACCTTGCCCCTCTTGATGTATTAGCCAATGAATTCAATAAAATGAGTACCTTTGCTTACGATGCATGTCATTCCCCTAGCCCTGATCAATATTGCTTTGCTAATGATAAAAATGACAAAGAAATAATAAAAGAAATGGAAGAACACGAAAATAAAATAGCAGTTATCGAAGATACAGAAACAGTTAACATTTCCAATGATACGACTGTTAAAGAAGTAAAAATTGGATTAACACTAAGTCAAGATGAACGCAAAGAGCTAATTAACTTGCTTAGTGAATTTGTTGATGTATTTGCTTGGTCATACCAAGATATGCCAGGAATTGACAGGGATATAGCTCAGCATACGATACCACTCATCCCGGGTATGAAGCCTGTCAAACAAAAGCTGCGCCGTATGAAACCGGATGTGGCTCTCAAAATCAAAGAAGAAATCAGGAAGCAGTTGGCCGCAGGTTTCATCAGAGTATCCAAGTATCCAAAATGGATAGCAAATGTGGTTCTAGTTCCAAAGAAGGATGGAAGGGTCAGAATGTGTGTTGATTACAGGGATCTCAATAAAGCAAGCCCAAAAGATGGGTTCCCTCTACCTCACATTGACATTCTGGTCGATAACACAGCAAACCATGCACTTCTATCATTCATGGACGGTTACGCTGGATATAATCAAGTATTGATGGCTGAAGAAGATATGGAGAAAACCACATTCATCACACAATGGGGTACATATTGCTATACGGTAATGCCATTCGGGTTGAAAAACGCGGGTGCCACCTACCAAAGAGCAGCTACAGCATTGTTACATGACATGATGCACAAAGAGGTGGAGGTCTATGTCGATGATATGATCGTTAAGTATAAAGATCGCCCAGGCCATATTATTGCACTTCACAAGTTCTTTGAATGACTCCGCAAGTACAACATGAAATTAAATCCAGCGAAATGTGCATTCGGAGTCACGTCAGGCAAATTACTTGGATATGTGATCAGTTCTCGAGGGATTGAAATAGATCCCACAAAAGTAAAAGCGATCATGGCCATGCCACCGCCCAAGAATGAGAAAGAGATTCGAGGTTTCATTGGAAGGCTGCAATATATAAGTAGGTTCATATCAAAGCTCACAGCGATATGTGAACCTATATTCAAGAAGCTCAAGAAAAATGTCCCAGTTACATGGGATGACGATTTCCAAAAGGCTTTCGACAAAATCAAAGAGTACTTGGCAAACCCACTCGTGCTAGCGCCAGCAATACCTGAATTTCCTCTTCGACTCTACCTTACGGTCACAAGAGAAACGATGGGGGCAATGCTAGCACAAGATATTGAAAGCAAGGAGAATGCAATCTACTACTTGAGTAAGAAGCTTCAAGGATATGAGACGCGATACACACGACTTGAAAAGTTGTGTCTCGCACTTGTGTGGGCCGCACAGAAACTAAGACATTACATGCTCACTCATACAATGCATGTCGTGTCCAAGATGGATCCTTTCAAATACTTGTTCGAAAAAGCGACACTCAATGGCAGATTATCAAGGTGGATAGTCAATCTTGCTCAGTTTGACTTGAGATTTGTGCCACAAAAAGCCATCAAAGGTTCTGCGGTTTCTGACTTCTTAGCAGACTTTCCGCTAGAAGAAGTTGAAAAAGAAGAAGATGAGTACGATTTCCCTGACAAAGATTTACTCATGACTGAAGATGATAGCTGGACGCTCTATTTCGATGGAGCTTCAAACCAAAAAGGATGTGGTGTAGGAGTCTTGCTTGTATCACCCAATGAAGAGCACATCCCAATTTCCATGAAGCTCGACTTTGATGTCACCAACAATGCCGCAGAATATGAAGCATGCATTTTGGGGTTAGAAACAGCTGTCGCCTTAGGAATTAAGAAACTCACAATCTACGGTGATTCTTCACTAATCATTAACCAAATCTCCAAGAGATGGAAAGTGAGAAGTGAAAGTCTCGCTACGTATCAAGCTCATTTAGAAACTCTCACGGAGCAACTAGATGAAGTGCAATATACGTATTTGCCAAGAGAAGAAAACCAATTCGCCGACGCACTAGCTAAATTAGCATCAATGGTGCGAATTCCAACTGATACAATCAGAATGCCACTGACCATAGAAAGAAGATATGAGTCGGCTTATGTTCACGCACTCGATGATAAACAAGAACCACAAGAAGAAGATGAAGAGCCATGGTATACAGATATCCTTAATTATGTGACAAGAGGAGAATACCCTCCTAATATTGATAAAAGGGCACGCCGTGCTTTGAGGCTCCTGGCCTCACAGTATGTGCTCATCAGGGGAGAACTCCACAAGAGAACTGCAATGGGAAGAAATCTCTTATGCATAGCCAAGAAAGAAGCACATAAAACCATGGAAAACCTTCATGCCGGTATATGTGGAACGCACATGAATGCAAAGATGTTAGTCCAAAAGATTCAACGACAAGGTTACTATTGGACTACTATGGAGAGAGATTGTCACGAATACGTCAAGAAATGTATGAAGTGTCAAGTCTACGCAAATTTACAGCATGTTCCACCTTCGCTTCTCTACACATATACTTCTCCATGGCCTTTCTCCACTTGGAGCCTCGACATCATTGGAAAAATAACACCACCAGGACAAGGGGGGCATGAATTCATTCTCGTAGCAATCGACTATTTCACCAAATGGGTCGAAGCTGCCTCATATGCTAAGCTAACGGCGAAACACGTAGCTCAATTCATTGAGAAAAATACCATATGCCGCTATGGGGTACCACATGAGAAGATCAGCGATAATGGAACGCATTTCCAAGCCGAATGCGCAGAATTATTACAGAAATATCATATCAAGCATCACAGATCATCACCTTACAGACCACAAACAAATGGTGCAGTCGAATCGGCCAACAAAAATGTGAAAACTATCATCGAAAAGATGACAGAAAATTACAAGGATTGGCCAAGTAAGCTACATTTCGCCCTTTGGGGATATCGAACCTCTGTTCGTACATCAACGGGGGTACTCCTTTCTCTCTGGTTTATGGATTTGAAGCTGTACAACCAATAGAACTCGAAATCCCTTCTCTTCGAATCGCATTGGAAAGCCAACTAGATGAAGTCGACTGGATTAGAGCAAGATATGATGAACTAGTCTTACTTGATGAAAAACGCTTAGCAGCTTTGCATCATGTCCAAATCTACCAACAGCGTATGGCGCGACATTTTAATAAAAAAGTCAAGACTAGGAACATCAAAGAGGGTGACCTGGTGCTTAAGGCACTTCGTAAAAATGTGTTAGATCCAAGAGGAAAATTCAGACCGAATTGGTTAGGCCCGTACATTGTTAAAGCCATCCTGTCTGGCGGAGCGGCACAATTGGTAGACATGGACGGTAACGGCTTCCACAATTTAACCAACTTGGATCAACTCAAGAAATTCTATGCCTAGTCGCATGGGTTCATGACCCAATAGAGCTACGTTTGGCCTGATTCCTTTTTAGGATACGTAAGCAAACCCTCAAGGGGGGCCGGCCACTTTAAAAAATAAAAATCCTCCCTCCGTCGATCAAGTATGCGCGTCAGTTCAGCATTGCTTCACGACAAAAAAAAAAAGGGTTTTTGCCGCGACACGGGACATTCCACCGTGTCACGGTACAGTCCACCGTGGCGCGGTGGACCTGAGCGCAAAAAAAAAAAAAGGAATTGCCGTGACGCGGGAATTTGTAACGTGTCACGGGATTTTTCACCGTGACACGGTGGAACTTCAGGTTTTCCGATTTTTTAGTTACGCATTCGTTGCGAATTCATTGTTTGTTCGAGGTTTTTATTTTCGTTCTTCCATTGCGTCCGACTCCTTGACTCGGATAAATAAATAATAAATAAAAGTCATTGTAATTTTTTATTTAAGGCTGAAATAAATATGCTATTATTATTGAAATAAATGTGACTACAATTATTGGCATCATATGCCTTATTTTAAATAAAAATTGTAAATCATAAAAAGCAAAGCAATATTGATCTAATCTCTCTTCACTTTAGGAACATCCTTCTCTTGGTCAATTAGGTCGGCCTTCACCATTAATGTGTCTTTTGTAGCCCGAACCGTTACACCCCTAGTCGAACTTTCACCCCTTTCACCTTTCTTGAAATTCTTCAGTTGTTTCTCTCTATAGACCATCTTCTCTTTACCCTTCGCTTTCACATAACTCTTCCTTTTCGGCATTATAGGAGTCTTAAACTCAATCCCTTGTGTTCTTGGACCTAGACGATCTTTAGGAGGTGCTTTCTTATTTCCAAGATGACTCTTCACATCAGACTTGCGTAATCCGAATCGTTCCCTCCTACTTCTAGGGTTCAACCATGCCTTGTATGCACTAGATAAAGGAGGAGGAGCTTGGTCACTTTCAAAAACAGTCCACAAAGGTCTTCCTATCCAGTAAGTCTCGTACTTATGAACGTTACTTTCATGCAACGATACTTCACGAGGACTATCGTTATAGCGTGGAATTACTTGTTCAAGTCCATACAGCCGCATCAGTCGAGAAGGACAATAAAAAGTCAGTTTTGAGATACTAGGAACACAGCAATATGGAGTATCATTCGTGCCAACCATCCTAGTAAGCCTCCACCAAGGTACCACCCAACGAATGGAAAATTCCCTCTTTGCAAAGAAATTTTTCCAGTCTTCATACGACATGTTCGCAGAGTAATTCTTTTTCCTGCGGACTAGGTCGTTAGGACCATATTTTTCAACATCGTCGGGGGCTTCAAATAATTCTAAACGCTCCATCAACCAAATCTGCAAAAAAAAAAAAAAAAAAAAAAAAAAAAAAAAAAAGTGCAGATTCCCGTGACACGGCAGACTACACCGTGTCACGGCAGACACCCACCGTGACACGGTGCCTGTTTTGTGTCACGGGAGCTACTCGGAGCGTATTTTTACCTGCAGCAGTACTAGAGAGCCCTTCATGATGGCTTTTCGGTCAGCTTTTGCTTCGTCAAGGCCGCGGAATGTTTCTCCAAGGCACGTAGGCATAGGAGATCTTCCAGATTCGACATGTTCAAGCACAGACGCTAGGCAAGCATTTCCTACCCTACCGTTTGCAAATAAAAGCTTGCTAAACATGCAAAAAATATATGCCCTTCTACGATATACATGATAAGACTCAGAGATAGGGCGATTAAAATATAAATTTGCAAGTTTTTCTAAGTCTACCTCATTACCACACACAATTCTATTTAAATCTGGATCTGTTAGATTCAGATGGCATTCAAAATCTTGGTAATAACATTCACGTAGGGTAGGCATGACAATAAGATTTCTAGCAGGAAATCCAAAGATTGCACCGAATTCCTCCGGCAGGGAACAGATTTCATCATAATCAAATTTAAAACAGTGTGTTTCTGGACTCCAATTATCTAATGTTGCAAGGCTAGCAAACCCCTGACATGAAATAATTCTAACTCTCTTTTGTCAGCATTGGTCAAAGAATAAGGCCAGTCGCGCAATGTATTATCAAAATTCTAAGACATGATTATTGAAATATGAAATTCTAATTATTTTGTGTTTCGTAATTATGCATATCATGAATATACTTGTCCTATTTTATAGCAAAAGCGCTCGAAACTGCTCAGAAATTATCTTTTCATACGCGTAAACCACACCGCTGCGGAATACGTGTACCGTGACACGGGAAATCCCACCGTGTCACGGGAACTTTTGCCGCGACACGGAAGTTTTTTCCGTGACACGGTGTACAGTGCCGTGTCACGGCACCCTACGCGTTTTCTTTTTTCATCCTTTCCCGTATCTATCCGGATTTTTTTTAGTATTTTATCTTCACCGTTTATTTTTCAGTTTTCCGAGAGTTTTATTTCTAATAAAATTCTCAACTTTTTTATTTTTATTTTCTTTATTTTTATTATTATTATCTTTATTTTATTTATTTATTTATTCATCACTTTAATATTTTATTTTTTTTATTTTTCTCTTTATCATTTTATTTACTTATTCTATTTATTTTTACTTGTCTTTTTATTTCTTTTTCTTTTGGGGAAGGTCGGTACCCTCCATTACTCCACTTACGTTTTTTGTCGCGTCATTAATAAATACACGATCACACACAATAAGTCTCAAGCACACACTAACACACACTAATAAATGCATAAACTGTGAATAATGTACAAAATGAGTCATAATAAATAAACAGCGTCAAGTGTCATCATAGTATGTACAAATAAAAACCCTCGGTCAAAAGTCTCTAGAACCAGAATCAGTATCATCTCCACCCTGTGAATACGGGAACGGTCAGCCAAAGAGTCCCGCCATCATCCGAGTACGGGGAGTAGTGTCCCTACTAGTCCCTGTGACTCCAGCAGTAGTCAAACTCAAGGCAGGACCCGTCCAAGAGGCAAACGGTGTAGACTGACTAAAAGACACGGGAATCGTCGGTGAAGGCATCGTCCCGTACATCGGAACTGAGAACAAGCCCGACACCGGTGGAGGAATCCCAGACGATGGAGCTGAAAATAAACCAGGATCCACGGGAGACAAAACAGACCCAAACTCAGGCTGTGAAGGTTGTGAAAACGACTGCCGCTGCCCCAGACTCTGACCCGGAAAGCGCTGGGAAGACTGAGGCTGCTGCCACTAAGCCTCCTGAAACGACTGAGTAATCTGAGGCTCTCGCTGAGAATGAGAACGCCGGTGAATCTCAGGAGATCGTCTACCACGACCAAGCTCCTCCTCGTCCGAGCCTCTATGCCTCGCACGCGAGCGGGACCTCCGTTGCTCCTGAAAGATACAAAATCAAAAGGTGTCAAAAATGCAAAATAAAACAAATGGTAGAAGTGAAAATAAATGAATGATACCTCAAGAACATCGCTAGAACTGCTCCGACAACTCGCACCACGCTGAAGCTTGATGATGCAGTACTTTAGGGCGTCAAACAGCTTCATGAATCCCATCATCTTCGGGCGGTTAGGCTGAGGATAAAACAAAGAAAAATCAGTAACAAGCGGCGATAAAAGGATGAATAATGAATCAAAAAACTTACCGGCTCAAAGACCTCGGGCAGAGACTCCTGCGCCTGTTTATAACCCTCTGGCGCGTCAGCAATATGGTCCTCGGTAATACCAATCGGCCCCGGGTAGCGGACAGACTGAGGCGGAATCTCAATCCTCCCCACAGGGCAAACAGTCGTCTGAAAATATGATCGAATAATCAAGTTATTCGACTATTTAAACAAAGACTAGTAACAAAGATCCTCAAAAGAAATCATACCTCAGGAAGACGGGGTGGAGGAGCCAGAGAGGGAAGCAAGTCCTGCGCATAATCACCCTCCATGTGCACAAGCTCCTGCCAAGGAAAAGTGTAGCGCTCTCCCCTGTTTATCAACTCCCTAATCAAACGCGAGTCCAGCATCGACTCTGGTGGAGATGAAGGCACCACAAAGCGATCGCCGCTATGGTGACGAACGACACGCTCCCCCAAATACCAGACAAAGCGTCCGGTACCAACCAAAATGGTGCGGTGCGCTGAAAGACGCAAGGCCTCAGGAAGATCAGTCATCCCGACCCAAGGACGATACTGGACATCAATGGCAGGCCTCAGGAAGATCAGTCATCCCGACCCAAGGACGATACTGGACATCAATGGCAACCTGAAAACATAAAAAGTTGGTATGAAACACCGGAAACAACGTCAGAAGGAAAATAACAGGCAACAAAACTAATTCTTACACCAACAGAAGAGGTGCCACGGCGTAGCAGCCCACGCAGCGCAGGGACAGACTCCGCCCGTGACTCTCCTCGATCACGCCAGCTGGCCCCGACAGGGAAATCATGAACTGCTCCACGACGCCGGCGAGGAGCCAAGCCTAGGAAGTACTCGTAGAACCATAGCTGCAATGAAAAGTAATCTTTGAGCACATGAGTCGAACAAATTAAAGTGAAACAAGAAGAGGAAAAGATCATCACCTCTACGACTCTCCACAGACCATAGACAGTGATGGGAGACTCGTCGTTCAGCTGCCGACAGCCATGACGTAGCGATAAGAGAAGGTCGGCGTATCCGAGGCTGGCCCAGCTATAGGATCCTATCTCATGGATCCTGACCAAAGAAGGGAGGTAGCAAAGGAGTACGCGTGAACTCCTATCAGGAGAAAGAGTCATAGAGATCAGAATCAGAATGAAGATCCGCACTCGCTGCTCAGCCGATGTCTCCTCCATGTCGAAGCCACGAGCTAGAACTGAAGCCAGCTCCGATCGCCCGCTCCTAGGACCACCTCGAGACACTGGTCGGGTCCTGATATGCTAAACGATCGGACCTAACAAATCGACTGCCTCAGCCGATCCCCAAGATAGATCAGACATCTGAGCTACGGCCCGGTCAGTGAAGCGCAACCCGCTAATCATACTGAAGTCCAGAGGGGTCACTGTCATCTCCCCCCAAGCAAAATGAAATGTGTTGGTAGTATCCCAAAAATACTCCAACAATGTGCGAACGACCGTCGCGCCGCAACCCCGGGGGCTGCGAAACCCTACGATTTCCGTATAGAAATCTACTAAACCAGCCGATTCCCATAGGGCGTTCGTAGCAGGATCCCTCGTAATGATCGGGTGAAGTCGAGGAATCAAATCTCCGGCTCCAGAATCGTGGTGGCGAAGCGTGCCGTCGACTATGCCGGAGAGTGGGCGATGAGAAACGTGGTTTTCACGGCAGAAAACCAACTGGTCTGGAGTCCATAGAGGCGGAACCCACCTACCTCTACTCGTAGAAGCCCGAGGCTCGGACTCTAAGGCATCGTCGTCCATACCCTCAGGAATAGTGGGAGTGTCCTCCCAAAAAGCCTGACGCCGGCCGTGGGTGGAAAGATCGCGATCCCGTCGCCTAGGCATGCTATTATAAAAATAAAGATCTAAATGCTTAGCATCATTTCCTAAGACATTTAATTCGAGTTGCATTTTAATAAAAAAATCTAAATGCTTAGCATCATTTCCTAAGTTATTTAGTTATTTATCGCATTATACGCTAAATCTTTACCACAAGGCTAAAAATTGGCGAAATTATGGAATTATTTATAGTATTTAGTTTCTCCATGACAAACTAATACTACAGTTCTCCTAGCCGCATGATACTATGCTCTCCATGACGATATAGTACATACACAAAATATGTTTCAAAAAACAATGAATCAACACATCATGACATATTTTACAAGATCTACCACTAATATTTCACCATTTCAAGTGCAAAGAAGTAACATGAACAACAAGAACATCACTTCACAAAAAGTAGTAACCAAAAACGATGATTTGCTCAATTCTCCATCAAATCATGTAATTTTTGTCTCAAAATTTCTCACAAACACACATACATGCATATACAAGTAAATTCATGGCAAGAATTTCAACATAAAACCTCAAAATCAAAAATCCCCAAATTGATTTTTAAGGGTTTTTCATGAAATTACTCATTTGAAGCAAATTCAAGACAAAAATTAAGAGGAACTTACATAGATCCTTGTAGAGGTTCGAATATGAGGAGTATGGCAAAAATTTGGAGTGAATTTGGTGAAAAATCGAGCAACAGAAGCTCGAAAAAACTCCGGCAACCCAGCAGACCACCGCGACACGGTCAGTCAATGCCGTGACACGGTGAGTGTGTCCCGTGTCACGGTGAGCCTGAGAAGCAACGGAGCTCCGGTGGCACCAACGACGGCTTCAGGCAACAGCAGCACGACGATTAACAACAGCAGCAACGAACAACAGCAAGTTTCAGCAAAAAAAAAAGGGGGGGGAAGCAGAACCGCCGTGACACGGTAATTTATGCCGGCTGACGGTAGAAGCTCCGAGCACCAGTGAGTATGTGCCGAGACACGGCAATCCGAGCAAAAAGATTTTTCTTTGGGTGAAAACCGGACAAGAAAGAGGAATGGTGGATGAGCAAAATGGGAGAAATGGTTGATATTTAAAATCAAAAAATCCCGTGCAACGGATCCCGTTCCCATGTAACGGTAATATATTGTGTGGTGCACGTGGTCTGACTGGTCAAAGATCCCAGTTGACCGATTTTTCAGCCAACAAATTTCCCGC
Source organism: Chenopodium album (assembly GCF_948465745.1). Classification (NCBI taxonomy): domain Eukaryota; kingdom Viridiplantae; phylum Streptophyta; class Magnoliopsida; order Caryophyllales; family Amaranthaceae; genus Chenopodium; species Chenopodium album. The sequence continues at coordinate 71,599,170 of NC_137838.1, read as the reverse complement.
GCCACGGAAATTTGTTTCGCGTGACGGGACCCCCTTGCCGCGTCACGGGAAACTGCTCCGCGTGACGGGGACCCGTGCCGTGTCACGAGAATCCTTTTCGTGACACAGTGGCTTTTTGCCTGCCCTACACAGTTATTTGCGAATATTCCTGACATTTTGACTAAAATTGCACGATTTTTCGCGTAAGTTGGACAATTATTTTTCGCTGGAATTACGCGGAAAATTCTAACTGATACTTAAAGGGGACTAAAATTATCATTTTACCCCTAGCAAGCATCAAAGTCTATTTTTCGGCATTTTAAACACCTAATATGGTCGGATAATCGATTTAAAGGTGTGAATCATCTGCGGCCCACGTTCGGGGATAATCGAACCATCATACACTTGCAAATTTCAGCAATTACAGTAATTGTCGGCTTTCCTCGAGCTTGGAAAGCGTTATCGGTGGATTTTTCTTCAAATATAGAAAACCGCCAAGTCGGCTTTCCTCAAGCATGGAAAGCATTATCGGTGGATTTTTCTTCATGTATAGAAAACCGCCAAGTCGACTTTCCTCAAGTATGGAAAGCGTTATCGGTGGATTTTTCTTCAAGTATAGAAAACCGCCAAGTCGGCTTTCCTCAAGCATGGAAAGCGTTATCGGTGGATTTTTCTTCAAGTATAGAAAACCGCCAAATTCCTTTGTCGACTTTCCTCAAGCATAGAAGGCATTATCGGTGAATTTCTTCAAGCATAGAATGACACCAAATTCATACGTCGACTTTCCTCAAGCATGGAAAGTATATTATCCGGTAGGTTTCTTCAGGCTTAGAAATTAAAACTACCAAACTCTTCAGTCGGCTTTCCTCAGGCACGGAAAGCGTTTCAACAAATGTCACCCGATGGGTTCCTTCAAGCATAGAAAGCTGCCAAATTCGTTTGTCACCGATACACTGGTGTCAGATACGTATTCTATCCTTTTACTCTTTTATCTGTAGAATTAACATTTTTCTGCAGGTATCAGCGTATACAGAATGATTTAGGATCGCAGAACGTCTTAAATCATTCTCCGTCCCTATCGGCTACTTTCACTATCGTTATCGAAACTGGCGTTTCTACAAACTCAGTCAAAGTGGGGGCTTCTGTAGACACCTAAAAATTTCTCCCCAAAACCAAACCCGATGATGAACAACCTTTCACCGCCACTATTGGTCGGGTTCAGTATTTAATCCCGAGAGTGCTTAAAAAATCGTATTTGATTAAATTCATATTTTTGAACAGTCCATGGACTAGTCTTGATGTTCGGAAAAAGCATAGTTTTAATTTCAGCCCAAACCTTTTTTTATTTTATTGTTTTATTATTTATTTTTGGCCCAAACCTTTTATTTATTTCATTTAAATATTTTTTTTATTTTATTTTAGCCCAAATAATAATAAGTCAGAAAAGGCCCGAAATTATCAATCGACACTTAAAATGCCGAATAAAATTAGGGTTAAAAATGTATTTAGACGGAAAAATGAGCTGGGAATTCCCGCGCCACGGCAGGTATCCACCGTGTCACGGGAATCCTTCCCGTCTGACAGTGGAATTTCCCGTGACACGGGAAATTTTGCCGTGACACAGGACATTCCGTGTCTTTTCCGCGTAAACCCTTAATGCGTTTTCTTCTCCATTTTCTGAAAATTTCCCGCGTCACACCAAAATTGCACCGTGTCACGGGAATGTTTCTCGTCTGACGGTGGGACTTCCCGTGTCACGATACAGTTTTTCGTGTCACGGGATACTTTTTTAGGTTTTTTTATCATTTTAGGGTTCCGTGTGCTCCCTCAGCACATTTTCCCTATAAATACCCCCCTCATTTCTGATGTACGGGGCATCAATTAACTCTCTGGTTTATTTTTCTCTCTTCTATGCTTTAGCCTAAACACTAGCCTACCCTTCTCATTTCAAAATTCCTTCTTCAAGTGCTCAAAGGAGTCCATACTTTACTCGTGGTTCTGTCCTTAAGCCAAGGCGTCAAAGGTAGAACTGTTTGAGGGTTTGGCCCCAAATCGACTCTACTTTATTTAATTTAATTTAATTATTGTTTTATTATTTCCTTGAAGTTACTAACTCGTTTATTATTTTGTAGTTATAAACAAACAGAATCAAAGTAAGAATTATGTTCCTTTTATTTCTATTATTTTTCTAACAATTTTATGTTGTTGGAATTGTGGTTAAATTGCTTCCAATATTAATGTTTATTCTATTATTTTTATGATCACTGTATTGCATGTTTAAAGGGAATATGTAATTGAAAATCACGCCTAATAAGATAATTTGGACAACCGGTTTAGGATCCTTTTTAATCTTGTTATTAATTGAAGTGATCACCAATATTTTAGAATAATGTGTGCATTAATATTCAACCAATTTAGTTAAATAATAGTTTGGAGCGAATTGAATATTTTGGTTTGTATGCCTTTGAGATCACAGGAATGCTTTTCAATATAAGAATCGAGTAGAGGCCAATACGGGCGAATGTGACTCCATGACTCACTTCGTACCATCATCCCCGATCCTCCTTTCGTGGTTCCGAACCATATGGAGTTAGTAATCTCATGGATTATGAATGGGGTGTAACCTTCACGGGTCAATCGTTGTTGCCTATCGTTGTCCCTTATCGTGGTTGCCTTTTATGATCCGTGATCGGTTTACAAGTTCCTTAAAAACTTGTTGGCGGCTCCCTACTTTATTTGTCCCTAATCGTTGTCCCTAATCGTATATGTCAATTCCCACTTCCTATGAGTGTCAAGCATATTCACACATGCTTTTAACGTAGGCGCACTTGGAACGACGCCTACAATTTGGTGACTCCACTTGGGAGGATTCTTGATTATTTATCGATTTGAGCGATCGGTATTTAATTAAGATGAGTGGATGAGACTTGAAAGATTCTTGAAAAAATATTCCTGTGATTAATTTGGCATTTTTGCATCTGCATAGACGTTTTAACGTCGCATTCAGGTCTGTCCCGTAGGAAAAATTGGATAACTTGGTTGCGCACGAAGGAAAACAGGGAACCAGTCAGATCTTCTGACTGCCGTGCCACGGCAAAATCTGTCGTGTCACGGTACAGTGCACCGTCTGACGGTGCACAGTACCGTGGCACAGGAATTTTTGTCGTGTCATAGCAGTACTAAAATCAGCCCGGTGGCTTATTTTCTCTTCGCACAGTCAACTTCCTTCGATTTTTCTGAAAAAACGTATGTGTTCTACATGCGTCTTAGCCCCGGGGGATTTAAGCTCTATCGACCCAAAAACGCTCATGGCAATAAGGGTTCATCCGAGTTATTAAATCCACCCAAACCATGGAGTCGAGTTCGATTTAATCACGAACTCGCGGAGCCGCCCGTTCGCATACACCCTCAAGGGAGGCTGCCTTGCTAACGCGTCCAAACTCTTAACCATGGTACCCTTTTGACACCCAAAGCTTGACCAATAGTTGAACATAGATCTTGACTCTAGGTTGCGAACTTTTTTTACATCATCGTGCCTAAATGCTATGTGGTTGTTTGGTGCTAACCTTCATGTGTTTACTCTTTTGTTTAACCCATGACCGAGGGTTTTTATTCTCACATAGTAATTAGTACGGACCTAAAATCGGTTAAAATCTGAAAAAATCACAAAACTGACCTGGAACTGCGCACCGTGTCACGACATGTTCTGCTGCGCCACGGTGAACAGTGTCATGACACGGGGCTTTCTACCGTCTTATGGTAAACTGCACCGTGTCACGACAGTCAGCACCGTGACACGGTGCCCAGGAAAAGTGTCCTGTCAGTCTTTTTTCGATTTTTGTGCGTACGTATGTGGATGTTGTGTCCAGTTTGGAGTCATGTCTAGCTATACGGTCAAAACACGCGTCCATAACCTCACTTAATCACTCACATATCGTGTTCACACACTTTTTTCTGTAAGTCGTGCACTACCTTTTGACCGTATTTTAGGGAGGTCTTGTTTTTGTGTCGTTTTTTTTTTCGGAGTAAGTCGGATGGTATCCTCCCATATATATTTTTTTTTAAAAAAAAAATAATAAACAAGTAGAATTTCAAAATTATAGATTTTTATTAAAAAAAAACAAAAAAAATCTTTTTTCCTTTTTTTAATCCGGATGGGTTAAGGTTAAGTTTGGTCATTAAAGGTGTGTTTGTTTCGGTGTCACAACACTTGGTCAAGAAGCAGGGGTAGATTGTTACGGTTCGAGTCAATACCTCAACAACCTCTTATACCAAAGAGGCGTACAAGGAAACCACCTCAATCATCTCCACAAGACCCATCTCCAGTCTACTTTCAACTAATGGCTACTAAGGAAGACATCGAGAACCTCAAAAAGACAATTGAAAGGTTGTCTAACATGATGCAGACACTCACCACTAGAGTCAGGATGGTAGAACAAGACAGTCAAAACAATGTCACTACTGCTGCAATGGACAAGATTAAGGAACAGATGAGCAAGATTTCTGAAGAATTCACTTATGTGGAACAGCCTGTCACCTCTTCGTCCATAAGAGACAAGCTTCCTGAGAAGTTTTCCACTGCTGACATTCCCAAATTCAAGCCTACAGATAATCCGCTTTTCCATTTGAAGGCTTTTTCGGCAACTATGGCTCTTAAGGGAGTAGATGTGACACTCTTCCCTACGGTGTTCCCTCTTTCCTTGGAGCATGTCTGTCAATAGTGGTTCTACTCTTTGGAATCCAAACATGTCGCGACCTGGGAGGATGTTGCTGAAAGCTTTATGAATTGCTACAAGTGTAACATTCAGGCCAAGACTTCTGAACGTGAACTCTCCATTCTCAAACAGAAAGAGAATGAAGGCTTCACCACTTACTTAAGCAGGTGGAGGGAAACAGTTGCGCTCTTGGTGGATCCCTCCAAGGAAAAGGAGATGGTTCGCTTGTTCATCACCAATCTGACTCATAAGTACAAGCAACACTTGAAGTTTCTGCCTCTGAGTACCTTTGAAGTTGTATACGATATTGGAATCAATATCGAGGACGAACTAATGAAGACTGCTGGTAGCAACAATAATAACAGCACTTGGAAAAACAAGAAGAACGACACTCCTTCTTCTTCGTCTTCTAAGCCCAATAATTCTACCAACAATATCAATATCAATGATACCTCTTTCCCCAGCTTTCCCCGGGTTACCTTTAGCTGCTCCATCTGTGTTCAATCTCACCCACCCAATATTAGGAGCACACCATCGAACAAGAACCTCTTTTTTACCTTTAAGTCTGCCTTCATGAAGTTTCTCATCCTGCTCCATAGCCTGTTGCACTAATCCAATTCGATTGAAGATGAATGTTGCCTGATCGATGGGAATATTGGGATCTCTATTGAAGCTTCTTTCGTTTCTCCATCGCCATAACCACCAGCAAGCAATAGCAAAGACACGAGGCCAAGCACTTCCCATACTGTTATTATCTTCATCAACATTGTACAAAATCCAATCATGAAAAGGCCTGTTATTCACAATCTTGCCCATATCCACACCCATCTTCTGCCAAACTATCCTCGCTGCTGGACATCTCCTAATGATATGCTCAGAGTTCTCTTCTACCTCTCCACAAACAAAGCATCGTGGGTCATTAGTTAAGGTTCGAATGAATCGATTGCCATTCGTCATTAGCCTGTCTTGAATAACCAACCAAATAAAAAATTTGATTCTTTGTGGCACTCTAATTTTCCAAATTATCTTCCAACCTCGAACACACTCCAACGAAGGAGCCTCATTATTCTTCATTAGCTCCATTGTTGATCTTATAGAGAAGCCCCCATTTGGTGTACCATTCCAGTACACTTCATCTACCGAATCTTCATCATCCACCAGTTTAAAAGAAGCACACACTTTCTCTTTAAACATATCCAAGTCACAACGATTATCACAGTATTTATCTCTTAAAACTCTCGACCACAATGATGATGGTTCGGTTAACAATCTCCACCCTAGCTTTGCTAAAAAAAGCTCTATTAGCATCTCTCATCGATCGAGCTCAATCCTAGACCACCATCACACTTGGGCTTTGTAAGTTTTTCCCAAGCAACAAGATGTACTCTCCTCTGCCCCTCCTGATCACCCCATAGAAAGCTTCTAGATTTTCGATCTAGTTCATCACAAGTAGTTCTAGGCAACTTAGTGGACTGCATAGTGTAATAAGGCATAGCACAAAGAGTTGATTGGACTAGGGTAGCTCTTCCTGCCATGGAAAGAGTCTTACTCTTCCACCCTGCCAACTTCCCATTAACTTTCTCAACTAGATATTGGTACTCCTTCTTCGAGGTTCTACCATTAATAGTAAGGACCCCAAGATATTTTCCAAACTCCTCCGTTTCCTCCATCCCCAAACATTCACAAACTGAATCACGAACATCAAAGCTAGTATTCTTTGAAAAATAAATCTTGGATTTTACAATACTGACTTTGCTACCTGACGCACCGCAAAACACTTGAAGGCAATGGTTCATGATATTGGCTTGATTGACCGAAGCTTCACAAAATAGAATTAAGTCGTCCGCAAAAGCTAAATTGGAGATGGAGGGACCATTTCTACTAGCTCGCACCGGTTTCCATCCACCCAACCTAACTTCACGGTCAATAAGATGAGCCAATCTCTCTATACAAATTACATAGATATATGGAGATAAAGGATCTCCTTGCCGAATTCCTGTCGAAGGACTGAAAGATTGGAGAGGTTCTCCATTCCATAAAATCTGTAGCTTGGCCGTCGTAATGCAATGCATAACAATTTCAACCATATGATGAGGTAGATGAAGTTCCATCAAAGAATCGCGAATAAAGCTCCATCTAAGACGATCATACGCCTTCTCAAAATCGATTTTCACCGCCATATACCCCACTTTCCCTTGCTTGTATCTCATCGTGTGCAACATTTCTTGCACAATTATCACATTATCAGTAATCTGCCTTTTAGGAACGAACGACCACTGGGTCGGGGATATCAAACTTGGCAAAATTGGCTTAAGGCGATTCACAATCACCTTTGTTACCAGCTTGTAAAGAATGTTTCATAAGCCTATGGGTCGGAATTGATTAGCCTTCTCTGGTATCTCGACTTTAGGAATAAGAACCAAATAGGAATCGTTAAGTCCCTCGGGAAACTCTTTTCCTTCTAAAACTTCACGCACCAATTTAACCACATTAGTATTAACAACGTCCCAAAACCTTTGATAGAACAAAGGCTAGAAACCATCTGGCCCTGGTGCCTTAAATGGTTTCATTGATCGAAGAGCAGCAAGAACCTCACATTCACCAAAAGGACGAGAAAGTTGTTCCATCTCGTCTTCACTGATGCTAGGAAAATAGTTCGACAAAACCTGACTCTGATTGACTACATCCCTTCTATCTTCTTGAAAAAGCCCAGCCCAAAATTGTTGCACCATATCTCGAACCATAGTTTGATCTGTGACCCACTCCTCACAATCATTCTTTAAGGTATCAATCCTGTTTCTCTTTCGTCTAATTACCGTAGCTAGATGGAAGTATCTTGTATTTCTATCTCCATCACGAATGGCATCCATTCTAGACTTTTGAAACCACAATGTCTCCTCATCATTCAAAACATCTTCCATCTCTCTACGCAATTTAGCTTCTAATTTCACCAAGTGTCGCTGCCTACCTTTTGAGAGTTCTGATTGAATTCCTTCTATACGAGCCCATAATTCCGATTTCTTTCGGAAAATATTATAAAATTTTTCCTTATTCCACCAATTTAATTTATCCGCAAACTCCTTAAGGAAAGGAACAATTGGTTTCGAACGAGACCAATTTTGTCGAACAAATTCATGAAAATTTTGGTGGTTCAGCCATGTAGCTTGGAAACGAAACGACTTCACTGCCATTGGAACAAGCGCAAAACAAGCAGTTCTAACAATGATAGGACAATGGTCCGACATAGCTTTTGGCAAATTACGCACCCCTGCCTCATCAAATCTCAACCTCCACGCATCATTCGACAAGGCTCTATCTAGTCTAGCCGACTTAAAATTCTCCAGAGTTAACCCCCGAAACCAAGTATTGGCTGGGCCCGAACAACCTAAGTCAATCAAAGCGTTATTCTCCACCCAATTCGAGAACTCACGACATCTTCTTTCCATCTCCGACCCCCCATTGCCATTCCTTTCATTCATACTCAAAGTATCATTAAAGTCTCCTACAAGCATCCAAGGACCTGAGAAATTCTCTTTGATCTTTTCTAACTCTCTCCATAATTCACGACGAGCTACACTATCAGGGCTGCCGTAAATAGCTGAAAAGAGCCACGGGTCTTCCCCTGTTTTCTTCACCTCAACAGTAAGGTGTTGGGAGTGTTCACCATACACAGTAACACCAACTCTCTCCGCCCTCCAAAACATCCAGATACCCCCACTAAACCCTTGTGCTTCCACTCTTCTTTGACCCGAGAAGCCAATTTTATTGCAGATAGCTTGAGCTTGATTACCACTCATGTGTGTCTCAACCAACACCAGAATACATGGATCATTAATTCGGACTAATTCCCTAATTATTGACACCTTGTTACCAACACTTTGAACATTCCATACCATTATTTTCAATGGCATATTAAACATAGGAAATAAGGGGTATGAGTCATACACGTCCCTAGGAACGCTGGGCAACATCTCGAGGAACGCTTTCTGAAGCGCCTTCATTGGTTCTGCCGTCTCGCTCGGTAGCATGAACGAAGCCAACATCACAGCTGGGTTGTGCACCGGAGGTAGAAACGTGTCCAAGTGCATTAGCACTTTGTTCACCAAGGGGTGAGCAGAAATCATCGATGGACCTTCCCTCGGGAAGTCCACAAACGTTTCGTATGATGGGGGAATTTTCCTTTCCAGAGTAATAGGTACCTGGGAAGGATTCATGATTTACTTCTCCACTCGCAACTCTCGAACCAACCTCAATAGAATTGATATGTCTAAGAGCTGAAGGGGTAGCAGAAGCAACTTCAACTTGATTAGTATTATTAAGAGTGCTACCAGTTGACCTTGGAGTCCAAGTTGACTTAGGGTCAATCTTTTTTTAATAAGGTTTCAAGATAGAATTTTCCTTATTCTTGATACCTAACAAATTTTTAGGAGATTTTCTTTGATTTCTATCCAAAATTCTCGGCCCCAAAATATTCTGTGAGGGAATAAAATCTTTTTCACCTTCCAGAATATTTTCCCTAATTTCCATTATATCCTTATTTTCAGCTGGAATATTGATATCTCCCTTATTATTTTCCTTAACTGACTCATCTAAATCCACAGTAGGGATAACTTCCATCGATGAATCCTCATCGCAATTCTTTCCATCATTATCAAGATTTTGACCACCAATGACTCCTTCATTATCTCCTAAATTAACAAATTCCCCAGAAATATTCCCCAATTGCAAATTCCCAGACCCAGCAATAGGTCGCACCGTTGCATTGTGCTCCATCAACTCTTCACCCGCATCCGTTTCATCATCCACCCCTAAAATTTCAAACCTGGACCCACTTGGTTCCTTAGCAATGGACTTATTTTGCTGACTTTTCAACACAGGGTTAACAACATTATGTTTCTGATTGCTCTGTTTCGCTCTGTCAACCACTTGAGGTTTTTTTACCTGATCAACTTTATTCCTGGGATTGTTCTTTCGTGTTTGTCTCTGAACAAGCATCCACGAACCATATCTATCCCTTTCTTCCGGTCTCGTACCCATAACTTGACTCTTGTCAAAGACTCCGTTATTAACTGTAGTGACTTGCTTCTGCACTTCCTGATCTTCTGACCCTGCAGCATAAGTTTTGCAAGCTTCCTCTTTATGTCCAAGACAACCACATTTGAAACAAACCATCTTTAAGCCCTCATACTGGACTTTCCAAATTCAACCATTCAATTTGAATCTTGATAGCAGAGGCTTAGTGAGATCAACTTCAATGCAGAATCTCACATATTGTCCTCTGTCTTTTGACTCAGTGTTCCTGTCAATTTTGACAACTTTTCCAATCTTCGATCCAATCTGATACAAGACAGATTTATCAAAATACTCTAGAGAGAGTTGGGGAATCCTGACCCAAGCATTCAATTTCTTGATTGGTTCTTCATCCGAGACAAAATTCGGCACCCATTTACAAATGGTTAAGTAGCTATCACCAATCATCCATGGACCTCCTGTCAACACGAAATCATAATCTTCAAAATTACTAAACCTAACTACATAATAGGCATGTCCAACGTCTGTAAGCACAATTTCACCTTTCAAACTCCACTTGGCTTTCAAACGTTTAATCAAGACCTCATAACTAAGTCTTCTGTCGAAAAGCTTAATTATAAGAGCATATCTCCATGGGCGCCTTAGCCTCTTTTTCTCCTCCTTCGTCAGATAGATGGTAGGACAACCTTCGTCCTCTGAATCACAATCCAGAGGTACATCATCATCACAGATATCATCTTCTTCCAAATCTTTGCCTTCATACAGGGGATTAACATTTCTACCAAATCCATTCATAGCCCGTACATACGAACGCGCAGGTTGCGCTTTTTCCACTTCAGCCAATGAATCCGCTACAAACGAATCCATCTCCATTTCCTCTCCATTACTCATGGACGAATTACCTTAAATCTCATTGAGATTTCTTTTAAATTTTTTATTGCTCCTTTGGAGGAGGTCATTTTCCTCACTAGAAAGGGTTTTTTCTCTCTCGCCTTCGCTCGCCATTTTCCTCAAAATCAAAATCTGGAGCCTATGTATTCTCTCCAATAACAACGTAGAATAGGAAAAACTGTTATAAAAATTCGATAAACCCCTATCTATTTATACTTTCTTAAAAATTAAAAAATTATATTTTGTTCACACGTACATGGTCGTGTGTTGATGGGTACAAGATCATGTAGCTATTCCAATCTACTGGATCCCAAATTTCATCATGTATGTGTATGATTGTGTATCTTAGTCGGAGTTCATATGAAAAGGGCATCATCGAACCGTGTATCTGAAATTTAAAAATACTTATTGTGTTTTGATAGTAAAGTTTCCAAAATATTAATTTTTGATTGTTATTAGCTAATGTCATTTTTTTAAATTATTTTTTTAAAATAAATCAAGTTATTGGATAAATTATTCGTCTAAAGTACCTCAATTTGATTTTACAAACATTTTAAAAAGCACACACTTTTATATGTGACCGGCCACACAGTGCAGCGTGGCTAGACACATACTTTTTTTTTTTTTTTGAAAGAATGGTTTGGGTTACTTGGTCATGTGTTACTCGATCATTTAGGGGTACTCACTAGGTCAGGGGTTACCTCGTTGGTCACGGGTTGCTCAGTTAGTCAAGATTTACTTAGTTAAGAGTTACTCGGTTTGTCAGGGGTTACTTGGTTAGAGGTTACTCGGTCGATCATGGGGGTTACTCGTGTGTTAGCTGACCACACGATATGACCAGCCACACACAAAAGTTGCTGCTAAAAAAATCGAGTGTACATTGTACATCTGTTATAAAGTTGTCATAAAATGATCAAAAGTTACCCCTGAAATAAATTAAAATTACCCTATATGTATAAAAGTAACACAATACAAATATAAGTTTTCAATGCTTTATTTGTAAAGAACCACAATTAAAATGACTGAAAATTAAATATTAGTGTTTGAAAGTAATTCTATTACCCTTAAATAATTTTTCTTGTTATCTATTTACATAAAAATTGTATCAGGCTCAAAGTTACCTAAAAAGACATAAAAAAATTACCCTAAATTGGCCAAAAGTTACCCTTATACTATTCGATGTACACAAAAGTTTTTTTATTCTATTTTTGGGTGTACACAAAAGTTTTTTTTTATTCTATTTAGTTCTTTAATGATAATTGACTAAAAATATTTTGGTAATTCTAGGAGGACACCATATTCTTACCCTTTGGCTTATATATTAAAGTTATCATTGACTGTAGTTAGTATAGATTTATTTTTTAAATTTTTTTATTGGTTTTTTTATTTGGTGATTTTTTTTTTGTGTTTTTTTTTTTTTTGCTGTTTATAGAGCCACAAAGGCGGGGGTGAGAATCAATCCCAATATCTCCTGAAATCTTGAATCTTGAGAGAAGCTCTAACCACTTGAGTTATCCCTCACTCTTTATTGTTAGGCCCCGTTCTCTTCACCTTAATTTTGCTGAACTGAAATTAATTTTACTGAACTGAAATTATTTTTGCTGAACTTAAATTATTTTTGCTGAACTTAATTTAATTTTACTGAACTGAAATTATTTTTATTGAACTGAAATTATTTTTACTGATTTTCTACTATAATTCTTCTTTAAGAAAACTGAATTGGACTTATTTTTACTAAACTGAAATTAATTTTACTGAACTGAACTTATTTTTGCTGAACTGAAATTATTTTTACTTAATATTATTTTTATAAGGTGAAGAGAATAAGACCTTATTATAAATTTAAGGGAAACTTTGTCTTGCCACATGAATATAATTGGGCGGAAATCTCTCTTTTGAACCCTAAAAATATGTTGCCACAAGATCCATGAAATGTGAGCTGTTGGCAATATTAATAGGCCCAAATTGTTGATGTATTGTGTTCCAAAAAAGAAATAAAAAAACGTTGTTGATGTATTATTAATTTTGTATCAAACTTCTACTCGGCCCATAGATCAATCTCGTAATTGGTCCGTCCGTTAAGCGCTGGCTTGTACAAACACAAACATAGATATTGCAAATTTTTGCATAACCCCTATGTCCCTTTAATCCTTTATGCAAAATAACATTGATTGCACTCTAAAATGATGTCATTTTTTATACTTCCTCCGTTACGAATTACTCGCAATAAAGGGTTATTATTTGTGAGACATAAAATATTCCTTTGTTGCGAGTAATATGTAACGGAGGGAGTAGTTAATTTTGTAAGTACTTTTGTTTTATACAAGCTTATGTAGTGCAAAATTCGATTTATTATGTTTATGTATTTGTAATTTGTATTTTTATTTTATAATTAATACTTCATCCGTTCTATTAATATTGCAACAATGGACTTTTTGCACTATTCATCACTCTTGTTTGACCATATAATATGAGTTATACGTTAAGCAAAATATAGTCAAGTGGGATATTGTTGGATTCGTCTTATAAAATACTTTCACAATATCAAGTTTTTATAATTTTTACTCTTACACAATAATAGATATTTAGCATATAAAATGTGTTTTGGGATGCGTAATTTCCTCATTGTTGCAATATTAACAGAACGGAGGAAGTATGTGTTATGATTCAAATGATGCTCAAAATTGAGCCACATTAATTCACCACAAAAAAAAAAAAAAAAAAAAAAAAAAAAACTAATTTTCCAACTCTAGTGTATAAACAAGTCTATTGTGAAAGACCCAATATTTATTTGAAATTTCTACAAAGAAAAATTTCATAATAACACCCATCAAACCCAAATATTTAGACCCACAATTTCATAATCCAATAAAAACGTTAATAAATTTTATTTCAATTTGATTGCATTTCATTTATTTATTTATTTATGAAGTATTATTTATTTTTTGCTCATCACTAGGATTCTAACTATAATCATAATGATGAAAAATAAAGTTTTGAGTATTGACAAATGAAGAAATTAAATTAGTTGATATGAGGGGATATTAGTAGTACCACCTTGAATGTTTAGATGCCATAAGAGTATGGGACCCAAAAATGGAACAAATAGTCTACCAATTTTAATACCTCCCCACGTGGGTGTTATTTATAGTAAAATGATTTGTGTAACATACATAATGACATAATGTATGTAGGAAACATTGCAATTATCAACTTTCTCTTATAACCAACAACATTAGGAAGTCGAGTAGAAAGATCTCTATAATTAGCCACGAAGGCCCGGGTCCGGTCTCGATCTTAGTCCCGGGCCACTCGATCGATGGCCCCGCAGGTGGGGGAGTCTAGCCGGCCTTAGGGTTCATAGCCAGAGTGTACTGCCTGCCCTCGTGCAACTACCGCGAGTTACCAAATGGTGTAGCAGCCTAACTGCCGACCAATTATAATAGATTGATAGGAGTTTTTACTGTGCGTTATTGCTTGCATACTCAAGGCCATTAGTTTTGAATTAAAAGTGGTGATTTTAATAATGTATGCTAGTTAAGTGAAGCTTTTTTTTTCCATAAAAGTGAAGGTTAATCTTATGTTATGTTATCTATTAATAAGTTAATTTCAACTCAAGAATCCGGTTTTTTAACCGATTAGTATTTTGAAATTCCGAACTACACATTAACAAGAACATAACGTCTTATTATTATGAGTGGTCTAAAATGCATTTATCGAGACAATACTATTATTAGACAAGATTTGAGACAGGGATGAGGACAGGAAGATCAAGTAAAACCCTTGCCCGCCCATATATATAGGGTAAATCTGTTTTCTACATGTAATTTAACATGAATATCGATATAAGAATAAATGAGTCTTATGAAATAAAGTTAAATTAGTTTAACCCAACTCCACGCCTTCTTTGAGAGATGTCAATGTGTTATGGACTCATGTTTTACTTAATCTTTGAAGCCAAATAAATTCCAACCCCAATAACCTCTAACTCGAATACTCGATCGTGAGCTATATATGACTATATGAGCCGTGTCTTTATAGTTGCTTAAGGTAGCTTAGAAATTGACCAATTGTATCATTAAACCAAACTACATTAGTTGCACCAATGATTTAAGATACATACTTTACTAGTTCCACATTAGTATACTAACATCAACGTCTTTAATTAGTAATTAGTACTGTGCAGAAGTTATATACTTGCATGCAACAATTGATCAATAAGGGGAGTTATCATTTCCTCAAAGATAACTTGTGCTAAATTATTGGTGTTTTTATTATCTTTTCTTTAATAATAATACTATAAATAAATAAATAAATAAAATAGATATAATAAAAAACTATTTCTACAATATCAAAGCAATTGCTCAAGGCAAGCATGTGCTACATAGCTTTACCAAAGTAAAACTTTTGGTTTACAAAAGGACCACAAAGAAAAAAACCAAACAAGTGGGTGGTTTGATTGTATAATTTATAGCTAAAATTCAGATGGACGAACTATCACTATTAATATTTCTCAACTTTCTGCAAAGAAGACATTAGAGTTGTGACATTACAATTCATACCAAACAAGAAAAAATAAAGTGATAGATTTACGTACTCTCTCCGTTCCATCAAGATTGTCCCAAATTAATATTTTTAATGTCTTATAAATGATATACATTGTAACTTCCCATCGATCGATCTCATTCAATAGCTCATGTGGTTTGAAAAAACGATAACTTCATATATTTAAAACGTAAAATTAATATTATGAGGCAGTTTTAGTGAGACGATGACAGTATTTTGTCTCAATCATGCTAATAATAATATAATATGAATGGAAAAGGAACCTTACTAAATGATATTTAGAATATATTTTTCTTTTTGAGTTGATGATTTTGTTGAGCAAGGTCCCCCAAAAATTTTGGGTGGCCCCTATGATTTGGTTAATGTCCACAGTTAACCCAACATGTATGACCATGACCCTCCCCATCTCTTTATCTCCATGTTCATCTCTCCTTGTTTGCATGCAATTATTAGTATGATCATACAACACGCTACATTCTAATTCTGTGGTCCAATTATGTACAAATCCTTGTCTTAAAATTTTTACGAGAGTGAAAATGTACTATTGTATCTAGTTGTCTCCATTTCTTTTTCTATAATGAAAATGAAATACATTATATGACAAATCAATTGCTAGCATAGTAAAGAAGCTAATACATTAAGATACATTGTATGACAAATCAATTGCTAGCATAGTAAACAAGCTAAGACATTATTACGTTATTTAACCGTTTCGAAAACGCTATCACATGAATACAATTTTACTTTGTTTTCTAAATTTTACTCATTATTCATGTAGTTAAATTACTCCTTTTTAAAATTATATAAATATAACCACCAATGGCACAATAATGTCAGAAATATGATCTAGCTGGATCCTATGCTTAGTTAGGATGGATTGATCATAAATGTCCATGATTGTGTAGGATCGACCAAAATTAGTGGAGGCGAACTTACTTTTTACTCGTTTAAGCATCGTTAAATCAGTTACATAAATTTCATCACATATTGCTTGAAAAATTTGTATTTATTCATATATCTAATACAGAGTAGAAACTTTTTATAACTCTTTTTTTTAAAAAAAAAAAAATTATAGGATGCTACGATTTAATTTTACTGATTCAATCCTAAATCCTTCTTCACTGATATAATGTGGAATTAAGAGGATTTTTTTCAATTTTGGAACCCTCGTGATAGGGTTTTGAAAGAGAAAAAAGAGTGTTAAGGAAGAAATTGAAGATTTCTATGGTTGTGCTTGGAATTTGAAGATCTAATCCAATATTTGAAACTTCTTTGTCAATACTAATGAGTTTGTCTTGTTATCTCCTTTATTTAGCTTCATTATTTATTGCTTTATTTATGTTTTTTTCCCCTATTTTTGAGGATATAGTTTTTTCTTATTTCTTTTCATATTACCTTATCTTCTTAATTTAATTTTGATCACTACCGATATGTTATTCATTGCATTCTTTTTTTCTTCCTATTTATGTTTTATGTGGTCTTGAGAGTGAGAAATATATCAAGTGGTTAGGGTTTCAAAATAATATTTTACTAGATTAGGCTCGTGCGATGCACGAGTTTAACAATAATTTACGATTTTAACAATATTTTTTAGCTTATTTGTGTGTAATATGTACGTAGTAGAAATAATATAAGAAAAATCTGATAAATTAATAAAGAGTGGACACCCCAATTCATATAAACTGTATAAAATATATGGAGTAGGAGAAAAAGATACTCCGTAATGTTTATAAGAAAATGAAATAGTCCGACCTTCCTTTAATTCTCTAATGGAAATTGCATAATTAGTCAATTCAAATATAAAATCTATTAGAAAAATATATAATTAATTTAGCATTTTCAAATTTTATTTATGTTGAAAAAAAAAAATTAATGATGTCATTATTAGTTTTGGAGGGAAATTTTATTACAAGAAGTTGACATGTGGAAAGTAATGACATCAGCGGTAATTACTTTAGTTATATTTATAGATGTTTTATGTTTTATGTGATCCATTACTTGTCTTTGTGGCTCTCTAAACACCCATAAATAATATTTTATGCGGGCTTTGATTTTGACCATAAATAACTCTTGTTTCAATTCGTTTTAGTTTAAATAATAAAAGGAAAAAGATATATGTATCCCTTAGGGCTACATACTTACTTTTGACTAGTTTTATAGTTCATAATTAATGAAATATACATTCATATGTACTCTAAAGTTTATATAATATTCATTTGTTCATAGGTAAAATATTTGTGAATGAAATAATGCATTGAAATAGCTAAAATGCATGGTATATATATATATATATATATATATATATATATATATATATATATATATATATATATCATAAGAACTTTTCATATATTTCGGGTGCACGATGTAGATGCACCCAAGAGTCATAGAGGTAGGTGCACCAAAGGGTCATTTTTTGCTCACTTGATTCTTTTTTTTTTTTTTTTTTCCATATAAGATTTCAAATAAGCCAAAAATAACCTCCAAAATGCTTGTTTACATCTTTACATCACTGAAAGTATGTTGTTTACATCTTATAAATAGTGTTTGGAAAATTATACTCTCTAAAATGATTATTTACTTATTTGCCCTCATTAATATTATAAATTGCCTTTTTCGAAACTCCTGTGGACATTTATGCCCCAAAAAAATAATTGTTTTTATATTTACCCTCATTCTAATTAACTAGCGTTAGCAACCCTAGTTAATTAGATTGTGGAAATTTTGTATTCTACTACCCACAACTAATAACTTATTTTTTGAAATTACCACCACAAAAAAATTATTTTTCAAAGCCACCCAAAAAAGACAAAAAGACCTGGAAAACGGGCCGGGTCAATCAATATTTGGGTCAGGTCAGTTCGGGTCGAGTTTATTTTGGGTCATTTAATATTTTGGTCGGGTTTCGATCGAGTCCAGTTGGGTTTCAGGTTACTAGTTATTCGGGTCGGGTCAAGTTTGGGCAGGTTGGGTTTGGGTAAGGTCGAGTTTGAGTTAGGTCATTTCAGACTAGGGCAATTCGGGCTCAGTCAGTCTTCGGGTCCAATTATCGAGTCAAGTTCGGGTCAGGTTGTGTTTGGATCGAGTTAAACTTCTTCTATATCGATGTTGATTTGACCGATAATATATTATACATATCAATAAGTATAAAGTATAACAATTGAATATTAATAAAATATTTATTAGACATTTCCAAAAGTATATACACACAAGATTGTATTATTTCATATGTATACACTATATCATTGATTAATTGGTCAAAATTTCAAATTAAATTAGTTTAAGTGAATAGGGAAGTAATTTCAATGTAACACTTAATAAAAAGAAGTGTAATTAATAGTAATAATATTAATATATAAGTATATATTAAGTGTTCCTAATCAAGTTGAGCTCTTAATGAATTAAGAGTACAAAATTACACGAACATTCCAACGATACTATACACACAAGACTGTATTGTTTAAGTTTTTTTCAATAAGTGTTTATTCAAGTAAAGTAATTGAACCCTAATCTGTTAAATTACTTTAAGTATCGAATCATTTGGGTTGGGTCATTTCGGGTATAGTTCGGTCACTTTGGGTTTCAAGTCCGTTGAGTAACAAAAATTGTAACTCAAATGGCAATATGATAAATACTTGCCTTGGATTACGCAAATAATAGTTTTCTTTTTTTATTCAGATGAGTTGTATGGCGTGTAATAGGGGAAGTTAACGTTAGTCTCACTGAGTTGGTGCTGGATTACTGAGTAAATGTTTCCTTAGAATAAAGAGAAAGCAAAAGGATTGCAAGTGGAATCAATAAAGAACACGTGCACCGGCGCAACGACGAATATATGAATCTTTAAGTGAAGGGTAATCACGAGTGACGGAGCGATGGTTTACGAAGTTGCAGATTCAGATTAACACATCTAACACTGCCAAAACTTAGGAATTTTAATTATTCAATTTCAGGTCAAGAACGTAATGAGATCAAGATTAATTATCTAATTTCATCAATGATTACTACAAGAAAACAGGCTTTTTTCGATGAAATTATTTCATCGAAAACACCCTATTTTTTATCGGGAAACGTGTCGGAAACTATCATCGTAAAAGTGATTGTCGGAGAAACAAGCTTTCTGTCAAAATTCAGGCGTCGGGAGAAATTTTCTTGTGCGGAAAAGCCCTTTTGACGGACACAATTTCGCCAGAAATTTTCAACGAAAGTGCTACAAATTTAATTTTTTTAAAAAATAGGGCTCCGCCACCATAGCCGCCATCACCACTATGCAACTTCTTAACAACCCTTGACCCACACAACCAGACCACCACCCACCCCTAAGACCCTAAACCTAATCGACCTAGACCTAGTCACCCTAAATAGCCCACCCAACTAACCTTAAAACAACCCACTACAGCCGTTGAACCACGACTCACCCACCTAACCCTAGATCGAATCGACCTGACTAAGACTACTACCTACCTAACCTTAACACCGCCCACATAGCACAAATGGCCCATCATTACCACCACACAAAAAAAAAAAAAAAAAAAAAAAAAAAAAACCTCATCAGGCCCACAATCGTTATGTAATCTAAAAACACCCATGAATTTCAGGGAAAAAAAAAATCAAAATTAACAAAAAAAAAAACTCCAAAATTTGAAGCTCAACATTACCAAAAAATACTGAATTAAAAACCCCAAAAATTAAAAAAAAATTATAATAAATTAATAGAAAAGGGTAAACATACCTTGTGTAATCTTTAACTTTGGGTTTACGCAGTCAAATTCGACCATGGTCGAATTCTACCTAAAACCATTAATTTGTTGTGTCATGGTTAAATTCGATCAGGAGTTGTGGAAGCAACAGATAAGGGTTGTGTTCGGGGTTTTCATGGGCGGTGATGTTGGTCACTACTAAAATTCGGTCAAATTGCGACTGTTTATTTACGACCGTAAACAGTCGCAAAATTTGAAATTTGCGACCGTGTTCTACTCAGTCGCAATATTGTGAGCGTTTATAAGCAGTCGCAAATATGCGACTGCTTTTTTACCAAATAAAAGGTCGCAAAGGTATTTGAAAATTTTAAAAAATACATGTCTAAAATATCTTTAAAAAATAACTCTGTTACGACTGTTATAAGCAGTCACAGATTGCGACTGTTTTTTATAACGGTCGCAAATATGCGATCGCTTATAACGGTCATAATAGGGTTTTTTTTAAATAAAAAAAATAGGGTATAAAAGGGTGGTGCTTAACCCACCCTAACCCTAATTTTGTTGTTGGTAGCCGTTTCTTACACTATTTTCTATCTCTCCTCTTTCTTTAGTCCTCTTAATTAGTTTCTCACGCCCCTCCTCTCCCTTTCTCTCTCCTCAATTAGTTCCATGGCTTCCATCTTCTCTTCCCTTATTCCTCTTCTCACGGCCCTCATCTCTTTCTCTTTCTCTCGGATATCCTCTCTTCACCATGAACATATTGAGCAGCCACCGTCACAAGCAAGCCCATCATCAAAAGAAACACACGAAGTTTGGTGTTTACGGTCAAATTCAACCATAAAAATTCCAGATCTGGAGTTTTCTTGGTCGAATTTGACCATATGAACCTAAAGAGGAAGATATATATTGGGAAAAGTATGTTGATTTTTTTGAAAATTTTGTTTTTTTGTTTTTTTGTTTTTTTGGTTTATTTTCAATTTTTGTGGTTATATTACATTTTTGTTCAATTTCCATGTTTGTTTTATTTTGTTATCGATTTTTGTTTGCTTCTTTGATTTTGGTTTTATTTTGAGTTTTCGTTGATTTTGTAAAAAACTGTTCATATTTTGTTCGAATTTCATAGATTTTTTGTTTGATTTTGAGTTCTCGTTGATATTCTTTGAATTTTCGTGAACTTTGTGGGATTTTTTAGGGTCTAGTTTTTGAGTATTTTGTGGGGTTTTTTTTTCGTGAACCTTATGGGTTTTTTAGGGTCTAATTTTTATGGGTTATGTTCGTGAAATTTGTTGGTGATTTTGTATTTTCGTTGATCTTGATTTTGATTGTGGGTATATTTTTTTTAAGGTGTAATTATTTTGATAAATTGAATTTTTTTTTTAGGTTTAAGGGTTGTTTTGAGTGGGCAGTGGTGGTGGGTAGAGGCTGTTAAAGGTGTGGACGGCGGAAGGTGGAGGTTGTTTGGGTGGGAAGTGGTGGTGGTTGGAGTCGGTTTGGGTGGAAAATTATGGTGGTGGGGCTGGATTGTGAAGTACATGTAGTATTGCAGTACTTGATGCCATTTTAAAAAAAAAAAAATTAGCGACCGCTTTAGGCTGCCGCTATTCTACGAATTTGCAATCGGCATACGAACAGTCGCTGAAGTTGATATTTGCGACAAAATATAATTCCGTCGCTAGTTTATGACGGAAATTTCGGTCGCTAACTAGCGATGGATTAAAATTATGTCGCAAAATATCACGCCAACCGACGGATATTCTGCCCTTTTTCCGTCGCAAATAACAAGAGAAAGAGGAGGGAAAAGTAGAAAAAGACCGAGAAAGAGGAAGAAGGATGAGATAAGAGAGAAAGAGAAGGAAGAGAAGAAGAAGAAGAAGAAGAAGAAGAAGAAGAAGAAGAAGAAGAAGAAGAAGAAGATGAAGAAGAACTACAAGAAAATAACATTTTCGTAACGATTATTTTAACCTTTAGTATCGATTGTAATTGCAACAAAAAGCTTTCCCAACGAATGATCATTCGATACAATATCCCCCGTTGCCTTAGCATTTAGTAGTGGTTTTCAATATCGCTGGGGTTGGCCTCAATAATCGATACGAAAAACTACATCCAATCGTGGTGATTATTGTAGTGATTACAATCGCTATAAATGTTTAACTCATTTTCTTATAAAAAAAAACATGCGTATGATCTTTACAAGATTCGAACATGCAACCTCAAACTCTTATATTAAATATTTCACCAATAAGTTATGACATATTTTATGTATTCTTTGTCAAACAATATTTATATATCTAGTGTTGAAAAGGCTTTTCGTATCGATTTTTAGGATTTAGTGGCGATTGTAAATGATACAATTTCTCAAAATTATATAAATGTGTAAAAATAGTGTGGATATGTATTATTATGTTTTCCGTATCGATTTTATATGGGAAAACCATGGCGATTGTAAAATGATACGAATTCCTTAATTATTTCACAAACATACTTGCATATTGTAGCGAATGGACAATCGCTACGAAAAGACATTTTTCTTGTATTGAAGAAGAAGAAGAAGAAGAAGAAGAAGAAGAAGAAGAAGAAGAAGAAGAAGAAGAAGAAGAAGAAGAAGAAGAAGAAGAAGAAGAAGAAGAAGAAGAAGAAGAAGAAGAAGAAGAGGAAGAGGAAGAGGAAAGAGGAGAGAGAAGAGGTTCTGAACCGCTTGCCATTTAAATGGCTAATGGCAAGCCCCCTAAGCCCATGCGGTTCAAAAACCGCTTGCCATTAGGGGGTTTGAACCGCTTGCCATTACGTTTATTCTACTAGTGAGAGGATAGGAGAGAGAAGAGGATGGGGAAGAAGAGGCGGAAATGAAAGGGGGGGTTGGCTATTTAGGGTTTTTTTAAGTTAGATTTTGAGGGATATTTTGTCCGAAATATCCGACCCTGTCAGAAATTTTAGTTTCCGACAGAATAATCCGTCGGAAAGTACATATTTTCTAACGAATAATTTTCCGTTGGATATTTTCAACGGATTTCCGTTGGAATTTTTGAATTCGTCTGAAATATTTGGTGGAAAATAAATCCATCAAAAATTTCAATTTTTCCGACGGAATTATGTGTCTGTTGGAACCTATCCGTTGAAAATCGACCTGGATTCTTGTAGTGGATATCAGCATTAATTATTCAATTTCATAAATGATATCAACATTCATCAACAAACTCATCAGCAAACATGTATTGCCATCCCAATGATACAGAAATAATCAATGAGACACACCGCAAGATTTATTATTGAATTCCCAAATAAGGAATTTCTAATTGTTCGAAGTTCAATTGAAGCTCATAAACCATCAACAACAAAATAAAATAAATGCAAAAGTGCTTACATGAATTCAATGATTAATTTGATTATCGACGAAAACGAACCTGCTATCTCCGCTGCTTCAGTGCTCCACTCGCTATCTCCAGTGTCCTTGAATTCATTTGGTTTGATTTCAAATATTGACGCTGTAACGAGAGAAACCCTAACCAAGTTTGCTAGTAAATCGGAAATTGACTTCAAAAACTCAAATCGCTTCCTCTAACCTTCGGGAGCAAACCCTGGTTATTTGAAAACCCTAACATTAATGCCACTAACGCCCCTTTTCCATCCGTTTCTACAGATAACCCAATACAGACAATTATGCCCTTATGTTCCCGTTGAGTAAATTGATGTTACTCAAAATCAGTAACTTAGATTTACTCAGTAAAAATAATTTCAATTGAGTAAAAATAAGTATAGTTCTATAAAAATTAGTTTTGATCACTACATACCTCCAATTCAATTGAGTATATGTAATATATATTTCGTATAGTAAGTTGATACTAAATCTTTCAATAGTTTATCTTTTTTCATATTGTGTTTTAGTTTGTTTGTTTGAGCTCATGTAAAAACAAACAAACTAGTTTCATAGTTCGTTTTTAATTTCTTGATATTTATATTGATGTTCATTTTTGGTATCATTTTCACAAAGATTACCGCTTCTGCAGAATCTGCTTATTCTTTAACTCCTCGACAATCAGCATTGTGGAAATCACAACAGGGTGATCACACCTCTGCTTGGCGTCGGGCGGTTCCTATTTCGGGGTTGGGTCAGACGATGAACGCCAAGACTTATCGCTGTGTGTTGTCCTATCGGTTGGGTGTTCCATTGTTCTCTATCTCGACGTCGTGCTCTGCTTGTTCGAGGGTTTTTGCTGGAGATATTTTCGGTGATCACGCGGTGTCTTGTGCTGGTATTGTGGGTATTAAACATCGGCATAATGTTGTTCGGGATACCCTTGTTGATGTTTGTTATCGTTCTGGGATTTCAGCGAGAAAAGAGGTTGACATTGGGTTGGCTGGAGGGAACGACGAGGCCCTCAGACCTGCGGATGTGTTACTTTATTCATGGGATCGTGGTCGCGATGTCTGTATTGATTTGACAGGGTCTTCTCCTTTGACACAGTCAGGGCTATCTGACTTTATTCCTGGGCGGGTTGTGGCTGATGCTGCTCATCGGAAGCGGGTTAAGTATGAAGCTCGATGTCAGGCGATTGGATATGGTTTCATTCCCTTCTCCTTTTCTTCGCTTGGGGAATTAGAGAAGGAGGGTGTTGCGTTACTGAAGCGGATTCAGAGGTTCTCGATGACGCAAGACATTGGGGCTCGTGCTGCAGCTCATATCTTCACTAGGGTAGGATTTGCTATAGCTAGAGGAGTGGGGGCCCAGATTGTATCTCGGCTTCCCACTAATTTATTGTAGGTTGTATGACTTTTGTTTTTGATAATAATAATAATAATAATAATAATAATAATAATAATAATAATAATAATTTTTATGTTATGTACATTGTAGGCAATTACATTATAAAAATGAATTGAATAAAATTAAATATATACTTCTTTATATTTAGAGTAGGCAACCAATAGGAAAGAGCATGTGAAATATGAATGGAGAAACAACAAGTGGGGCACATCATCTAACGAGATGTTTCAAGTAAGATCAATATAGTTCATAAAATGAAACTACAATCGTTGGATCACTAACAAGTAACTGGCTAAAGGGCAAACAAGTAGGTTGAAAAAAAAAAGACTTATTATTATTGATTGTATTGAAGTGATATTGATCGAGGTATGGCTTGATTTGGTTGTCTTAAAATGAAGTTGGCCTAATCATAAGGATGTCCTTGCATGTGTGGTGTTACTTGTGTACGTTAAAGCCATGCACACGAGGACACTGCCTTTATGTTAGTTCAAATATTATTGAACCCTACCTGGTCAAATTAGTCTATTCATTGATCTATGGACTTTGGTTATGCTACGTTTGTTCTTTGGATTTTGCATTTTGGATCACTTTTTAAGATTATTAATCATCTACTTATCATTTGTCATTATATGTTCAAGTGTTTACTATATGGCAAAAATATCGTCTTTCTTGCACTATTGTTAATAGTATTCATTATTCTTATCAATCTTTATCATTATAATTTTAATCATTTATATATGATTAATACGTCACCAATTTTAATTAGAGTTAACTTGCAACCCTACTTATATAATTAAATGCATACACAACTTAAGTGTATTTGAGCAAGTGACATGAAGGTGTTACTACGGCTACAAACGAGACAAGTTGATGATCTGAGTCAAGTTATTGATTTCTATTTTGTGCTTTTGTAGCCATTCAAGACATAATTTGGCTTCGGAATTGGATTTGGAAATCAAGAAAAGCTAGAAGATAATTGTAGAATAGTGCAATTCTCCTTGATTGGAGACTTCTCATTACTTCAATATATATAGGTATTTACAAACCTAATTATGAGAGTCTAATTACAAAAAAAATATATCTTTACAGAATATTAACAAGATAATATTAGTCTATTATCTATCAAACCCTCGGAGTCGAAGCGGGAGGAGGTCGAACGCTTAGACTGTCTCTGAAGTCCAAAGCTTAAGTTGATGGCCAAGGTTCAGGATTATTTTTTATACTCTATCACTTCTCCTCATATGAAAGACCCTTTGGGCTTGAAATTTGGATGCAACACATGCCCTCCCATAATCGACGATTAATTTCACTTTGAAGGAGGGGGATGAGATTCGAATTCGTGACCTTTATGTTACGTTGGTTCTGATACCATGTAAAATTGTGTAAATATCCTTGATTGGAGACTTCTCATTACTTCAATATATATAGATATTTACAAACTTAATTATAAGAGTCTAATTACACAAAATATATCTTTACAAAATATTAAGAACATTTTGTGAGAACGAAACTACCTTTTAAAGCTTTTTTTTTTGCGAGAAACTACCTTATAAAAAAATGTTGTAAAAACTACCTTATAAAAGCTAAATGTTGTAAGATACTACCCTTGGTCGGAAAGTGAGAGTTGACTTAATTTTTCCGGCGTTGACCTAGTCATATGCCGGTCACGTGACGTTTAATTCATCTTTCCCCATTTTTCCCCCTAATTTTCCCCGAGCCTATCCATATAATACCCAAGATGAATTAAATGTCATGTGACCGGCACATGACTTGGTCAACGCCGGAAAAATTTAGTCAACTCTCACTTTCCGACCAAGGGCAGTATCTTACAACATTTAGCTTTTATAAAATAGTTTATTACAACATTTTTTTTATAAGGTAGTTTCTCGCAAAAAAATTGTTTTAAAAGGTAGTTTCTCACAAAATGTCCAAATATTAAAAATATAATATCAATCTATTATCTATCAATTATATTGTAGGTCGCAAATCATTAGTGGATGATATCGACTGATTAGGCTTTTATTGATTTATATAGTGATTTTTCTTTAATTGGTACATTTATATAATGAGAAACTTTAGAGATGTAGTATGTATGGAGTGACTTACTAACTTCCATTTCGGACTTTGTTGCTCTGGATTAAAGTCATAAACTCTTTAACTTACTTGTATAACTTAATTAATTTTTCTTCATAAGCTTTAAATTTTATTTTCTTAATTTATATTTCGATGTAATTTTAAGGTTGAACGTGCTGTATTTAGCATATCAGATCATTAAATGAGTTTAAGCTAAGTAATTTTAGCAAACAATCGGCTCATTTATAGCTTTATTATGTGCCATAGCCTACCCCACTTATTCTTGCCAATGCATAGGGCATCGAAGCAAGGGTTAGAGTGCTAACCAACGTCTTTAAACAATCTACTACTCCCTCCGTTCCACAATGATGTTTCAGTTTGGAATCTTTGACTTTTTAAAAATAAGAGAGAATCTTCTAAATTTCTCTTAATCTATAAGAATAAATATAGTCATGTAGGATCTAGTTTGATTCGTCTTGATTGATGAGTAGATTATTAGTATCTAACTTTTATAATTTTTACTAGTGTGAAATTAAAGATATTTACGGTCAAAGATGGGTCAAAACTTGCATCGATTTCCATAAATAGGAACATCATTTTGAAAAGAGGGAGTACTTAGCTTACTTGTTTCCATGCTAGGAAGGGTCCTTATTGTATTCAAGGATTTGAAGAGGAGACAGGTACATGTATGAGAATTTTAAGTACTTCCTCCGTTCTTTATTACTTGACCCGCTTTGACTTTTACACTATTCACCACCCCTCCTTTGACCGTCTTTTGTGAATAATATGTAAGAAAAAATATATTCATGTATGATCTTTTTAGATTCATCTCAATAAGTACTATCATAATATATACTTCCTCCGTTCTATTAATATTGCAACAATGGACTTTTTGCACTATTCATCGCTCTTGTTTGACCATATAATATGAGTCATACGTTAACCAAAATATAGTCAAGTGGGATCTTGTTGGATTCGTCTCATTTAATACTTTCACAATATCAACTTTTTATAATTTTTACTCCTACACAATTATAGATATTTAGCATATAAAATTTGTTTTGGGATGCGTAATTTCCTCCTTGTTGCAATATTAACAGAACGGAGGAAATAACATTTATAATTTTTACTTATGGAGAATTTAAGTTATTGATCGTTAAAGTTTTGCATTGGCAAGCGTAATAAAAGAAATAGGTCAATTAAAAAAGAACAGAGGAAGTAGTTTTTATGCTCCAGCAATACCCTGATTTGTTGATTTATTATGATAAACTTTTTTTACCCAAAAGGCATTATTTTGAACACAGTTTGACATAGGATATCATTGATATATATTATTAAATATGTATGAACAATAACTTATAGTACTATATATACTGTATTGAGAAACAAAGGTAGGCCTAAATATTTTCATTAGTAATATAACATTATAATCGTTGTTTCAACATTTGGAGAAGGGTGTCCTAAATTAATTAGTTGATACGATTTGATCGACACAAACAAATTTTAGGCATATCAATTGTGAATTTAGTACTTTGTTATGTAAAAGTTAGTTGGTAAGGATAATTTTTATTGAAATTACTGTGTTGTGGAATCATTACTTTTGTTGGTAAGTTCAAGCAAGTACACCAAAGAAGTAAATTCATAATATAAAGGATAAAGATGTCATCATTATCATTAGTTATTGTTTAGAATATGTAAATCCCTTGATTTACTCCTTAATTTTAATAGTCAAAGTATATCCCTTATAATTAGCTAACGTACCTAGTCACATATTGTATCTAGTCATAGTTTGGTATGTTCAATGTTCTAATCTTGTATTATATATACTCGTGTATATTCATCAATATAATTAAGTTTTCCAACATTCTCTTTCTCATAACTCTATCATGGTATCATGAGCTTTTGATCCATATTTTCTTGCTTCCGCTACTACCATGGTTACACTATCAAAACCCTTTGTTGATGCCGACAAATGATGGTGGCCATATCAAACTTTCTTCTCGGAAAGCTTCAAACCAAAAACACACTTTTCGCTCAACTCTTTTGGCACCCCGTATTTCATATACCAAGAGATGCCATTGACATATATATATTTTTTTTTCTCCAAACCCCTTACACGGAGAAACAAAGCTTTTTCGATATCCCGTAGTTTACCTACCAAGTGTTACCATATACGAAATTCTCTCCAAAACCATTATGGAGAAACATAACATTATGTTCTAAATCACCATTACAATTTTTCTATCTCGCCTTCAATGGTGGTCAAGGAACCTCTATATTTTTTTCCCTTCCATTTGTTGCAAGCATACGCTAGCCAATTTGAAATTTCTTTATTTTTATTTTTTTTGAATATTTACAATCAATGGTTCATGTGTTTAAAAACCGTGAAAAACACCCATTAAACAACTTCTTAATCTCTCTCTATATATACTATCTTTTAACTTCTTCACACAACTCCTCCATCCAAAAAAAAAAAAAAAAAAAAACACTCCTTTAATACACTTCCTTTTCTTTTTCATCTTAGCAAAAAAAAAAAAAACCTACTATTGCTCCACTCCCTCTTGATCTTATTGGAGAATCGCAATGAAATGCAACCTTTCTCACCACCACTTCAATTCCTACATTGAACAAGATTTGATATCTTATATCCAAGATCGGTCTCTCGTTCCGAACGTCTGTCTTGCGGGGGCGTATAAAGGATAAAGATGATTATATCATCATTATCATTATTAGTTATTGTTTAGAATATGTAAATCCCTTGATTTACTCCTTAATTTTAATAGTCAAAGTATATCCCTTATAATTAGCTAACGTACCTAGTCACATATTGTATCTAGTCATAGTTTGGTATGTTCAATGTTCTAATCTTGTACTATATATACTCGTGTATATTCATCAATATAATTAAGCTTTCCAACATTCTCTTTCTCATAACTCTATCACATAACACATGTGATAGCAAATAAATAAATAACACAATGTATAAATTTGATGGTTCCATTTCTCTTTAGGAAATAAATGGTAAATTATATAGGAACGATCTTATAAGAAAAGTTTGTCAATTATACAGGAATTAAGTGAGTAACTAGATTGTGGCTCGAGCGATGCTCTGGGAAAATTACCTTAACTTTAAATATTTATAGATATTACTATGTATAATTATTTAATTGGTATTGAATATAGAAAAATAGCATTCAAGAAAAAAACCATTAGTACGTGATTGATTTCTTACAAATTAAATTGTAGTTTAACGTGCAATATTTAGAAGTTCAATTCAGTTTAATTCAGTTCAGCTGATTTCAGTCAATGAGAACAGGCAAACTATACGGCTACATGGTACACCCTTTTTTTTTCTTAAAATGAAATTTAAAAAGCTAATATAAAGTTACCAATGTTGATTGTTGTTGGATGCCCTCAAAAAAAAAAATGATTGTTGTTTAATGTTAGGACTTTTGTGATTGCAAATAAAACCCATGCTAGACACGGAAATCAACTTATGTCTTTAAGTTGTAGTATGTTTTAATCATAGGTTAGGTATTATTAGTTCCTCTATTTCTTCTTTCCAAAAAAAAAAAAAATAGTTTCTCTGTTTCTTTTTAGATGCATGTCATGTATCACTTTCAAAATAAGAAAATTTTAAATTATTAGATGCATCACTTTAATTCCTTCGTTTTTTTTTTAATTATTGTTTTATTGTTTAACAATGGAGTAAATAACCAAAATACACAACTACTACTCATCTCTAGAGATACTTGCTAGATTTTGAGTAGTCTTACATGAAATACAAATACTACAACAATTAAAATCAAAAGTGCAAACACATAAACCAAAATTACGCTTCTTGTTTGGATGGCTGGAGAGATTCATTGATGTACTACCTTTCCTCTTCATACCTGCAAGAAATTTGGATCTTATAATAAGATAGGCATGGTTAGGGTGCAAACTCTTTCTTCGTTTTTGAATCCTTTCTCTGATTCTCCTTTTCTAAAGGCTGGAAATTTTGGCTAAAGCTTCTAAAGAGCTTTTCCTCCTCGACTTACTCTTGAACTCTAGTAGAGGTTGAACATGTTCTTTCTTAGGATTTGGCAGATTAGTATTCTTCTCTTTGGGACCCTACACTTGATACTCATCCTTGATATTGATAGATTCTTGCGGGGGGTGGACACGGTTAGTTCCAACGACAACAAAGGCATTCTCAATTTTATTCACGGACGATGTCTGTTTTCGATTGGTGTCATATCATCCTCAATAACACTCGAAGTTGGTATCGAGTGAGAGACCACTGCTTCCCTCCAACTATGTTCGTGGGGGGTCTTCATCATGATGTGATCTTTTGAGGTGAAGGTACGCACCTTCAACAATGACATAGAATGTGGTTGATAGAGCCATAACTCTTCCCCCCGCCTCAAATTATATAAATCTGCACGGGCGATTCTCAAACAAGAATATGGGTTTTTCAAGTTGAAAAAAGCCACCTACCCTCACGAATGGTAAAATTCGAACAATTCAAACCTTTTAAAGTATCCACCTTCATGGGGACTCCATTATCCTTCTTATAAGAAATCTGACTACCATTAAGTACTTCTTTGGTAGCTTACATCTTAGCAACAAACGTCTCCACTTCATTCTTCTCCACCTTGGACCCTTAAAGTCTGGTGTCAGTATCTATATCTCTTTCATTAATTAAGCTTCCTTGATCTTCACCATATTGAAGATACATATTCTCCTCAACCTTTTCCTCATTACCATCCTGTTTCCTAAACTCACCTTCCTCCGGGCTAGTCATTTCCTTCCCGATTTCCTTATTATTAGGATCAATCTCTTTTGCTGATTTAAAATCATCATATGCCTTCTCCCATGCTCCCAACTTCTCCAATGCTACTCCTATTCTAAACAATGTCTTTACATTTTCTCTTATTTGACTCTAAAATCAAAGAACACTACTAAGCTATAATCAAATTATCAAATAAGCCACATCCCAAGAAGCTAGAAACAAGCAGACTCAGAGCAAGACCAACTCTGTTGAAAAGAACTTACGATTAATTGAAACACCGACGTCGACGAAAAAAACCAACAGATCTTTTGAAGATACGAATATTGGGACAACAGGGAGTCGGTGCTTTAAGGGAAGCTCGCCAACGACCATAGGAAGGGAACTGGCCACTGGCGAGCTTACAGGTGTTAGGAATGTAGTGGGTTAGGGGAGAGAGAGAGAGAGCGGAGTTTACTAGGCTGTTATTAATTGTGTTATGTTAATTCCTTCGTCTTAGTTATAATAAATTCTCTTTATCTCTTATAGTCTCATTAATAGGGGTGCACACCAAACAAAAATAATTAAAAACCTAACAAATCGAGTAGGGTAAGTCAAGGTGGATCCCACATAAAATGTAGTATCAATATTAGGTTGCTATGAATTATAACTAGTTGACTCAATCAAATATAGGGTTGAATACCAAACTACTTAAACAGGAAATCAAATAATTAAAACATCTAGAATTAAGTATTACCCCTGGCATAATCAATACAAGACAAATTCCTACCCCAACCAATAAATTATATCTTTACAAGGAAAAGTAATCCCTAGATAATACCAAAGGTCTCTTGAGTTATCAATGGCTTCCCTAATCACATTCGAGCATATTCTTGTGGAATAATGCAAATAGGAGGTATCAAACACATTACTTTAGCTTCCTAATCATTCATTCAACTACTCTCGTGATGAACTTCAAACCCTTTATTAATGATCTATTAAAGCCCGTTAAAATCGAATTCACGTTGCGATTAAAATAATGGAATAATAATAATACTAATTATCTTTAATCTAGTATTGGCATAAGCACAAGCAATTAAGCCGCATGGATAATATAAACAATTAATTAAGAATTTAAAGAATAAATCAATTATCAATAATATCAGGTTTCAGCCTAACCCTAGAATAATAATCTACTCTAGCACTTGTCATGGCACGGGCGTGCCTTAGCTCACTCGTCATGGCATGAACGTGCCAACATGAGGTAGGTCCTTGCTTCACTGTTGCGCACATAGCTCGACTTAAATCGGTTATAACTTGAGATTCAAAGCTTTTGTTTGAGGCGTGTCATATATCGTTGGAAAGCTCTTGAAGCCTACTTTCCAACCCAATTAAAATCATTCCATTATCATTTGTAGATCAAATTTCATGATCAATATAGTGGATGAAACTCATATTCGTCAAGACTTTCGATCATCAATAATTTGCCGCTTCATTCTGTCCCAATTTCGCCTAAAACACATGAGTTAAGATCCTTGAGCGAGATAGATTCAATTCCATGATTATTATACTTGAGGTTGACCAACCATAACTCATTTGCATCTAAATCACCCGAAATTCATCAAAACACACAAACGGCGAGTTGTAGAGCACAACTTACGCAAATAATGTAAATACGCACCTTATACCTCTAAATTTGTAAGAAAATGAGTATTATGCACCTAAAATGTGTACAAATTAGATATTATCACTCATATCACATGTGTCTTCTTACAAAACTGCCTAGGAGTTCGTTATTTTTCAAATGATCTATTTATAAAAAAAACGGAAGAAGTCTTATTATTATTATTATTATTATTATTATAAAAAATATCAAAAAACTAACAAAGTCAATCACTTTACAAGAAATTAGTGGAGAGTCGAGATACAATCTGGACCCCCACTCCTCTAGCTATAGCGAACCCGATCTAACTGAAGATGTAAGTAGCTGCACGAGCACCAATATCCTAAGTCTTAGCGAACGCCTGAACCCGCTTTAGCAACATAATAGCATCATTCTCTAATACCCCCAACGAAGAAAAGGAGAAAGGAAGAAAACCATAGCCAATAGCCCTACAATGCACCCCGTACTTCTTCCGCTTCCGCTGAGCTCCCGCAGACACATCACGACCAGGAACGAAGTCAGACAACCCCGATTGTGTAAAAGGAGAAGACCCCGTCAATTCAACACATACACCAAGGCCTCTATCCCAGGAATAGAGCCTTGTCATTCCCTCCGGTCAACCCAACCTTAACTTCCTTTCGAGCAGAAATCCCATATCGAAAACAAATATCAATAAGGGTGTCACGAAAAACATTGTGCCGATGTTTAATACCCACCATCCCAGCACAAGACATTGCATGATCCCCATATATATCCCCATCAAAAACCCTTGAGCAAGCAAAACACAGTGTTGAAACGGAGAACAAAGGAACACCCAACCGGTAGCAAAGAACACTACGGTAAGTCTTACCATTTATAGTTTGACCCAAACCCGATATCGGGACCGTCCACAACCAGGCCGAATAGCGATCCCCCTGTTGGGACTTTCGTAAGGCTACCTGTTGCGAAGTTAAGGAGAGAGTGGAATCCGCAGATGCAGTGACCTTTGTGAAATATATACCTACTAACTTTTTCATGAGTCTGAGGGCAACAATCTCACTAGGGTTACTCATAAGGCCAGTCTCCACAGTCCAATTAAAAAGACTAAGAGCACCATCGAAGGCCGGTTCCGAACCAACAATACCACAATTTCGAAGAAGCGCAGCTTGAAGACCAGAAGACTGCAGACGTGACACAAGTAAAGCATAATGCCGAACATCACCCGCTGAATAGACACCCAAACCACCATAATCAAAAGGTAAGGTGGCAAGACGCCATTGCCAATCACCAAAACCAGGCCTCGAATCTGTTGCAATGCGCTCCAAAGAAGCCCGAAGGGCCATGTCAAAAGAAACATGTGTTGTTTCAAAAAGACGAGGAGGACAAGTGCGCATAACAAAGTAGAGTTTTGAAACCCCAGTACACGCACGAAGAAGCAACAACTCGCATTGGGGATCATCGAGCTTAGCAACAACATCCATTAGCACAATGGTCTTCGACACTCTTTGCAAAACAAGCTCACCACGGAAAAAGGAATCAACACTGACAGGACAACCCAGCAACTTAACACCATGCACAGGTTGATCAATATCCGGAGGAAAGACATCGACGAGACAACTACGAGGATCCTCCGAGGGCCAACAGATGTGTATATGATAATGAACATGTGAAAATATTATCAGATAAATAAAAATGTAAATTAGTAAATAAAATTTGTCAAAAATGGAGTAAAGTGAGATGGTAGTCCAAATTCTTAAATAAACCTGGTTCATATTAACTTATAATGGAACACTAATATTAGGATCATTTAAATGTTTTTTTAAAGGGTTGTTACTTGTTATATAAATCAAAGACTATTATGTTAAAATAAAAATTATCACTTCAAAAAAAAAAAAAAAAAAAGGTCATAAAAGTCATTGTGTTATAAAAAAGGGCTTATTAATAGGAAGAGTAAATGTTAGTAGGTAGAGTAAATGTCAACATAGCAGAGCAATTATTATTATTATTATTATTATTATTATTATTATTATTAGCTCGTGCAATGCATGGTTTGTATTTTTTTTTTCCAAATAAAATACTCTACTAAATATATATTTATCTCCTAAACTTTTTGATATTCTCTTGCTTACTACTTGAAGTTTTTATTTTATTTCTAAAAGTGTCATATGTGGTTGGTCACATCGTGTGGTCAGGATTACTAAGTCAGGGGTTATTCGGTTGGTCAAGGGTTACTCGATTAGGGGTTACTCGGACAGTCAAGGCTTACCCGATCACTATTTTTGTATATCACATCTGGCCACACGATATGGTCAGCCACACGAAAAATGTGCTAAATTTTTTATTATAATTATTATAAAATTTTAGATCTAAAATAAATTGCAATTCTTTTTTTCATTGGCTAAAATATAATATCTTGAAAAACTCTCCTTTATAAATTTTTTGTAAAATTAAATCATAATGTTAGTTCCATTAATCACCCAAATAAATTATTTAATTTTATTTATGATAATTTTTAAAAAATAATAATATTATGTGTCGCTCTAATAAATTTTTAATTTATTATTATAATCCTACGTAGAGTTTTAAAAACTTATCATACATGACACAATCATGTTGTAACATTTTAAAAATATTAATCCTATGTGACACTTTTTTTTTATTAAAATCCTACGTATCACTTTAAGCAAACTTATTATGTGGCATAATCCTATTGTAGCATTTTAAAAATAATAATCTTATTGTGGTGCTTTAATAATTTTTAAAAAAAATTAAAATTATATGTGGCGTTCTAAAATCTCAGGAAAAAACTCCCTTTATATATGCTAGTAACATGTGAAAGTCAACACCGGAGCTCCGGCGTTGACCATCCGAAAAACTCACCCAAGTACCCCTAAAAAAATAATACAACTTAAAAGGTCTTTTTTCACAACTTTTCATTTAAAAAGTCCTTTTACAAAACAAAAAGTCGACCACTTAAAAAATTTTCTATTATAAATAGATCTCATTTTAAAGAACTTTTTAAAACGAATTTTATGATGGAAATAGTACTTAGTTATAAGATATTTATTAAAATTTATAATTAATTTTTTATATATAAAATATTGGAAGTACATCGATAATTAAAACATTATACAAAATTTATCCCACAAAATTTATCCAACATTGACCTACTTAACATCTTATGTGTCACATTAATACCTATTTGTCGCCTACGTAACTCGATACTTGGCAAAATTCTAGAATATCAAGTGTTGATGTCTCGTGACCTAGCTGCGTGACCGACTTTATATATTAGTGATATGAAATGAAATTAGATTAGATTTGACAAGAAACCAATTCGACCCAAAAGGATACACATACATGGATCCGACATGGCTCGACCCAAACATATGATTAGACACATTTAAACAACTAGTCAAATTACACCCATTCTCGTAGCACCATATACATAGACAATGGGTAAATTAAGGTGATGGATGCTAAAAACTACCTTACAAGGAAGGGCACCCATCCTGCGCCATATATGGTCTGCAGCCTAGTGAGTTGTAAACACCCTTCACTTTGGTAGGGACTGTTCTTTTGTAACCACACAAATTCCCTTCCAAAGGCTCTTCTACAAAACCGTAAGAGCCAAGGGGACACTAAAGATGGTTGTCAATGTCACATTCAAGGGTATCCAATCTTTTTCTCCTTTTTTATATGCTTTGTATGTTATGAAATAAACAAATTGGTTAAACCAAACTCATCTAGGAGTCCTTTTTTTTTTTTTTTTTTTTGATGAATAACAATTTTGTAAAAATATTTTTTTTGAAAATAATTTTTTTTTTTTTTTTTTTTCCTTTTTCATATATCACTTTCATAAATTATAGAGTCCTATCTTAACATATGTCAATATATCTTGTTCTACTTAATTTATTTTGTTTTCTAAGTCTCAATTCTTATGAATAATAATGGAGGCAGACCTAATATGGTTTAGAGTTACTATCATTATCAAACTAACAAATTGGAGAAGCAAAGGATGTGTAAATCTTGAGCACATGAGTGTAGTATGGGCTTCCACATGAAGATGGACCCCTTTTTAGGGCTTTTATTTCTTACGTGGATTTGTCCACAAGGTTGGACCTTGTTTTTGTTATATGTCATTGGTTTCTCATTAATGCTTTTTGGTCCTTTTTAATTGTATTTTTTTTACCAATTTTGTCCGTTTACCATTTAATTTGAACATTTGCATCATATGGCATACTATCTGCAACAATACTAGAACTGGCAATCCTGACCCAGACCTGATGACCCGACCCGAATGACCCGACCCATGACCCGAAACCAGTGACCCGAAATTGACCCAAAACCCGAATTAACCCGACCCGACCCATACTCGACCCGAAGTGGAACTGACCCGACCTTGACCCGAAACCCGAAATGACCTAACCCGAAACGACCCGACCCGAGATGACCCGACCCAAAGTTGACCCGAGACCCGAAATGACCCGACCCGAAGTTGACCCAAGACCCGAAGTTGACCCGACCCGAAAATGACCCGACCTTTAACTTCTTTTAGTAAATAATTATATAAGTTACTACATCCATTACCTTTTATTTGCAATTTTGGAATATTTTATATCTCACATATAATACCCCAAAGTTACAAATAAAAGTTAATGGAGGTAGTATAAAATGTTTATATTAGGAAATTATACATTAAAATAGACCCATAACATCTTACATGACTACATTGACTTTTATATAATAGTTAAAAAAGATGGTCAAAGTGAGATGTGTGAATAGTGCAAAATGTCAAATCGTTAAGAGTAATTTGGGACGAAGGGAGTATAAGA
The DNA here is from genome assembly GCF_948465745.1 of Chenopodium album. Lineage (NCBI taxonomy): Eukaryota > Viridiplantae > Streptophyta > Magnoliopsida > Caryophyllales > Amaranthaceae > Chenopodium > Chenopodium album. The sequence goes on along the minus strand of NC_137838.1, from coordinate 71,561,229 downwards.
ATAATTTAAAGAAATTATTACAACAATGACAATGATAATAAGAGTACGTATTAAAACTAAAATCAATAAGAGAGTGAGGTATAACTCAATTAGTTAGAGCATCCTTCTTAGTTTCAGGAGATCCTGAAAGTGATTCTCAGCCTAAAGTTCTAAACACACACAAAAAAAAAGGTTAATAAAAGTCAAACAATTACTATAATCCATGAAAAATAGCCTTAATAAATATAGTGAGTTTTTCGTAAAAAAATAAATAAATATATATACAGAGTTGAATTTAACCCAATGAATCACCCGAATATGACTCGACTAGAAGTTGACCCGACCCGAAGTTGACCTGAAAATTGACCTGACCCGAACTGACCCGACCCAAACTGACCCGGCCCAAGCTTGACTCGACCCGAACTGTTGACCCGATACCCGACCCGATTATCAGTCGACCCGAAATCAATCCGAAACCCGAAATGACCCGACCCGACCCGAACTAGACCCGATAATCTTTTTACCCGACCCGAAATGACCCGACCCATACCCGACCCGAATGACCCATTTGCCAGGTCTAAACAATACTAATGAGGTATTGACCTATTAGTTAAGACGAAGGGCCTTTGTATTATAGGTGATCAAAATTCGTGTAATACCTTAACATCAAATCTCATGCTCAAACACGCAAAAAAATAACGAGCTTTGATAATTTTGCCGACAAAAACTCTAATGTATAATTAAAAGTTTTTTCATTTATTATAAATTGTTGTCCTAGCTCGTCAATTGATATCAGTCACAATAAGCATAAGTCGGATTTAATCAACAAATATAATTTCAGTTTAACATATAAAAAACTAATATATGGTTAGATGGTCTAAGTCTTGGTCGTTGTTCAAGTGGATAAACATTATACTTCGTATATCTTCTTTCATAATTGGCATCCGATATGGATAGTAAGAATAGTGTAAATTGAAGAAGCTCAGCTAGTGATATAAGCATAAAAAGAACAAAATACTAACATTTGATGTTTGAAATAGTGACAGAACATAAGGGTGGTAGGAACTCCTATCTCCCAACAATAATTAAAACAATGTGTAAAACTTGGCCATAAAATTGTTGGTTTTGTTTTTAATATGGTAAATCTTATAAACACCCCTACAATAATGATTAATTATTGCCTATACAAATTCGTTTCTTGGCTTAGAATGTAAAAAGATTTGCTTTTGGTTCAATACAAATTTACTAAACAATATTGCTTCTTTCTCAATTTGCTCTATTGCTGAGTTGATGTTAATTATTTTAGTTATTTAAGTAAAGGGAGATTTTATTCTATTCTTTCGCATTCAAGCTGATCTATGATCAAATTTTGACTACACGACTTCTATTATTTGGTTATTGGACAGGCATGTAGCCTAATTTAGTAGGGTTTGGTCTTTAACGGTCAGGGCTTCTATTGTGTAGGGTCAATATAAGATCAAATATTTGTCCAATTTAATACATAAAGAAATTAGATTATGTAAAAAAAAATTACATACAAATCTTTGTATTCACACATACTTAATTATGTCTTCATCCAACATTTATTTTAATTGATAGTTTGTGGGCCCGCCTATTATCGACCCATTATTGACTATAAAATGTGACCCTTTAACCTAAGCCACAATAAACTGCACCGACCCTGACTCGACTCGACCCTCCCAAAAACCAGGTTTGCATACAACCCCTATTGATATTCTAGGTTTAAGATTTTTTTTCGTATATCTTATTCGAATTGTTACTATACATAAGCCTTATCCTCTTGTGTATTTTGATACGCTCTATCTCTCTCTGTTTTTTTTTTTTTTTTTTTTTTTTTTTTTTTTTTTTTTAATCTTCATACTTTTCTTTATTATATATTCATTTTTTTTTATCTTTCTATTTTTGCTATAGAAAGTTTTCACTTTTATCACTATACTTAACCCACCACATGATTCACATAAAACTACTCCGTATGATAATACCAATGTTTCTAAACAAATTTCTCTCTCCTATCTAAAAGTCAAAATAGGAATCCAATTTTCACTTACTACCTCATTTTATATGATTATATGAACAATAATAGGAAGATAAATTAGTTTAAAAATTTATTTACTTTGGTACTATATAACTAGTTTTTTGAAAAAAAAAAACGTTTCCTGGTACAATATCATTAAAACAAAACACCAAACTTGTCTTTATGAGTTTTAAGAAAACAAGATCTCTTAAAAATTCATCAATGACAATTCTTCTGCTATAAGATTACCTATAAAACATAACATTTATTAAACATAAACCCTTTAGATAAATAATAAAATAATTTAATATCTTAATAGTAATTTTAAGTTCAATTAAAAAAAATTTATTTCAGCAAAACTGATTTAACATGGATCACATTGCTTAAATAATTAATTTAATTTGAATAAATATGAGATGAAAAGAATATCACTTTAGTCTAAAAAAAAGTTCTTGATGTGTAAGAACTATTTAGTTCCTGAGATTAAATTGGGTTAGTTGTTATGTTGTCATTCAAATAATTGTAAGAGACGTAAAAACTATTTGGTTTCAAGGATTGAATTGGATTAGTTATTACGTTGTCATTCAAATAATTGTAAGAAGGGTCCCATTGATTAAAATAGTTTTCATCATAACCTTTAACTAGAAAGCTTTTTTTTTTTTTTTTTTTTACTAGCTCAATCAATTGTTGTCATTACAAAAAAAAAAAAAAAAAAAAAAAAAAAAAAAAATGTGGCTAAATATAACCTATTATTAGGTCTAAGCTTAGTCATGTTTTCAAATGAGATATAGTGCATTGCTTAGTTAGTACTAGTACAATTTAGGTTGCACAAGTGTTCTTCAAAGGTATAAGCGTGTTGCATTTCCCTCAAAACATAAAATTGAAACGTCCTTAAGTTTCTTCATTAGTTTGTATTTTATTGAAGAGGGTAGAGTTTATTAAGGGCAAATGACCAAAGCATACTTTTTAAAAAACAAATTTACCAAATTAAAATTATTGGTTATGGTAGGCAGAGTCTAGCCGCGCCTAAAATTATTTGAGTTCTTGTTTATAGGTAATTAATATGATGTTTAATAAAGTAAGCAATGCCTATAGTGGTTAAGGTTTTTTTTTTTTCTTTTTTTTTTTTTAAACCATAGTTATGACTTCCTTTGTTAGATTGACCTTATTCAAGTCTATCTTAGCTTTAACTTTTCACTTGGAACCATATCGGTTGCTTTTCATATCAATAAAGTGAATAATGATAGGTTTCTTTGGAGCTACAATATATATTATCATCTTGACATCTGCATGCCAAAATTTTTAGGGTTCATATTTGGCTAATAAATCCTTCAAATTTTTTCATTGATTAGTCTACGGGAATCAAATAGGCATAGAACAACCTCAACCAAGGACAAAGTTGTCTTTCCACCAACAAATTACAGTACTAATAACATTATATTACCTTTTCTAGCAGGACACTAGGAAAAAACTTCATTGTATTCACTTTTGAAAGTCAACTTTATAAGCCAACAAGGTTATCTAGTCTCACGGCTCATTATGTTAAAATTATTACTCCCTATTTGATTCCCATAACTCATTTAGTGATAGAGAATATTCATACATCCTAGGTTTAGGATATATTTTGTATAAGATTATCTTTGATATCTGTACATATCTTATAGTTACCTAATATGATTAGGTTTCTCATTGTAACCCTATAAATATTGATCAATGAAAATCACTCTAATCAAGGAGTTTTATATTATCTGACATGGTATCACAGCTTATGTGAGATCTTGGGATCATATACAAAAATTCTCACCCTGCCGGTGGGTTAGAAAATTAAACCCACCGGCGGGATATACACAAATTTGTTATGCTTTCGCAAACACACACACATATAGATTTTTTTTTTCTTTTCTCAAAGTTTTTTTTTTTAGAATCTTTATATAACCTTGCGCCTCCCACCAACAGTAGCAATCGCGAAAGTCTCCTCCATCATTGTTGACAATCGCATACACTACCGCCTTCCACTACTGGCAGTAACCACATCTGCCAACCTACTCCATGTGCCGCACTCTATTTCCACCTCCCAATGACCAACAATGATTCTTACATTGCCTCGTTGGTTTTTTTAACACATAATCACATAGATTTTGTTTTGGTGGTGGTATATCACAATAAGGTCAACTTTTGCACATCTCTTTTGCTATCAAGTTAGCTCCTTTTATTGTTGCAGCACTTGGAATCTTTGTGGAGTATTACTTCTTGCTACTTGGTTTCTCTTTTGAGAATTGATTAATTTCAAGCGATGGGATTTAATCTTTTCTTGCGCAATTTTATTTGTTTTTCTTCAACTGTGATTTCACGTAGTAGTGTAGTGTCTTCTCCCCGATGATGGTTTGATCCCTTAACTTATTCTCTGGATCTGCAACTTGGCCCAAGTATATGCGTGACTCTTCTCCTTCGGCCTAAAAGCGCATATCTCTACTATACGTAGGTCGTGGTTGTTGCTTCTCATCGTCATCACCAGCACACGTCTACTACTTCTCTTTTGATCATGGGTTACTATACTATCCTTACCGTTCGATGCGTGATTCAGATCCAGTCTAAGCATCCGATTTTCTCCCACTCTGACTGCGGGGGTGTGATAGAGAATATCCATAGAATATTCTCATCAGGTTTAAGATATATTTTGTATAAGATTATCTTTGATATCTGTACATATCTTATAGTTACCTAATATGATTAGGTTTCTCATTGTAACCCTATAAATATTGATCAATGGAAATCATTCTAATCAAGGAGTTTTATATTATCTGACATTTAGTATGAATTAATACGTATTTAGAATCATAACATTTATGGTAATTTTATTAAATTTGTATACAATTGAACATTAAACGTTTCTTACAAATTAAATGTTCATTATTCCATTACATGTCTTCAACCAAGATTTTATTTCAATTGATAATTGCATTATTGTGCGCATAAATAGTTGGAGTAATATGGTACACATGCACTGCCCTAAAAATAGAAACTATTTAAAACACACGATACTTTGTCAGAGAAGCATGAACCGCAAATATTGTTGACATGATCTACAACTAGAAAGTAGAATCTAACCTTACAAGTTAAAATAGACAAACATCATAAAATATTCTACAATGACAACTTCTTTACTCTTTGCTAAAAAGATCTAGAAGACTACAACCATTTAATTTTCCAAATTAATTAAAAAAACTTGCATTTACAAATCAAAATTTACATTCCATCTCTTCATCAATACAATACTAGTATACTACAAACAAAATACTAACCTTAAGTCAAAAAAAAAAAAAAATCTAAATAGCAATCCACGTTGTTACTGCTATTAATAATATTAATATTCCATAATAGTTTAAATAAACTACTAATTAACAATATATAAAAATTGGGGACCCACAATTATCCCTATTTTCCTCTCTTTTGCCTGCTTTTCCCAAACTTTTAATTAAAAAATTGAGATTACAAATTTTTTTTGGGGTGGTCTAAAGTTTGTGGGAGCATGATCCTCAAATTAGGCAGCAAATTCCTTCAATAAGTCAAATATCTTTAGCTCTAACAACCAATCACCTTGATTTGCTTGGTGAATGTGAATTAGTAGTTTCACTTTTCCAATATCCCAATTTGACCATTGTAGTCTTGAGAGTTGAGAGTATCTTGAAAGTGGGAAAATTTTTGTACCCTTTTTTTTAGGGCACCCAATAACATCCAAACACCTTGGACTTTTGGAATTAATTAACTTCTTCTCCCCAAAATTGATGGATAACTTCGACGTAGTAATAAGCTTAATTAGCTTAATCTCATTCTTTGGTGAAGAAAAAGAATTTTTATAACCCTAATAGGATGTAGTAGACCAAGGTAATAGGTAGCGCTATCAACATCCCAAAGATCACGCTGTGCACAAAAATTGAAACATCAAATGTTAGAACTTTTTACAACAATTTATATGTAGTCATCTAGTAAAAGGCGATCTGGCTAATTCTAATTCGTCAAACAAAGTTAATTTATACAAAATCACAAATAGTGAAACTAAAAAGTATGTAAAATAACTTATTATGCGAAATAGTTATATTCAATGTCAATTGGTCACTTAAAATATTAATGGACTGTCACTTGTCAATTTGAAATCCAACACAATATTATTGGTTAATCTTTTATTAATTAGCAATACAATAATCTTCGAGAAGAATACTTATATGAGAATAAATTAAAGAAAGCATTACTATAGTCTATAGACAACAACTCTAATGTTACATAGCACAAAAGGTTATTAGCATTAATTGTCATTATTTATAAGATAAGATTCATGGAACATATATTGTAATTACTTTTGATTATTTAATTATGAAGAAAAATCAACTTTTCACGTGTAGTAAAGTATAATGCACCATGATGAAATGCAATTGATAGTCATTAAAGTTTGCCGTTCTTTTGTTTAGCAAATTGCATCTGATTAGGCACGTAAGCACGTTACAATTCATATTATATATATAAAGTTTAATTTTTTCAATTAAATAAAAATTCATAATATATAAAGTGAAATAAAGAAATAACTTTAGAAATGTACTTACGCAGTGCTCAGAATGGCTGGATGATTGTTGTATTCTTTGGCAAAAACAAACGGGACAATCCCTTGAGGAAGTGCTGCCTGTTTTTTATATAAAAAATATTATAAGTTAGTATATATATATTTTATATACTCGGTACTATGTTATTCATGTCATAAAATAAGTCATCATTTTATATGATAGGCTGATCGAGTGTGTTATATTCACTAGAAATTATCTAAAACAATTTATTATTAAACTTATTTGTCATTGATTAACTATTTATTTAAAGTAATTAATCCCAATTAGACCTAATTAACATTGAGATTTAATTTTTTATAAGGTGAAAAAACACTATTGTCCATATTTATATTTGTTAAAAAAATTTATTGAGTTGCAGAGTAAGTTAAAAATATGCGTACAAACCTGAACAATGGCAATTCGAAGAAGATCACCCCTTAAACCAATAGCAATGGCAGCCACCGCCATAACCGCCGGACCCGTAAGAAATCTCACAGCCATAGCAAAGGTGGCAACTTTATTCCCACATGCAATCATCTTTGGTTGTAGAGCCATGAACAAACCTTTCAAAAGTTTCCATTTATACACAATAAAAGAAAACAATTATTCTCTAGTCATAAATCATACTAGTACAACAAGTATAAGTGTAACAAATTATGCATCCTACTCATATTAGCATCCACCAATATAATTTGCAGAAAATATGTAACACAAAAACATGAGATAAGGTTTTAATTGTTAGTAAGACCTAATGGCCTTCATGCTAGGACCACAAACCTACGCAGCACAAAGGTAATGGTCCTACTTTTTTGTACATACGTCAGTCCATTACTAACCACAACTCTAAATCATGTCAATGGGACTTTTGAGTTTTGACATTGTTGCCGAATTTTTAGTATTATTTATCATTTCATATCGATTGATATGAGAGAGGTTCTTATCTTATAAGATCGATCTTTCATCTTACATACGGATCGGAGTAGTATTTATCTAAAACATTTAGCTCAAGCCTAATGATTCATTTACTCTTTTATGTTATACATCAAGTATAATCTTAGTAATATACGAAAAATGTGTAATTAATGTGAGCTAACAACTAACTAACATTCTAGTTCAACCAATTATGAAATTATATCAAAAGGACATATACATATAATGTATTAGTGTATTAAAATAGGTGATTTGACAACGATATAGAGAAATTGTATTCCAATAGTTAATACTCCGCATCCTTTCATGATATGATTTATTTAAGGCTTTTAAGAATAATATACCATACAAATTTATTAGGTGTTCTTAAACATTAATGAAAATTTAATACGTTGATTGCTTTTACTAGACATTTCATTAAATGGTGATGAGAAAAATGATAGTAATTGTAAATTATGTTAATCGATTAAATGACGAAAAATTTAAGAAGATTTTTACAGTACAGTACTTAAAAATAAATACTCAATCTCAAAAGAATATTAGCTTAGGGTATAATGGTGTATGACTTAACAATGAACATATATATCTTCATATAAAATCTATCTTTATATCTTTTGTGAAAAAAAAAAAAAAAAATTGTATCTACTGTTTTATGTTTAGCAAAATCCTTTTCAAAATACGACACAATATTCAAAGTAATAATATGTTTGCTTCAAATCTAACGACAATGGATTCCTCAACTATGTGTCATCTCATTAATATGAAGCACATTTATCCCTTTATCTAATGATAAAGATCATGTTACAGACTTTAAAGTCCAACTAGTATGGGTTTAAAATAAAAGAAAAATGATGTATAATACAACTGTATATAATCAATTTTTAACAGGAGATATATTAGAAGACACGTGAATTTAATATACATTTCTAAATTAATATAGTCCGTTGTAATAAAGTGTAGAAAATATGTGTTTATATAAAACACAATATATACTATCGATATTTCAATCGGAGTAACTAATTAACTAGCTAACATAAAATCAAACAGTAATTAATTTCCAACATTATCCGGCTAATCGAGAATAATTAACCCTAAGGCCCTAACAAACAAAGAATACTAGCAACAAGTCCAGATGCTAGATTAGGACAACCATAATCAAAGAAGTTATGGGAGAAGAGAGAACACTTTAGTAAAAGCAAAAGCACCGAAAAAAGGGGACATAATTGGAGCATATGGTTAAATGTCAGCTTTGCAACAGTGTCCAAATAAAATTAGCATAAAGAAGAACGAGTAGTTATGGATCAATGTCCTGTTTAATTCAACTTATTTTATCTAAATTTATCTTATTTTAAATTATAAACGGATTCTAACCTTTTTTTTTTTTTTTATAATAAAGAAGGTGGACATAAAAGCGAAAAACCATCCCAAATAATTGCAATTGATTGAAATTAAAAAAGAGAATTTTAGAAATATTATATTTATATAATTTGGTGTTCTAGCAAATGGACCTACATGATCGGTTAAGAAACATAGCACATGGGAAATTGGGAAGCATCAACCAGAAACGTTATGGGAGTATAACTCACCTAAGCTGAACATAGCCATACCAAGTCCAGCATCTGAAAGTATTGAGATTGATTTCTCTATTATTATCGGCATTTTCACATGAAACCTGCATTTGTAACCAAACATTCATTAAACTTTTTAGGTATATAATTCATTAACAAACAAAAACAAACAACAACTCCTACTTCATATGTTCGGATTTAATTGTTACTTTATACGTTGTTGTTAGTTCTGATTAAACCAGCAACGTGACTATTAAATCTTGATAGAATGATCGACTATTAAAATATAATTGAGAGAGTATGTAAATGTAATTGTAGAGCGTGCAACACTTTCTAAAAAGGCGAAAACCAAAAAGGTTACGAGAACATTATTTCTTTGGCTAAATTTTCTTTGGTAGGGTCCAATTAACTTACCGAAAAGAAACCAATGACCAAATTAGGCCGATTAGACTTGAATACGTGTTGGGATTTCTAATCAATTTTCTCCAAACCATGATTAAGATTAATCTTGTCATTACACTAGCCGGAGGCATGTTTTTAGCACCACCTAGTTCGTCCGCTCCCGCCACGGCTTTCGGGTGTAACTCCGCCGCCGAACTCGACCCTAGCTTATTTATCCCCGCCATCGGTATCGCCCCGTCTTTTTCTCTCTCCTCTTCTCCACCTGTAAAGCTGAAATCCTCCCTTGCAAATTCCTCACTTTTCCTAAGCCCTGAAATCAATAATGGGGCTGTTTTTGGAATTTATATATACATTTACATATTCAACATTGTAATAATTTTTTAAAGCTGTTTAGTTATTTTCCAAATATATGCAGTCAAATCAAATTCGAGTATAAAATAAACTAAAGTGGTATTTTGTAACATGATTGGTTCGGAAATTTATGACAAAATCACGTATAGCAGAATATATATAATTAAATTAATTTTAAAAAGTGTACCTTTTGTTTCACCATTTTGTGGCTGATCAGAAACCAACATCCGGATTTCCTTAGCACCTTGATCAGAGCGACCAGATTGATCAGGAGTGCCGAAATCATTACTCCCAAAAACGTGGAGCCCACCAACCTCTGATACAGGAGAAGCACTAGAGCTCCACACGAACATGTGAAGCTCTTTAGCATCATGGCTCAACTTGCTTTGGTGGTGTCCTTGTCCTTGTCCGGGCTGCGCTTGTTGTTGCGGGCCCGGCTTTTCTTGATTCTTTCCACCACTCTTATTCCCACCGGTACTGGCACCGGTGGTGGTGCTATTGACAAACTCCGGATTCGGTGCTGGGTAAGACCCGGTAGCCGAATTCGGAGGATTAGTACCAGGAGCTACTGTTGTAGTAGCTCCTGGGTAGAACCCGAACCTTGGAGAAGCATTCGGGTTCTCATCGAAATTGGAAGGACGAGGGGTAGGTCCTCGTGAGGATTGTACTGAGTACAAGTCGGCAGGCCCGAAATTCGAGAGCCTGCCACCAAATCCTTGGTATCCCATCATAGAATAAAAATCCGAGGTATTGAAATTCGACCCTCTAGGGGTCGGATTTCGAGAGGAGCTGAGACTGTAAATCTCAGCTCCTGTCAAATTAGACGGTCTCGGTGTCATACCAGACAGAGACCGTCTAGAGGCATTAGACTTCCTAACAACAACATGGAGTTTTCCGTCTTGTCCAAGCTCAGCATCCGTCTCTAGGAAGTCCCGGCCGTCTAACGAGACGACATCGGAATCGACTTTGAAGGATACTATAGATGCTGCAGTCTCAGGAAATTGTTCCATGATAAGAATCTTCGCCCCACGGTACTCAAACAAGAACAACAAAAGCGTGTACCAAATAATACACTGCAACACCACCACCTGAACCATGAGACTACCCGAATACGGTCCGTACATCGCAATGAGAAGCGGGATACCCATAACAAGGGTGTTAGGAAGCGTGGAAAGAGAAAAGATCGTTATCATCCACTCGAGGCTGCCGTTTCGAGTAAGGTTAGTCCAAAGGGCTAATAACACAAGCATGATCACTTTTTGGAGAGTGTCGGCTGCTATGAAATGAAGGTTCATCTCCCACGGATTATTCGTAGAGATGAAATGAAAGGAAAGGAGAGGCACAGCAAAGATCGCCACGAAACGGTTGATCCCGGAACATTGGTCCGGGGAGAAGATCTTCCACCACCGGACCGACCCGTAAGCTAATATCATAGCCACATACAACGGCACCATGGCCGCCAACACGGTATAGAGGTCGTGCCACGAAATCATCTCTAATCAAATTTCACAAATAGAACAATGAATAAAGAGGTTTTCGTGTCAAGTGATGAATGAAAACCGTTAGGTAACTAACTAGCAAGAGTTGCTAGCTTACCTGAAGATATGTGACTACTAGTTTTAGTAAAGGAACTATAGTGTTAAAAAAAAGAGAGAAATAAAGAGAGATGGAAGAGTGTGAGTTAACTTTACTCTTTGTTTGGTGTTTAGATTATAATAGTTGAATATATAAACTTAGTGCAGTTTATATAACGAGAAAGGATAAGGTGCAGTGGGTGGGTAAATGGGGCCCCGAATTATTGTTTTTACAAGTACGGATTACTATCACTTGTAACTTGTAATCACTTATTTGAAAGGTAAAAAAAAACAGGTTGATTTAGCACTAAGATTGATTTTACATTACGGTAAAAAGGTTTTTTTTTTTTTTTTTTTTTTTTTTTTTGAGATTTTTGTGTATTATTAGCACTGTTGTTTTCGTGCTAATGAAGTTTAGAAATGGCTTGGAGTTGAGGTTTTTCGGTTTCCAAGCAATATGTATGTATGTGTTTTCTAAATTCGAGCTGTTTTCGTGTTATATAGGTGAAAAGGAGGAAAAGAGTAAACTAGAAGGAGTGGCATAATAGAAGAATTTGTAGATTTGGAGTTGGCAGAGTGATATGCACTTGATTGATTGGATTTTAGTATATTGCCTTGATCTCTTTGACTTGATTATAAGGTGGAGGACAATTTAACCTCTATAATATGCTTTCTTGTTATTGGATTTTTTGGTAGGTTGCACTAGAGGAATAAACTGTCAAAATTATATTGTTTCATTGATCATAATTATCAAGCAATCAAGCTAGGCTTGATGTAGTGGAGATTTTTGCATCTTACAACAATGAAGTTGTTAGTTCAAATTCTACTAAAGGTTCTTGGGGGTGGGGATTTAATTATCCTTCCCCCCACTTCTAATGGGCTTACTCAGCTAGCTCGCACTAGGTTAAACATGCGAGGTTTTAATGCAATTACGCCTCCTTTACCTGAAATAATATAATTATAATTGAGTTATTTTTACAATCTGATAATGCAAGAACAATGAACAGTTGTTGGGATGACTACAATAGTTTTTAAACCACTACAATATTTTGATCAAGAGTTAATTTTTTATACTATGTAAACTGATAACATTCAATTCAACTAAAAACTACATTTTCAAATAGGAAAATTTGATTCTAATAATCCAACCTTTGCGTAGTCTTGTTTTATTAATCCGACCTTTTGATTATTCCACAATAATCCAAGCTTTGGGGGATATCTTAGATTATCAGGCCAAGCAGGTCACTTAACCTTAAGATGCAGGTCACCTTCCATGTGTCAAATTGTCATTTGTCCAATAACTATTTTTAATTTTTTTTTTAAATAAAATTTTAAAAAACAAAAATCCCCCCTTTTCCACCTCCTCCTTCTTCTTCCCTTCAAACATCATGACAGCACCACCACCACTGCTTCCCCTCCAAAAATCAACCACCACCACTCCCTCCTCTCCATAATCCGATCACCAGTCACCACCACTCCTTCCCCTACAAAATCCGATCACCACCACGAACGACACCACCCCTCCCTTGCAAAATCCGACCACCGACAGTCGGTCCCTCCAATTGTCGAGCACCCCACTTCCTTCCTCCTCCATAATTTCCGGCAGCCCATCCTTCCTTCTTACTTCCTTTCTCTTTACTTTCACTCTCCATTAATTTCGATCCCCTCAACCCAGCCACCCACGACTGACCACACACCGCCAACCTCCCTTTATCGTCCTCAATTTCTCTCTCTTCATTCCCAATTTCCGGCTGCCGCCTACGTACCCACTCTCGGCACTGCAATATCAACTCGCCCCCCTCAAATAACATAACCCCTTTTTTGATTTCTAGGTTTTCGGTGTTTTAGGTTCTGGGTTTAGGGAATTGGGTGGACTTCAAAGGTAGTCGGAAACTGGACAAGGGAGAAGGAGGGGCAGCAGCTGCGCTGGAGTGAGGGGGAGGGTTGGCAAGGGGGTAGGGGTGGTTGAAAACTGGAATAGAGAGTGGGAGGGGCGGCAGAGGGTGGTCGGGGAAGGTGGGTGGCTGGGTTTCACTTTTTTTTTTAATTATTTTTTTTGTCAAAAAAATTTAAAATGAAAATAAAAATTACCTGAGAAACAGGTAGCAGGTCACTTTGGCCTGATAATCTAAGACACCCCCCAAAGCTTGGATTATTGTGGAATAATCAAAAGGTCGGATTAATAAAACAAAACTACGCAAAGGTTGGATTATTAAAATCAAATTTTCCTTTCAAATAACAAGTAATGTGCCAAAATACAAGAATTAGTGATTTTTTTACATTCACTTTAGATTACGTCTTGACTGTGGTGCATGCCAATGCATAATTAAAATACTTCATATCTGTAATTATGTATGAGTAAAAATTATAAAAAAAAAAAAATTACTATTATAAAAATAAACATTGATGAGCTAGACAAATCGAACAAAATTTCATATGACTATATGCATATTATTCACTAAAGGTGGTTGAATGATCCCTCTCTCTCCTTTTTCACTCCTTTTTCATTGTTAAATGTTGACATTTGCTGTCAAGTTTTACAAAACATAAGGATGCACTGTTATGAAAATTAAATTCATATCACGTATATTGTTGGATATGATTTATCTTTTTCTGAGATGAATTTTATAGATATCAAATTTTTACAATTATCTAATTGAACATATTCGTGACCTGATCACATATGTGCATGAAGATAATAAAAGTCAAAATATAACTAATAAAAGGGCTAGAGACTTTTACAATGCATAGTTAAAGATATTAATGTTTAGAGGCATTAAAGATGTTACCAAATAAGTAAATGACACAAACAAAACATAGGCATTAAAGACGATATAAATAAGTAAATGACACAAACAAAACGTAGTTTTTTTCCCTCCAAAAAATAGACCTTAATTAATAAATATTATTTTAATATTTCTGATTGATATTTCTAATTTTCACAAAAATCCTAAAGTATTTTTCATTTTCCTTCTTTCTGTTGAAATTTCATGACTTCTCATATCATCTAGGACTTCTATCACAAAAGATTGCATGAGTAATTAGATCAGATTTTCGATGTTGTACCTTGATTTAATCCAGTTTCTCTTGAACGTTGATCATAGCCATGTATTTAACTGTAAATGTGTGTTCCAATTTTGCAATTCTTCTTTAAGTTGTTACAGCAACACCTGCCTGTTTATTCTACAATGTCATGTAGAATTGAAGAAAGCAGATGATGATGTTAATTTTTTTATGGTTTTTTTTTTTTTTTAACTTTAATTGAAGAAATTATTTATTTATTTTTTTTGAAACCATTTATTTTTGTAAATTTATTATATTTAAAAGAGGCTTTTTTTTTTTTGCCATTTTTATTATTTTTAAATTTAGGGGTTAAATTATTAATCATTGGATAAAATTACTCCTTACAAATGAAAGGATTTAAGCGCTACAATTTGTATATAATTACATGTAAAAAAAATTCTGAAAATAGTTATTAGATATATATTTCATAATAATTTAATGATGACACAAAATAAATCCAACACATCAATGTACATGGCTATGATCTTAGTTCAAAAGAAGATACTTCGATACATGTACTTACTTATCATTCATCAAGAAGATAAGTACATCTCAAATTTGGAGCACACATTTACTTACTTTAAAAAGAGTTCAATATAAGCTTTATAGTAAAATTCTTGTGTACTTATAGTTTTTGTTCCATTAAAGAGTTCAAAATAAGATTTATAGTAAAATTTATTTATCAATTATCATGTTTTTATTAGATTTACTTAAAATGCCATACTACTATATAGAATCATTAAAAATATGGGCTACCGGCTACAAGTTTGTAACACGTGACATCTTGTTTTGAAAGAAGAAAGTTATTCACATCAATAGCTAATATTTTTAGTTAGTAATATATATAAATTTGATAAAAGTAAAGAATAAAGTATGTAAATAATGTAAAAATCAAAGTGTTGCATCTTGCAAGTAACAAAAAAAAACGAAATAAGTACAATACATGAGAATTTAGTACAAAATTTTGATAGCTATTTTTTTTTCTACTAAAAGTGTTTGATCCACTACAATACGAACATATTTTTTACACAGGGTAGGTACCCACATGCACGGCCCATTACTTCCCTCTTCTCAATTATGTGTTCTATATTCCGTACATTAAACAAATAATGGGGCATTTGGTTAGTACTTAGTAGAGTGGTATGGGTTTGGAATTGGGAATGGGGTTAGGGTGGCATTGAGTTGGAATTTGATACCGTGTTTGGTTCAATTTTGGAATGGAATCTCATCCCATTAATAATTTAATACCATGGATTTGATACTTAAGGAAAAAGAATGAGTCAAACCCATCTCCCCCCCCCCCCCCCCAAGGTTTCTAAACCCCATATCATTGACAACCAAGTATATGGTATGGGTTTTAGTCATTCTAAACCCATACCCCACAGGCCCATACCTCATACCTATACTCCGCGAACCAAATGCCTCTAATCACGGTATACTGGCCATTACTAAGGCCCCGTTCACTTAATCCTATTTTTGCTAAACTAAAATTATTTTTACTGAAACAAAATTATATTTGCTGAACTTAAATTATTTTTTACTGAACTTAAATTAATTTTACTAAACTTAAATTATTTTTGCTGAACTGAAATTATTTTTACTGATTTTCTATTGTAATGCTTCTTTACAAAAACTGAATTTTACTGAACCGAGATTAATTTCACTAAACTGAACTAATTTTTACAGAACTAAAATTATTTTTATTAATATTAATTTTTTAAGGTGAAGTGAACAGAGTCTAATTAATACTTTATCCATCCTAAAATAATGTTACATAAATCAATATCTTTGATTTATATTAATAAAAAAATATAAATTTTGATATTATAAACTGCACTTTAAAATGAATCTAACAATATTTCACATGACTATTTTTTTATATAAAATATATATTAATGAGAATTTTTAGTTTCCCTAAATTTTATAAAGACTGGCCATGAAAAATCAAAATAGAATTATCATTTTGGAACAAAGGAATACAACATGATTTCCGTCACATGTAATGTCGTATTCCGTATTAGTTTATGGTAGCTCAATCAACGTTAATGCAAACCTTGTTTACGCTATACGTGTTATAATGTACGTTCAAAAAGAAAACTTTGGCATAGTTGGCAAAAGCTAGAAACCACAGGGCACCCCATACCAGAGCAAGTCTTAGGTTAGGGATGAGACGCCCGCTTGCTCAAGGTATGTTAGGTCTAACTAATAGTGGTATAAATATACATTTACCTTATTATTATGACTTCCAAAGTCTATTTTATGTGCCTTAAATCATGCTCAATCATCATATGTACTACGTGCTAGGAGCATCTGTACCTAAAATAAAGCTCAATTATATGTGCTACTTGCTAGGAGCAGCTATAAATATATGCGCCAAAGTCTCTTAGAACCCAACACATTTTTTTTACAAAAAGGTCAAGTTTTGAGCCCAAGTAATACAAGAATGGCAACTTCAACTTCTACCAAGCTCTACGTGATGATTTACTTGGCTATCGTCTTATTGGCTTTGGCCACGAGCATTTCAGAGGCCCGTCACCTTCTCTCACAGGGACGGGGGCCAAACGTTGTAAAAAAGATGGGCGGTTTTGGTGGCCGTGGGTATGTTAGCGCTGACTGTTGTTGTTGTTGACTCCGGTGGTTATTTAGGACCTCAATTGTAAGGCCAGATGTATCTGCGCTCATATTTACGTCCTCATCTTTCTTTGTGTGTTCACATTGCTAGTTGTATTGTATTATGCTAGTTATTACGGAGTATCAACCTGTGATCATCTTATATATTGTGCATTTGTTAACTTTCATATAATGAATGAAATTATAGTATTGTTAAGGTATTAATGTTTCTTGGAGATCTGTTACAAAAGAAAAAAGAAAATGGATAAACGAACATATAGCAATAAGCCTAAATTAACTTTAAGACAAAATGCTACTCACTACAAAATAGGAATACAATTCGATGATCTTAATAAAGAGGACAGCCATATTGAGTCAGAGTCGCTAATTCGATAATGAACCACTATCACTGGAGTCCTAAGCAACTAATCGACTAACGCATGGTACGGACTGCAGAGGATGTAGGGTGTTAGCCGTAGTACCCCCGGTGCAATCAGACTTTCTGAGGCCAGTCGTCACCATCTACCACACGTCACACAGATTTTGTGCTTGGTACCTTGGCCGTCACCCATAACCCCAAATGGGGTGTACCAGAAGGATAGCCTAATGGGGTCTATGTACTCAATATTCTTTGTTTTTGCGTCTTAGGTTGTAATTTGCCTTTTATTTATGAAGTTCTCACTGTCTATGTTGCTAGTCATGTCGTGTTGTTTTGATTATTGTCAATCATCTATCTCATTACTTGGTGCATTGGTTAATGATTAAAAAATTTAGTCATGTAGTACATAAGTTATTAGTACTCCTTTGAGTTCGACAAGCTTCTCTAACCCCTTTCTGTGCAGCTTAACCTAAAAAAGCAGGAAAACAAAGTGAACGTTTTAAGGCTGAGCGTTTATTTTCAATAGAGAGCTCACCTTTTTTTTGGATGTGAAAATCAAAGTTCAACTCACCTTTCCAATGCTACGACAATCTATGAAAAGGAAAAACTATGTACACAAGAAGATCAGTCGAAATACAACCACCAAGATTAGGAACAAACTTATTTGTTACAAAATGGGAAGTTAACGTAAAAGGGTTATGAAGAAGACACTTCAGCTCCATCATTTAGAGCACAGCAAACAACAGCTTTGTGATGCCCTTGATATGTTTGGATGACTTCACCACTTGACATCGACCACAGCTTTGCACTTCCATCCGAGGAAGCTAACAAAATCAACATTGCAGTTTTAGTATCCAGGCACAGAATACATAAATACGGGAAAACATACACCTTTGAAAGAGGGTGTATACTTTTAACTCAAAAAAATAGGCATTCTCATTTACTCCTCTAAAATCACAATTCTATTTCAGGTTTCCATGATAATGAGACAACTTCAATATCTAGAAAAAGTTTGAACATCCCTATATTATAACCATTTCAATTTCAATATACATGTCTCGAAGAGGGAAATTTCTTATGGCGTGTTTGGTTGGTGAATAAACGGTGGTGATGGCTTAAAATTTATATGTAAACAAGGAAAGTTCATACCAGCTTTAAAAGGCAGTATGAAATCATATGAGGTAGCCAACCAAGACTCTCATTACAAATTGCAATGAAAATCAATAATTATTATCAGAATTTATCATTGCCCACCATTCCAACCGGTAATGACACCTTATATCAAAGAATTAAAAAAAAAATGCTACATTTATAATTTTTAAGGGAAAGATACAACCTACTTTGGTATGGTACACATGTAACGCCTATAATCGTTAAGGAAATTTTTGGCAATTTAGCTTAATTCTTTAGGAAAAGAAACCCCCACCCAAGCATATTAGCCTACTAGTCTTTAGGGGAGGGGGGGTGGGGAATATTAGTCTGCCCAATTATGTCCAGCATTAATCAGTCCTCATTGACCTCTTTTTTGGCAAAATCATCTCTCTTTAATTGTAATCACAGAAAAAGATTGTAATAGTTTAATTTAAAGCATAAAACTTAGGCATAGTAGATTAGAAATCTTGGCAACAACTGGGAAATAGTTGCGAAAAACTATATCCTCATTCACATGAAGGCCATAAGCTATCCACTCAAAAAATGTGTACTATGAGGCAGGACTTCTCTATGCAGAATGCCCATCAACAATCCAAATAAAACAAACTACTTATATTTCCATGGCTATGACAACTAACCTGTAATTAGGTAGGCACCATCTACAGAAAAAACACAGTCCCACACCCACCGTTCATGCCCTGGAAAAAATCAAGCACAACCATTGGTGAAAGATTAATGGGCAAGACTGAGCACTCTATAAGATCAAATACGAACATTAAAAGAGATAATTACCAGATAAAGTTTTCTCCAAGGTAAAACGGTTGTCAACATTCCATATCTTGACCGTATGATCAGATGATGTAGTTGCCAAGTATCTGTAGAACAAATTCACTCAGCATAAAAAAAAATATATGCTCGATAGTTGTTCCACTTTTACACTATTCACATGCTTTACTTTAACCTGATTATTATAATAACAAAACTTATGCTGTAAAATATTAGTGGAATTTTCTTTTCAACTACAAGTGTATTTTCGATTTATAGCTTTTATACTTGTTAATGAAAGAAAACTATAGATATTAATGATCAAATATTGGGATAAAAGTTAGTGGATTTCGGGCTTATAGCTGACCACAGAAGAGGAAAAACAGATTTGGATTAAAACAGATAGGCCAGAGAACATAAATATAAACAAGAAGATACATCTGCGACATTCCTATAGTTTCAAAGCTGAGAAAGATTGGAATAGGAAGACAATCCAGATTAGCAGCAATATAGTATTTTGTAGTGTGAATGAAAGTAGTCATAGAGTAAATGCCAATTGCCATTTGTCTTGTGTCTTGAAACAAAAGAATTTTATTTGCTTTTTCCTTCCTAAATTATGAGGTTAATAGTATATGAATTATGCAAAACTAAAAGTGCTGCGATTATTTTGAAATATATTGCTAGAAATTAGATCAATGACATCATTCTGCCAATTAGCCTTTTTTGCCAAACCCATGTATACTAGTCACCCCACAAACATGCTTACAGTCAATCACCAAGAGGAGGTTCCATCTCCACTTAGTTATGAAAGCACCTACTCAAGGATCAAGCTCCAGTTACTGGGAAAATATTTTCTGTCTCCACCTTCCTTTTGCTCCGTGTCAACATAATAAACTTTTATCCCAATAGTACTTTGATGTTCTATCTCTCTACATTCCATGTCACATTAACACTCGCCACAACCATCTCAGCCCTTCTTCCTGCGAGAATTTTACATGATGTTCCCGTTTGTATGCAGCTCTTTGCAGGCCTTGAAAAAAATCAGCACTATGAAGCTCCACTAAAGTACTGTGGTTACCGTTAAGGGCTATGGTCTCCAATATCCCATGGTCCTAATTCATTTGTGCAGCTTCCCTCCTGCTTAATAATCTCTTATTATATCTCTACACCCCTTTGAATTTTGTTATCCTCTTCGGTATTATTGTCAGATGTTAGTTAAAAGCCTTGTTGCTTCTACTAACTCCTCCTTGGCCTTGTCTCCTCCTCTATAGTAGCATTGCAGCTACGGGCCAAACTGTGCTTCCTTACCCTCTTCATTGCAGAGGTAAGCAAGCCTTCTCAAAATGCATTATAACTTACAGCAAAATAAAAATTGAAAAAAAAATATATAAATAAATCTTAACCAACTGCACCATTGCTGTCATTGTTCTTAGTATATTAAGTAATTTGGAGTCTCTTTTAATTTTTATATGTCCAATATAAAACAAATCCTAAAAGAACAAGGCCCCATTGCTGTCATTGTTCTTAGTATATTAAGTAATTTGGAGTCTCTTTTAATTTTTATATGTCCAAAATAAAACAAATCCTAAAAGAACAATGCCCCAATATCATGAAATTTATCTATATGATATATCCTTTGCACCAAAATTGCAATAGGCATGTTGTCCTCTAAGCTTTATTACCAAAGGGTAAATCTTACATTTGAGGCCAAAATAAGTAGAAAAGTGTTCCACTTGATTTTACTGGTTATTTTATACATAACCATCAATTTCATGGGTGTAAAAGGAGTTCTAGCTGAAATATCATAAAGCATCCTCCAGTAAAATCTTGTCTAGCTTACAAAATGACTTACAAAACAATTAGTTCACCTTCCCTTTTAGATTACCATGTTCTAGGACAGGTATTGTAGTTGTTAGCTTCATGGCCTCCACATCAACTGTATCATCTTTCACAGGTATGAACAGCTGAATTAGAGCTTTTTAACCTAGGGTTCGGTCCTTCGGTGTTTGATCAATATACTCATCCTCCTCAAGTCCTCATGAATAATTTTCAACATTCACCAACTTTCTGTTGATTTCATTAGCAATGGTTCTGACCCTTGTCCAGAAGACACTTGAATGTAATATTTTTTATCATCTACTGACACCGAAACTCCCCCCCCCCCCTCCACCTCTTTCTCTCACTTATCCTTTCTCTCTTCTTTGAACACACTCTTGAGGTCATGTTTCTGGTTCAAGGGGCATATGAAGATATCAAAATAGAATTCTTAGAAAGATAAAAGCTAAAATAAATTCTCAATAATATTCATTATAATTATTATCTAATCTCCTCCATTTACTGACAATCTGATTCTTTCTTCTCTGTTTCTCCTCTACCAAACTCCCTTGCTTTCCTCCTCAAGCTTTAACATACTCATTATAAAAGCAATTTCCCACCAAAGGATTTCCTTTGGTAAGTTCCTTAAACAAGAGTCGCAGACCAATATAGATGAGACAATGAGCACACAATAAAATCCCATGAACCAGGTGTACCATGACGTAACTAGGCCATATTTTTGCCTTATAAGAAACCACTTTCTCCTTAACATCGCCATCCCAAAAAAATTCTACCTCCTCTTTTACTCCACTTCCCACACGACTTTCTTGAATACAAGTCAAGTCTTTGTTCTTTTTACTCTCTACATCTCCCTTGCTCCCCCTTTTTTTTTTCAAGTATGTCGAGCACCACAGAAATTTTTAGGGAAATTTATTGATTCCTTTGAAAGATGAATGCTATACCTAGGACTCTGCAATGGTCCAGAACTGGACCAGACCAGACCGGAATTGGAATGGACCAGAACCAGAAACCAGGAATTACTTGGACTGGCAACGGGGACCTGATTATTCCAGTCCAGTTTTAGACTTGTTTGGTTATGTGAACTATCAATTAAAATAAACAGCTTATCTAGAATTAACTTTGAGAATCTATCTATGAAACCAATTTGGAAAAATCTTACCAAGTAACAGCATCAAGATTTTAATTAAAACCAAGTTAGGTGCATGAGTTCATTCCTACTCCTTTTCTATCCCTAAACTACAGCCATCAAGGATATATATCTATTCATGTGTATTGTTAAACATTATCAAAAACCTAAAGCAAAAAACTTATCATACAAAGGGTAACCCTACAAGCCAATACATGTCATTTGCCACACACCAATGCTTACACATATTGTTTATATCTACATTTGTTTGCAGTAAATTAAGCAACAATACTCATGGAACACCTTGAGAATGTGTAAGAAATTAAACACGAACTGCTCAGAGGACACAAACCTATTGGGTTCACAATATTCAGGCGAAAGAAGGCACTTAAGGATGTATCCTTTGTGCGCTTGAAGCCTGTGAAGTGGCTCAAAATTTGTCATTGTCTGCAATAGAAGAAATTCCAAGTTAGAGACCATCAAAGTTACACAGAGATTCTTCCTCAAAAAAAAAAAAAAAGGTACAAAGTGATTCATCAATGATTTAATCACCTGTGTCCCGCTCAACAAACGCCAAACAAAGCAAGTTCCATTATTATTTGCAGCAACTACCAAGGTTCCATCAAACATCACTGTCAAAGACCTTACAGCAGTATCCACTTCTGGTACCTGGGAGTTTAGATTTTTAGTTTAGTTGCATCTTTTAAATACCTTAATCACCCATTCTGGTATTTAGAAGCAAATGCCAACTAAGTGCTAACTACAAAGTACATCCATACTATGATATGTATCTGTTGGAGCCAGTTAAAACCATGCTTTACTAACCCTGACATACTCATACTTGTGGAGACATACACAATAGGATAACGATAGAATGGAGATGGAAGCATCGGCAGATCACATTTTGCACTACCCTCAGATTTCATGAAGAACGATAAAGATATAAATTTCAAAAATCAAATAAAGTTCTCTTTTCTCTAGTTACAGCAAACAATTTTTTTTTACTCATTCTCATCCAAATTTGAGTTACTCTAACCAACTTCTTTTCCCTAGCTTCTTAGTAGTCAGAGAAATAGATATAGGTGGTGTTTTGTTCAGCATATGGCATCAGGTATAAGGTCTGGTTATTAAATTTCATAATTCCATATTGTACTTTTTATATAAATAAATAAAATAAAATAAAAGAACCCTCAATTTCTCTCTCCCCTCCCCTCCCCTCTTCCCACTTTTACTTCTGCTTCCTCCACATATGACATTAGCCACCTTCTCCATACTTTGCTAAAATCAAACCTTTACCCTCCTCTACCTCTTCAGATCTTCATACTCTCCTCTGAATTCTCCTCTTTGATAATCATATAGTGTGTGAAAAGATTGACTATTGGTGATCGACTTCGCTCACCAAAATTCTCACAGTAAAAAAATACCGACAAAGGTGATTTAGTGAATGTAGCTAGGACCTTTTCTCCATCTTTGTATGCAACAATCTAGGACTTATTTTAGACAACTACGGATAGAGAAACCTTAGTGGGGTTTGGCAATTTAATCTACAACAAGCATTTTGGTACCTTTAAGAGACAAAGAAAGCCACTGTTAAAAGTGAGAGGCTTGAGAAAATTGTAAGTAAGTGTTCTAGTGTTCCACAATTGTATAGTTAGAGAAATTGTATACCATCTATTTTTGGGGTGAAGTCTTCTTGTATGAACTACTAGTCCTGTGATGTTTCACCATTTTAGGTTTTCCACTTTCCCATATACTTCTTGTGTTCCCTATTTTGGTTGTTCTTGTTTTGTTTCCATCTTAGATTACACAAAGAGGGAAGATACAATTTTTCAGCTTAGGAACAGATATTCCAAAACTCATTCCCTCTAATGAAGGATACATAACCAAAAAAAAAAATTACTTTATAGTTTATCAACTACTACTTTTTGTTTTGCAGTTGGAATGCTTTAGAACACGTCCAGGCCGAAAGAAGGTAAAAATTTTGAACTGTTGGAGAAGATATTCAAGCTTAGACAAAACACTTTGGCGTTAGACCTTTGAATCCATTGGACATGGAAAACAAAAACCAGAAAGATAAACATATATGCTTGAAATGGCTAGACAAACAAGGAAAAAGTTCAATGATATATTCGCTTTTGAACTAACAACCTCAATAACAGATGAGCAGATCACGAAATTGGCACTAGGGTTGCAAAGAAGCGGGCAAAGGTTTATATCCGACTCGTTGACATCCCTATCCATATTAGGTGAAGTCTTCTAGTAATCCTACTAATATTAATAATGGACGTTTAGCACTACTAGTCACGCGGGTTTTTGGTTTTCCACATTAACAAAAATTTATTGTGCTCTCTATTTTTTTATTATCGTTATATTTCCATCTTGATTACACAAAGAGGGGAAATACAGTTTATCCCAACGGGAGGAAGAATGACAATAGTGAAAGATGAAATAGGAGAAGAAAGGATCCGACTCCGACTCTTAGGATCCGTAAAGACCGTAATAAAAATTCCTTAGTGTTTTGGTGAGGACAAAAGAAATTCCTTTTTTTTTAGTAATAAAAGTTGATTCAGGGATAGGGATTAGATATAAACCCACCTCACTCCCTAGGGTATGAGAACTCGAGAGCTTCAAATCTTGTAGGTTGAGCTTATCACTTTTTTGCAAAAAATTCTAATTAAACACTAAGTACGGGCTTGATTCCAAACTCATACCTAAAACCAAAGATCTGTGAGCCAAAAAGCCCCTATAATAATCATAAATCACCTACCCTATGTCCTTGGAAGAATCTTAGAAACTTTTCTTTACATACCACCATTCTCTATCCTTAGATGACTCTTAAAACCCATAAGGTTCAAGCCAACAGCATACGTCACAATGCCTTTAACATTTAAGGTTAGGTCAGATGCAGTCATAGAATCTGCCAAATATGGAATATCAAAACAAGACCATAATCAAATTAGTGCCTCACAAACTATTTTTGTTGAGCTATGTTTTCGTGTTTTCTTCCTTCAATATTTTTTTTATCAAACACGACAGAAGGTGATTCAAACATGTTCCTCTCCACTATAGGCAACCAAAACATATGGGGTAAGTTAGGGGTTCCAATTCTTTCCCATTATGTTATTCTTCATTCTTTTGCCTTCCTTTGGAAAAATTAAATGGCCTTAAAAGCTAAAAATAACTAATGTATAAAAGAGATTGATACACTCATACACTACGATTTCATCTCATATGTTACCAAAATATAAATAAAAGGCCCGCTGGTTTGGAAATTAAAAAACAAAATGCATGCCGAGGTCTAAACAGAAGATATTCATAATGAGTAAAACCATGTACCCTAGAATAGAATTGCTCCATAATTTAAGAAGAAAGATTCACCAAGGACAAATACTCAAGGATTGTAAGGAAAGAGAACAAAAATTCACTAAGTGTTCAACACAGATAGATAAATCCAAAACTTTGAGTATAAACTATAGTATAAAAATTATACCAAGCAAAACCTTCTTTCAATAACCAAGCGTAAGCACTTATTCAAAAATTATATTGGTGTACCAGTTAGCAACACTAAATACCTACCAATTCACAGCTGCATGAATTTGCTGTCAAATCCCAAACCCGGATATTGCCATTCTGGTCTCCTGATATTAGTTCAGTCTGCAAAATCACCGTGAAGACAACATTGAATCTGGAACCAACCAGCAACAATTATGAACATTTTTTTTTTTTTAAATACTATGTATAAAGATGACTTTTCCACCCAAAAAAAAATATTACCTCTGTCTTGCAACAAAGGGTATTATTTGTGAGACATAAAAAAATTTTGTTGCAAATAATAAGAAATGGAGGTAGTACTTCGTATGAGCTAATAAGTGAAATTTGGTGATCCGTTAAGATGTAGCCATTTGGCAAATGCTATTTGTAACTTAACTTAACATTTGATACGGTGGAGCCAAAAGAAAATTCAGTTCACCACTTAATAACAGAACTATTGTTAATGTAGAGCGAACATGAATAATTAAAGTCTTAGCTCATTTTCCATAATAAGTTCTAAGAAAAGGTGTTAAGACTTAAGAGAGTCCACCAAATGGTATTATGCACTAAGTCAATACAAGTCATTCTCCATCGTCCAACATTGAATCAATTACCCAAAACTACAGATAAATCAAGCATAAAAGAGTTGAGAACAACAGCCTAAAATTAACCTGGTTTGGATGCAGGACAACAGTGTTCACAGCAGCGCGACTTTCATATTCCCTTTGACAGCCTGGAGCTCTGAAATCGTAACTCAATGTCTTTAGTCTTTACTTTATCAACTTCATTGTAACGAATCACAAAAAAAAGTATTCATGTTGTTACCTGAGGTCCCATATCTTCACTGTACCATCCTCAGAACCGGAATACATCCAATTTCCATTAGATGGAAACCCAACTGCCATAACATTATTTGTATGAGAATCATAACTCATCACCTGCCATTTTGATGACAAAGATACAATCCTACACCATCAATTCGAAGCAACTAACACAACCTCCCCCCCCCCCCCCCCTCCACCCCCACCTGCAAACACTCTATGTCACCTGGACTCTTCATTTTACCTCAAGTAACCGTGTTAGAACCTCAACAGTCCTACATGGGTACAGACCCTTCCACAATCCATTTTGCACCAAAAAATCGAAATTTTTCATAAACAAGCCGAGTCTAAAACTTGGGCACATACCCTTGTCCGATATGGGTTCCAAAGTCCAGGTAACATAGAACACCCACACATAAACACAATCACAATGGCATTAAACCTTCTGATCAAGGTATATTACCGGTTGAGGGTTGCTCGAATTAATATCGAACAATCGAATGTGAGGATTCCCAGCTGCAGCCAAATATCGCTTATCTGGGGTTATTTCAAGCCTATTAACTTGCTGTAAAACCAACAAAAGATCACATCTTTACACCAAAATTCATCCCATCATAAATTTAATATACACATATTCACCAAAATACAAATTATTCACACCATTTCACAAATATTGAAAATAATACAACGTAATTCAACGATTAATTCCAGAAATTTCTCAACTACATTAGATTAAAACAAATTAATTAATTAATTAAAATTACAATTAAAAAAAAAAAAGACTTACAGAATCTGGGTATTGAATATTACGATAGCATCTACCAGTTTGAGCCTCCCAAAATCGAATGGTGTGGTCATAGCTAGCAGTTGCAAGAATCACTGAGGGTTGACTCATCTTTAATTGCCCTCTTTCTTCTTGGATTTTTTTTTTTTTCTATTTGATTTAAGTTGATGAAAATTGAAGATGCTCAATTAAATTTAGGAGTACAGACATTTCAATTTTCTCCTTTTCAACATGAAATTAAAATCAAATTTGGATCATAGAAGAATTGAGAGAGAAGGAACAGAAAGGTGTAGGCATTAGGGTTTTATTGGGGTTTAATGATTTTCAATGGAAGTGAGATTCTGAATTTCTTCGCTAAACAAGATTAAGATTGAGCTTTGACATGAAAGACTTCAACAAGATTAAGGTTAGGGCTGATATTCTATTAAGCAACCTTGGCATGCTGGAACCCATGTTTAATAGTCACTAGGTTAAACCCTCTACACATGCACGGTTGTTGAATATTTATGATAATAATATAATTATATAAAAATTAATACCGAGTAGTGCATAAAATATATTAAAACAATTAAAACATGTGAAAGAAAATATTTATAGTTAAAATGTGCAAGTTGATATTTTAGAAAGTTTATTTTAGAATTTATATTAAAAAAAAGTCATAATCTAAATGCAATCTTTATTTTACTACCTCCGTTTTTTATTAGTTGCAACTTTGGATATTATTTGTGAGATATAAAATATTCCAAAGTTGCAACTAATACGAAACGGATGTAGTATATAATAATAACGATTTTTTTATAAAGTAATTTTAGCGGGAATTTTTTTAATAATATGTTGCCAAGTTTTCCTTCAGATTCGCTTTTAGTAGTATGTAATTGATTTCGTTACTAATTACTCGCTTAGTTCTATAGTTCTCCTCGTTTTGTTTGGCAGTAGCGGTTAGCATTTACACCAAGTCTAAACACTATACTCTAATAGGAAATATAAGTGTTTTGTAAGGTAGCTATTCGTGGTAGAGATAGTGTTGTAGCTTTTCTCCGACGTTACTAATGTTAACGTTTGAGGTAGCAAGTAGCGCTTGACAAATTTTTAGTTCTTTTTAACTACTACTACGTATTATCAATGGATTTTTATTTTTTTATTGCATTTTAATATTGCAACCATTATTTCTACTAAACATTCATACTACTAATGTTTAAGTATGTAGTATTAACCGCACATTGACAGCACTACTAATTGACAGCTACCCACTACGTGACCACTAAAAAGAACCCTACTACAATATTTTTGTCAAACAGACTTATGTCGTTGGTTATTTTTGTCCTATATTGTATGCGGTTATATAGGAAAATAAAATACGAAATAGTGAAAATCGATGATTATATATCACTATTGTAGGTCCCATCCAAAATTTGGTAAAGTGTGTGTTTTATTTTGGTAAAGTGTGTGTTTTATTTTGGTGTTTGTGATTTGTGAATAACCTATTAAATATTTACCGATAGGAAGTCTTTTAATCAATTAAAAGAAAAGCAAAGAATGAGTAAAATGGGATGAGTGAAATTGTAGTGTAGTAGCATTATTGCATCAGATCTTCTCTTGCATGACATCATATCCTATATATATATATAGCTAAGACTTCTATACTAAGAGTACAATCATGCTTATATATTGCCATATAAGTTCACAAGACTTTGAACTTATATGGACATTGTAAAATCAAATCAATAATTGGTAATTTGGCATTCACCTTATTTTCTAACACCCCCCTTGAATGCCCATACTTATACATAAAAGGTATAAGTTGCCTCATTAAAAACCTCGCTAGGTAAAATGCTATGGGTAAAAAACCATATATATCTAGGAAAAAAGAGTACAACGATATTGTATTATATGTTTTGGTATACTGCCTCGTTAAAAACCTTGTCAGGGAAAACCCAGTGGGATAAAAACCTGATCGAAGGGAAAAAGAGTGCAATACATATAATACTCCCCCTGATTTCAGCATAGTTCACGAAGATGTCGCATTCCGATTTTGTGAACTAATTGCTCAAATTTCTTCGAAGGAAGTGATTTGGTGAACAGGTCGGCAAGATTATCACAAGACTGAATTTGCTGGATATCTATTTCCTCGTCCTTTTGCAGATCATGTGTGAAGAACAGTTTTGGGGCAATATGTTATGTTTTATCTCCCTTAATATATCCTTCAGTTACTTGAGCAATGCATGTTGTATTGTCCTCAAATATGATGGTTGGGTCTTCTGTTATTGCTAGGGTTGTACACAGTTTGGTCTGGACAGTAACCAAACTAGACCAAACCGCATTTTAGCGGTTTGTTTGGTTTACGGTTTGGAAAAATACAGTTTGGTTTCGATTTTTTTGGGAAATGCGGTTTGCGGTTTGCGGTTTGGTTTGGTTTTTCAAAAATTATAAACCAAACCAAACCGTAAACTAGTAAAACGCATTTTAATATTTATATAATTTTTAAATAAATTAAAATAGTTATTATATATTATAAAAAAATAAAAAATGAAAAATCATTAGAAGACTATAAGGTCAGTATACTACTATACTCTATACTCAATCTCAAATATCAATACTTAAAATTCAATAGGTCATATAACTATAATGTAGTATGAATTATTTTTTTGGACAAATGTATTATGTTTTTTTCACTGTTAATTTGTTATGTATTATTTTTTATTATGTGTTATTGTGTTAGCACTTAGCACTTGATTAGTTGGTTGTTATTTTTATTAAAAAATTGTAGTATAATTCAATCCCTTTGGGATAATTATTTGAACTTTATTATAAGTTTATTAATATTTGACATTTTTTAGGAAAAAAGTCGTCTCATCATAAACCGCAAACCAAACCGCACCAAACCGCATTATTACGGTTTGATTTGGTTTGGTTTCAATACTAATATGGTTTGGTTTGGTTTGGTTTGGAAAATTGACCAAACCGTATTTTGCGGTTTGGTTTGGTTTAGACTCAAACCGCACCAAACCAGACCATGTTCACCCCTAGTTATTGCGTTCATTCCACACTGCTTTTGGATATTACTAATTATCGACCTCAGCCATACACATTCTCGTCCTGCTTCATAGAGGGCTATTAACTCTACATGATTTGAGGATGTCGCGATCAATGTCTACTTTGTTGATTTCCATGATATTGCAGTGCCGCTGTAATACCCCTCATGATTGCTTTAAAAGGATTTGATATACTACTCATATCAACAAGATGCATGTTCCTTTTAGGGAGCTCATATGCTTAGAATACTCTATAGTTAAGCATGGTTGGCTGGGAGTAGTCTTGAGATGGGTGACCTCCTGGGAAGTTTTCTCGGGGTGCGCATGAGTGAGGACAAAATGCGCTGGAAGGTCCATTTTGTGACTTGGCATTTTGAGGATCCGATAAGTATCCAGCATCTGCGTACCCAATGAGAGTATTATCTTGTTTTGGTTGATAATATAAACCAAGGTCTTGTGTTCCTCGTAGGTACCGGAGTAAGTGTTGAACTCCCTTCCAATGCCTATATGTTGGTGCATTGTTGTGCCTGGCTAACAAGTTCACAGAGAAAGCTATGTCGGGTCTAGTGTTGTTAGCTAAGTACATTAAGGCTCCAATTGCACTTAAGTACGGGTCCTGACCCATAATATTTTCATTTTCTTCTCGGGTTCTGAATGGATCATTTTTCATATTCAGAGAACGAACAACCATTGGAAAGTTGGTTGGAGTTGCTTTGTCCATGAAGAATCTTTTCAAAACTCTTTTTGTATAGTTTGATTGATGGACAAAAATACCCTGACTCAAGTGCTCAATCTGCAATCCAAGGCAAAATTTATTTTTCCCAAGGTCTTTCATCTCAAATTCTTTCATCAAGTATCTTGCAGTTTTCTCGAGTTCACTTGGGGTTCCAATGATATTCAAATCATCAACATAAACTGCAATGATAGCGAATCTTGATTGTGATCGCTTTATGAAAACACAGGGACTAACTTGGTTGTTATTGAATCCTTCTCTCATAAGGTATTCACTGAGACAATTATACCACATCCTTCCAGATTGTTTCAATCCATAAAGTTACCTTTTTAGTTTTATGGAAAGCAATTGTCTAGGCTTGTGGTTTTCCGGTAGTTTTAGTCCTTCGAGGACTTTCATGTAAATGTCTGTATCGAGTGACCCACACAAATATGCAGTCACTACATTCATTAATTACATTTGCAGTCCTTTAGTGACTGTCAAACTTACCAGAAATCTTAATGTAGTTGCATCAACTACTGGAGAATATGTTTCTTCATAATCAATCCCTGGAATTTGAGAAAATCCTTGGGCTACAAGTCTTGCCTTGTATCTAACTATCTCATTTTTCTTATTACGTTTCCTCACAAATACCCATTTGTATCCAACGGGTTTTACACCCGCTGGTGTAAGGGTTATTTTCCCGAAAACTTCTCGTTTTTCAAGTGACTTTAACTCAGTCAACATTGCCTCTTTCCACTTTGGCAAATCATTCCTACTTCGACATTCTTCTACTGTTCTTGGTTCAACATCATTTTCATCAAACACAATGTCGATTGCGATGGAATTTGCAAATATTTCATCCACGATAACATCTTTCCTATTCCACCGAGTCTTGGTAGAGATGTAATTCATTGAAATTTCATTGTTATCGATGTTTTGAACGTCTTGTTCATTCCCCGCAGGGTTGTCTTCTTGTTCGTGCCCTTTTGGATTATCATCATTTTCTTTACTTTCATCCACATTTGGTCTTTCTTGACCTTCTGATGGGGGAACATCATTAGTCTCATTTTCTATTCCATCCAATATTTTCAATTTTCTTGGTTTAGAATCTTTTGAACCAAGTAGTCTCCCACGCTTTTTGCGTGCTTGAGATTCACTTTCTATGCCAGTTGGAATCTCGATACGTGCAGGGGCATTTTCTGTTGGTGTGGGGAATAAATTTCAAGCGTTAATCCCCTAGCTTGAACCCCACTGTGATCATACACTAAAGTACGGTGGCGTCCAAAAGGGAAGAAGATAGAGCAAAAGAGTCGCTAACAAGTTTTAGGAACTTGTAAACCGTTCACGAGGTGAAGGTTACACCCCTTAACGATCCAAGAGATCGTCAACTCCATAAGGTCTTGAACCAAATAAGGGTTCGGGGATGATGGTACAAATCCAACCTAAAAGAGATTGAACCTGCCCTAATAATAGGCCTCTACTTTATTCTGATCGTATTCATGTGCGCTTTCTAATTAACATGCAAGCAATAGGATTAACCCTAAACCTGTTTAATCTATGTTGGTTGGATTTTAATGCACAAATAAATCTATTATTGACGATCACTTGAATTATAATCATATTAACCCTAACAAGATTATTAATTATCTTATTAATCGTGATTACAAGAACCAATTCCCTTTAACATGCATAAAAGGTGTGATCAAGCAATAAATATAAATATCAAGCAACATAATAATAATCAATCAATTATTATAACAATAATAACAATAATAATCATAAAAAATAAACATGTTCATGTTTAAGCATAATAATAGCAAGATTATAGGCATGATACTAACAAGATTAATAACAAACCCTAGCATGTCACTAAGCAATAAAAATCGCACAACTCGCATTGAAGACTGCCCACACGAGAAAGGAGCTATCGCCCGCCCCGCCTTCGAATCTTTTTTTAACCCTAACATGATACTAACATGAATAAATATTAGGAAGAACATATGAAGCATCGCAGGAATCATATTTAATATTAAAATTATCCTAGACATGATACTAGGAATATCATAATAACAATATAAACATGATTTCTACATCATAATATCAATTAAAACCATTAAAGCACTTACTTTGATGCCTCGTATCTCTTTCTAATAACAAAATACACACGTTAGTAACTTCAAGGAAATTAATAAACAAAACAATTAAATCAAATAATTGGAATAGAGATTTGGGACCAAACCCTCAGAAATTAAACCTTTCACGTCTAGGGTGAAGGCAACTTCGAATATGGCTAGGTGTTTCTAGAGTCTTGCGAATGCGGAATTTTGTATTTGAGAAAAGGCTAGTTTAGAAAAAGAGAGAGAGAGAATAATCAAGAAAATCTTGATGAGAGTTGGTGAATGATTAAGAGAGAATTAGAGAATTAATGATTGCCAATGAAAACTGATTATAGGTGAGAATTCGTGAGAATTGGTGAATGATGAATGTAGATGAATGAAAACGGAGTTTTTAATACGCTATTTATAGAGAAATCAACCAAAAAGATAAAATTAACAAAACAGAGCATTGGCGCAACTGAAACAGAGATGGCGCCAACATTAGGCTATTGGCGCCAAGCGCCAATGGCTAGCACCAGGCGCCAATGGCTGGCGCCAGGCCTGGTTCCAGGTGCTGATTTCAGAAATTCACGCGTTTTTGTTTTTATCATATCTTTTGATCCGTAAGTCCAAATAAGGCATATAATATGTCGTTGGAAATCTCTTGAAGTCTACTTTCTAACCAAATTAGAATCAGATTAAAATATTTTGTAGATAAAAAGATATGACCAAAATAGTGGAAGGGTGTCAGTTTTGGATAAAGTTTCATGTCTCATTCATATCTTTTTCGTTATAACTCGGATTTAATATTATAATATATCATTGGAAAGATAATTTCAAGATCTATCCAACCATATAAAATTTGGATAAATATTATGAGGCACGAAAATAAAATCTGAATGTATTCCACTTCGTACAAAACAAGGATTCTTAAAAGGAGTAGTTTTATTCAATTTCAAACTCTTTAAAACATAATTATCAATCCTAGCTCCATTAGGATTTAAAAGAACCTCCTAGAGTATTCTAAAAGACTATCATAAATCCTAATAGCTTTAGGAATGATAATTAATAATAGGCCCTCCTCTAGATCATTGGGCCGCATATAAAAACCAAATCGGGCCTAGTTTAGTATTTTGGCCATAATTAACTTTCTCGATATTCATCGGAATTGGGCTTATAATATATCGTTGGAAAGGTCTTTTCAAACCCCATCCAACTACACTATTATTGGACCCATATCATGGACCAACCAAACTAAGTTTTCAAAAACAGAGAGAAGAGAAAAGAATTAAAAACTATCCGCAACACTAGACTTTCCACACTTTCACTTCATTCGATTATGATTTGACGTGAAAGGTACTCGTCACTGGGTTTGGTTTTGGGGAGACACAAATGGGTGTCTACAGCTGGTATATGTGATTTTGTCACCTTCTATGTGTCTACAAATGCATCAGACAATTGATTTGCAACACTTTGTAAATGAACAATTTTCTTAACTTCTTGTTCACACATATTTGTTCGTGGGTCTAATATCAACAGTTGTGTTGCGTTCCAAATAAGTTCAATTTCTTTCTTACGTGGGTCCACTTTCTCTCCCCCTAAGGCTGGGAATACTGTTTCATTAAAGTAACAGTCGGCAAATCTAGCCGTAAATAAGTCACCAGTCAATGGTTTAAGATATTTAATTATCAAGGGGGATTCAAATCCGACATAAATTCACAGCCTTCTTTGTGGACCCATTTTTGTTCGTTGGGGTGGAGCAATGGGAACATATACAGCACAACCAAAGATTTTTAGATGTGAGATACTTGGTTCTCGACCACAAACAAGTTGTAGTGGTGAGAATTTATGATAAGCTGTAGGTCTCAATCTAATTAGCGCTGCTACATGTATTATAGCATGTCCCCAAGTAGATGATGGCAATTTTGACCTCATTAATAATGGTCTTGCAACCAATTGTAATCTCTTAATTATTAGTGATTCAGCTAGACCATTTTGTGTATGAACATGAGCTACTAGGTGTTCAACATCAATTCCAATTGACATACAATAATCATTAAATGTTTGGGATGTGAATTCCCCAGCATCGTCAAGCCTTATTTTCTGTATTGTATGATTTGGGAATTGTGCTCTTAATTTGATAATTTGGGAAAGTAATTTTGCAAATGCAACATTTCTACTTGAAAGCAGACGGACATGTGACCATCGTGTAGAAGCATCAATTAAAACCATGAAATATCGAAATAGTCCGCATGCCGGATTAATTGGCTCACATATATCTCCCTGAATTCTTTCCAAGAATTTTGGAGATTCAGTAGCATATTTGTTCATAGATGGCCTCATTATCAATTTGCCAAGTGAACATGCAGAGCATGTTAATTCATCTGATCGAGGAATTTTGACATTTCTTATTGAATGTCCAACTCAATGTGCTATTATTCTTTGCATCATCCCAGTTGCTGGATGCCCTAAACGATCATGCCATAAAATAATTTAATTTTTGTCATCTAACTTCTGGTTAGATACCATATTGATTTCCACGGGTCGTATGTTTATACGATATAACCCCGAAGAATATGCTGGCAATTTCTCATATATATGTTTCTTGCCATGTTTTTCTACCGTGAGGCATATATACTCCCTTTGATCTGTTGTCATTGTTTCTAGATGATAACCATTTTGGTGTACATCTTTAAAGCTTATGAGATTTCTTCGAGATTTACTCAAATATAAAGCATTATTGATTATTAATTTTGTTCCATTTAGAAGCATTATACTAGCCTTTCCAGATCCTTCAATTAATTTAGCTAATCCGGAAATAGTAGTATTTACATTTGCTTGAAACAACTTTAATTGTGAAAAATATTTTCTATCCTTCAAGATAGTGTGTGTTGTTCCACTGTCCAAAAGGCATTGATATTCAGAACTAACTTCAGGCAGATCCATATCTTCATAAAATAAATTTGAGATTAGTTTAGAATAATATCATACAAAGTTTTATTGATGATAGGGATTAAAAGTACATGACTAGAAATTTAAAATACAAGACATAAAAGAAAATACATTAAAACATAATATATGTTACATTAGTAGATGGGAAACTTATTAAGCATTGTGGTTTTCTCCAAGAATGAAATCATTTCCAATTTCAGCATTATCCATGAAATAATCAGATACGTCAAGGTTGGGACAAGGAGCATTTTCTTCGTTAACATAATTTGCTTCTGTAATTTTTCTCTTTGCCTTTTACAGAAGCCTGGTAAAGGTCTATGACAAGGGAATAAACGCGTCGTCAATTGTCTATCCCTAGATCAAATACAATTTATACAACCTAAACAAACCTAATACGAGTATAAGGCAAGCATAGGGGTCGAACCATAGAGAACGGATAAACGCCACCAAATGTTATCGACAATTAAGCTAGTCCGGAATAGGAGATGAATAAACTAAAGTCTAAAGATGCTAAAACAAGAAATAAAACATTAAGGGAAATAGTTTAGGTATAGCATTCACTTGAACATAAACAAAGGCATAGAAATTGAATTAATTATGAACTAAACATGCATGAATGTCGAAGTAAAAGATCCAATCTAGCTGCCTTTCGGGGTCAATTGGCTTCTCCTAACATAGCCTCTATGTTTCCACATTAGAACCATATACTAGGAGGTACTATTAAATAACAATCGATAGTAATGAACCTTAACTAAATCAACTTCCGTTCCTTGTTAGTCAAGATTCACCTTTGATCACCCAACAATGTGCACTTGCAAGAAGATTAAAGAATATCAAGCATATAAAGACTTTAATCACAAATAAATCAATTCTAAACCCTAGAACATGCTCAAGATCCAACTACACCACAACCATCTCCTTAATGGGGAAATTACTCACTAATCATGCTAATAACAAGATTAATTAACAAATAATCAAGAATAAACATGATTAATAAGCAATACCAACAACTAAAATAATAATAAAAATAAAGCAAATAAAAATAGAGGAGAGAGAGTTAGAGATTCTCATTGATTGAAGATGAAAGTCTATAGAAAAAGGATCAATTTCTTCTTCAATATCCAAGTTCATCAATGGTGAAACCCCTTACTTTCTCTCTCTAAACTACCCTAATTCTAACCTAAACCTAGAGAGAGAAGCTCTCCTAAAACTAATTAGAGAGTAGAATAGATGGTTATTCCCCTACTACCCTAAAAAATGGGTATTTATACTAAGCTAAGAATACTAAGTAAAAGAAAAGAAAAGAAAGTAAAAAGGAAAAATAAAATAACAAAACTAATTATAAAAATAAAAGAAATAAATAAGAAAAGGGAAAAGAAAAAGAAAGAAATTAAAAATAAAAGAAAAAGAAAATAAAATAAAATAAACCCACAAATCCCACCAAACATATCAGCTTCTTTCAAGCTTCTTCGAAGCTAGCTGCTTTGAACTCCATTGAAGAGCCTCACCATCACCACCGTTCATCAACCATCATCATCAAATCGTCACCGCTCATCCTCCTTGTTTATCATCAAGCATCAAATAAAAACCGTTCGATCTTCATTAAGAGTCACGCGCGAAGCTCGTGAAATGGTTCGGTCGAACCATGGGTTGGTGCGGCCGAACTACGGGGTTAGTTCGGTCGAACCATGGGTGTGTTCGACCACACCTCTTCAATTTGCAGAACTTTGAAAGTCTCTGACTCGTACTTCGACCGAACTCTCAACGGTTTGCTCGAACCCAATTGGAATTGCATTTTGCTCGTGCGAATTGGTGATTGGATGAATATTTGCAGGTTGTTGCTGGTTGTTGACGGTGGTGCAGGTGGTTGATGGTGGTTTAGGTTCGTGAGAATGGTGGTGCGTGGATTGGTGGGTGATAGTGGAGGTTGGTGCGGTTAGTGGCAGCAAGGGAGTTACGCGTGGCTGGTTTGGTTGGTTGATTGGTGGCAGCAGGGGAGTTGCGTGGCTGGTTTGGTTGGTTGATTGGTGGTGAAATAAAGGTGAGGGATTTTGGGGATGCGTGGCTGTGAGCGAATGTGGAGTTGTGTTTGTTGTTGTTGCTGTTGGTGTTGATGTTGTTGAGGAAAGTAGGGGAGTTGCGTGATTGGTGGTCAGGGAGCAAGGGAAATGGAGGTGAGTGGTGGATGATAGGAGGTGGCTGCGTGGCTGAAATTGAGTGGCTGATGGTGGTGGTGCGGCTGTTGAGTTGGAGTGGAATTGGTGGGTGCTGGTGGTGATGTGCGTGTGATTGGTGGGCTGATTTGGTTGGTGGTTGTAGCAGGGGAGTGGTGTTGCGGATTGGTGGCAGCAGTGGCTTGATGTTGGGTGGCAATTGAAAAGCTTTGACTTGAACCTTGAACTCGAGCCTACACACAAACAAACCCGAGGATAAAAGTGTGAAACCGAGACAAATAAAATAAAATAAATAAAAAGGAAATAAATAAAATAAAATAGAAAAAGAGAAGTAACACTAAACTAATAAAAATAAATAAAAGTAAAATACAAATAAGAGAAATAAAACTAAAACTAATAAAGACATAAAACTATACAAGTAAATAAAATAAACTTAAAACTAATTAAAACTATGAAAGTAACAAAGAAAAGGAACGAAATAAAATAAAACGAAAGCAAATAAAATATGAAAATAAACTAGAAACTAATTAAATAAAGAAATTATATTAAAACATACTAAAACTAAGAAATAAACTAGAAACTTTATTAAAAAGAAAATAAGAGAATAAAAGGGAAAATAAACACGAAAATAGCTCTAAAACTACTCCCTAAGAGTGACATAAATGTCACTCATCAGTCTACCAAATGTTTGGCCGTACGACAAGTACTCCCCAATGCCCTGTCCTGCCACATCTGTAACATGTGTCTTTTCCTTTCGAAGGAGTTTGTTTGTAGCTTCCAGATGACCGTCCCTTCTGTTTTTCAAAATTTTTAAAATTACTGTTTCTTTGAAAATTGTTTAATTTCTACCACGACCACGGCCACGATCGAGATAATTTCCACGACCTCTTCCACGACCATTGTAATTTTCACGTCCACCTCTTCGTGTAGCATTTGAATCAGGTGGATAAGAATTTGTTGCATTTGCCTCATGATGAGTGGCCAAAGACCCAGGCCAGTTGGTCTAAGGTTATGATTTTTCAACAAAAGTTCACTATTTTGTTCCGCAACAAGCAATACACTCATTAATTCATTAAACTTTTTGAAACCTCTTTCATGATACTGTTCTTGCAACAGTATGTTGCTTGCATGAAAGGAAGTGAGTGTTTTTTCAATCATTTGTCCATCCGTGACTGGATGATCACAGTATCTCAATATAGATACTATCTCATGTATAGTTTTTTTTTTTTTTTTTTTTTTTTTTTTTTTTTTTTTTGACAAAGAGTACTATTAATGAAAAGCATGATTACAACCTAAACTAAGTAAAGAAAGCAGAATTACACGATAGAACATTGGGGGTTGGACCAAATGACTTCTTATGTTTTACTAACTCTTTGTTTTGCAGGTTAAGCGGATCTCATGTATAGTTGTATTATAATCAATTACATATTTGAAATCCTGGAACTGTAAATTCGTCCAGTCAAACAATGCCTTAGGAAGGAGCACCCTTTTGTGGTGTCCAAATCTTTCATTAAGGCAGTCCCATAATTCTTTAGGATCTTCAACCATCATGTACTCAGTTTTAAGGCCTTCATGTAAATGATGCCTTAACAACACTAAGACTTTTGCCTTATCTTGTTCAGTGATAGATTTTACAACCGTCATTGCAGAAGTGGTAGCATCAGTTGTTTGACCAGAGGGACTTTTATATTTCTTTAATAGTGTGCTCCAAGCGTTGAGCTTTCAAATTCATCATTGTATCCACTTTCCATTCCAAAAATTTCTTTCCAGATAATCTAAGATGCTGAACATTCTTTTCATAAGGTCTCCCATTTTGGCTACAACAAATTAAGTGATAATTAGTTTATAATAATTTTTATGTACAACACATATGTTTTAGTCCCTCCATAATTATAGTTAGGTTAATAAAATAAGTAATAATTAAATTTAACAATAATAAACCATAAGTAATATAGTCTTTTTCTCCCCCTTGGTTTATTATTGTGGGTATTTAAGCAAAAATTAATCGTGTTAGTTGTAAAAAAAACAAAATGACAATAATAACAACAATTTTAATGATAACGGTAATATAGTACAATGATGATTAATAACAACAAACCAACATAATAAAACAAAAAAAAGCTTTTAATATACTAAAACGACAAAATAAATGAGTTTTACTTGTACATAATGACAAAAATTAATATTGCTACTAATAAAATTACAAGCGTAGTAATTAGAAGGAAATATTGTTTTATCTTCATTAAATCTTCCTCAAAAGTAAAGTTGTGGGTGTTTTGGTTGTCGTCGTCGGGGAATATATCGGAGAAGAAGGGGTGATAAAATTTGTAGTAGATTTTTGGATAAAAAGTAGGAAGGGATAAGGGATTTGTGGTGACATCGGGGAAAAAAATCTGCCTTTTATAGAGGTAGGTTTATCCGTTACTATTTTGTACAACTGTAAAAATATCATATAATAATTTAATATACTGACAAAAATTATGGTCCAAATATATATATTTATAATTATAAAAGGTTATCACACTGAGAATGCAACCCATAGTGATCTGAGAGCCCTAATATCTATAAAAAGATCATGAGTTCGAAAACGGAAAGAAACACAAAAAGTATGTGAAAGTAAGAAAAATAATAAGTATAAAAGGCTGCATCTTTTTGTTAATCTAGTTAATAATACGCATGCAAAGTTACTACTAAGCAATTGTAATAACTAAGATCAAATTTTACGTAAAACATGGGCATGTAATATCAACATGAATCAAACAAAGAAACATCAACATGAATAAAACAAGAAACATCAATGACAGGGTAAAGTCGTATCCCTTAATAAAAAATAATTCCTAAGTCCTCTAACTAAAGCAGATAGGGAAGTAGGGTCGATCTCCATAGGGAAACAAGTCTTTCTATTCCTAATTAACTAAAATAATCTAGATTATGCAGTAACCAATATTTATATTTGAATAAGAAACTAAACTACTAAGATTGAGAATAGGGAGAAAACAATATATAAAAGGATCTAGGGCATAGGTTCACCAATAAATAATATTCCAGGGTAAAACATAATAATCAATCATTGACATTGCATAAATAACATGATTAACAGGCTCTCGCAATTTATTAATCAACATAGATCTAACAGGCTCTCGCAATTTACTAGATCTAAGTTCTTATTGAAAATAGCCTTTAATATCAAATTAACATCTGCTCGATTCATCAATTCAATATTGCTATACTTTTACAAGCCATAATTGTAAAGCGTTAAAACAATTCAATAAGAAATTTCATGCAATATCAAAAATCAATAATAGTCAATCATCAATGCATCAATTAACCAGATTGTAAAGGGCTTTCGCTATGTATTACAATCACAGAATTAATCTACCGGTATTAAATCTCATCTCTCGAATCTTGACTTAACCATTTATAAATTAATCTGCCTATTGAAACTAGACCTAAACATCAATTCTCATCTGTCGAATCTTGAATCAATATTGTCAAACTCATGCATAAAAGATAGGCCTAATCTAGTCACAGAGCATTAAATCAATCAATAGGAAATTAATCTAGCATTGATAATTAACAACAATAAATTACCCCTTCATATTATTCATGGATCCCCATAAACCCTAGAAATAGAACTAATCACACATATTAAAAACTAAACTAATCAAAGCAATAAAGTAAGACATGATTAAAGGAATAAAATAAACAACTAAGATTAAGAGAAGAGAAATCGTTACCAAAATAAATATGGAATTAAGAGTAAATTAAGAACAAAGGTTTAAGAGAAAGAAATTCTAAGAGAACAATTAAGAGAGTAAAGAAAGAGTAAAAGAAGAAGAGAGAGAAAGAGAGAGTGAAAAGAGTAGGAGAGTCCTAAAAACTAAAACGACGCTAATCGTCTCCTAAAAATACACGCGCCCGATCGGGCGAGGCACCGCCCGATCGGGCGCGCCTTTTTGCTCATTAATACTAATCTCGCGCCCGGTCGGGCGCGTCACCGGGTGCCAACCTTAGCTTCTCCCGCCGGCCGGGCGGCTCACTTGGGCCACTATTTGGACTACGATTGGGCTCCAATTCTTCGGGCCAATCTGGGTTTCCTCTTCCAGTCTTGAATACTTGGTCCAAATGCCCCGGTATCACCTATACCGAGCCCTTAGTCACCGGTTCGATGGCTCTAACCGGCCCTGGGCTATAGAATCTGGTCATGCTTCTCCAATGTTCGTGATTGCTCCAAAATATCTTGGGAAAATACTCCAAAAGCATAAATCCCTGCAAAAGTCAACCAAATCTTCGAAAACACTAGAAAGCACCAATTAGTAATAAAAGTGGCTCTAAAGAGCCAAAAACACTACTAATTACGACCAAGGGACGGGGGTAAAATACTATATAAAATAGACACATCAAACTCCCCCAAGCCAAACCTTTGCTTGTCCCTAAGCAAAGATCTCATCAATGAATCAATAAATATACTTTACCCCAAAAGTAAAAATCAAGCACAAACGATCCAAGGTAAATCAAATAAACATGCTTCAAAATCAACCAATCAAATCCCTCTAATTACCAATCTTCCCTAACAATTGTCAAACAGAGCAAACCACAAGAGCATATAGAATTCAAGACTAGAGCTCACGCACTCAACTCTCATTTTTGTGGCGAGTAAAAGATGTACTCGATCGCTCTCCATCCAACCCCTTTATGTGAACAATGCCCTCCCAACTCACACTCTCGTGTGTATAAAACAATGAACGCTCAATCCTACTAGTCGACTCGAAATATGTTAAATCATAACTTGCATTGATAAACAACACTTTCACATTCATACAATTCTATGCACAAAGGTCGAAAGGTCTTTAAAGCTTGTAATGTAAGGCTAGGGTAAAGGGTAGGATAAATTTGGGATTATGTGAGAGAAAAGCTATGCTTAAGGGAGCAAATCCTATCAAAACCCATGATCAAAATAAATAATTATCAACATCTCCTACATAACCAACTCTAACATCAACCAAATATACTTCAATCATAATAAACAATCCCAACACTTACAATTTCACTCATAAAATATAATAATGAAGAAGTGGAGTGAATAAACAAACTTTATTTTCCAAACTTGAATTTTTTCATTGAAGCTCTATTATTTTTCCTTTCTTATCAACCTCCAACTAGAACATTTGAACATTGAACACTTTTTTTCTTTTGAAGTTCACTTATTTTTCCACATTTTTTTTCTTGAACTTCTTTTTTTTCATAACATCATGCTTTATTTTTTTCAAGAAAATATAACTCTCAAACTCATCAAAAATAAACATGATCAATAACAAACAACTTCTCAAAAGCCCACCCAAATTGTGCAAATAATAAGCACACTACAAACTCCCTCACCTCACTCACTAATAGCTCCCCCAAGCCAAGCTTGGGACTAGTAACCAATGGGGCAAAATAGGCTTGTAATATGGCTAATAAAACAATAAAAGGTCAAGGCAACAACATGGGTAGCAAGAAGGGAAGAAATGTATCTACAATCATCTGGAGGCTACCTAAAAGAACAAATGCCTTCGTCCTACACAATGTGCATAATAATGAATCATGTAAATATTACTTATAGTTACAAAACAATACTCAAATTCATTGACATACCAGAAACTAATAAACTATCACACATTCCTTACCAAATCAACTAGTCAAGCACTATATTCACAAGTAGTTGGACAAAATTGACGCATGTTAAGGTTTCAAGGCAATCAAACATCAAATCATGATCAACTAATCCACAATGCTTATCATCAAATACCAAGAATCAAAATAATTTTTCTCAAGTAAGGGGCACAGGGAAGCATAATTTACAATTCATTGGAACGTATTTTTGGATTTTTTTTATTTTTCAATTTTTTTTTGTATTTTTCATATATAAGAAAGCAATAAAAACTAACCTAGAAAGCAAGAAATCTAACCTAAGAAAACACACCAAAAATAAAAGAAAAGAGGAAAAGAAAAATACCAAATCCAAAATCTCCCCCAATCCAGAATCAGACAATGTCCTCATTGGCTCGGGAACTAGCCCTGCATAGCTAGTCCTGATCATCCTCATCCATCGAGCCGAAGCCCGCACCTCCACTGCAAC
The DNA here is from genome assembly GCF_948465745.1 of Chenopodium album. Classification (NCBI taxonomy): domain Eukaryota; kingdom Viridiplantae; phylum Streptophyta; class Magnoliopsida; order Caryophyllales; family Amaranthaceae; genus Chenopodium; species Chenopodium album. Next base: position 71,516,641 of record NC_137838.1, on the reverse strand, counting down.
CTGCACCACCTGCACTAGAAGAGCTACCACCAAAATAATCAGCGTGAAAACTCCCCCCCGCCGGTCCCCCGAAAGGAATGTCCTGGCCGTACCCGTAGAAGGAAGAATAGTCAGTGTAAATACCACGGGCAGTGGGATCCCTATCGTATCCCTGGGGTGGAGGCTGAAACTAGTCAGGGTGAATAGCGTCGTCGGGAATGTTGCCCCGACGAGCATAATCATCGTACATAGGGTAGAGAGCTCTACCCTGGTTCCTCTCTAGGTACCCTAACCTCTGGTCTATGGAGCCAACCATCCTCCTAAGGTCAGTATGGGAACGCTCAATACGTCCTAAGGCCTGACCTATACTATGAAGATCCCAAACTAGGTCAGAGTCAACATGAGGGACGGAGTGAGACATACGAGGTGGAGAGAATGCCAAGCTCTGGCGCCTGACGCTACGGCTAAAAGTATGGCGCCAAGCTCTGGCCCCTGACGCTACTTCCCACATGCCTCAGCAGCTTTCTGTGCTCAATAAAATTATCCAGTTTCGCGCGGTGTTATTTCAGTCCTAGTTGTGAAAGACATTTCTCAAATTTCCTACGTGTAAAATCCTATGTTTTGACTCATTACGGGTGGTCTTTCCAATGAGAACCTTTTTATGCATATGACAATAATGTTAATCAAAATTACGCACATGAAATACTTAGAACTTTTCGAGTCTCATCCACTCATTCTAAATCATTGCCGAAACAAATTTAGGAATTAAAATAGAAATCCTCCCCATTGGAGTCGCCAAAAACTGTAGGGAATAATTCAAGCCTTTAAAATCCCACTAGCTTGAACCCCACTGTGATCATACACTAAAGTACGGTGGCGTCCAAAAGGGAAGAAGATAGAGCAAAAGAGTCGCCAACAAGTTTTTAAGGAACTTGTAAACCATCACGAGGTGAAGGTTACACCCCTTAACGATCTAAGAGATCGTCAACTCCATAAGGTCATGAACCAAATAAGGGTCCGGGGATGAAGGTACAAATCCAACCTAAAAGAGATTGAACCTGCCCTAATAATAGGCCTCTACTTTATTCTGCTCGTATTCATGTGCGCTTTCTGACTAACATACAATCAATAGGATTAACCCTAAACCTGTTTAATCTATGTTGGTTGAATTTAATGCACAAATAAACTATTATTGGCGATCACTTGAATTATAATCACAATTAACCTAAACAAGATTATTAATTATCTTATTAAGCGTGATTGCAAATACCAATTCCCTTTAACCTGCAATAAAAGGTGATCTAGCAATAACAATATACAATAATATGCATATCAAGCAACATAATGAATAATCATCATCAATCATAATCATATTCATGTTAATATTAAAGCATAATAAAAATAGCAAGATCCTAGGCATGATACTAACAAGATTAATAACAAACCCTAGCATGTCACTAAGCAATAAAAATCAAATCTTTAACCCTAACATGATACTAACATGAATAAATATTAGGAAGAGAATAAAAGGCATCATAGCAATCATATTTAATATTAAAAATACCCTAGACATGATACTAGGAATATCATAATAACAATATAAACATGATTTCTACATCATAATATCAATAAATCAATTAAAGCACTTACTTGGATGCCTCGTACCTCTTTCTAATTACAAAATACACACGTTAGTAACTTCAAGGAAAATAATAAACAAAACAATTAAATTAAATAATTGAGAGAGAGATTTGGGACCAAACCCTCAGAAATTAAACCTTTCACGTCTAGGGCGAAGGCAACTTCGAATATGGCTAGGTGTATCAAGATCTTGTGAATGCGGAATTTTGTGTTAAACAAGCAAAGTATTAGAAAAGAAAGAATGAAAGAAAGATTAATGATTCATAAACTAATTTGTTGACGATTGAAGATTGTAGATGAATGAATGAAAACGGAATTTATTAAAACTTAAGAATAAAAGAAGTGGTGAATGATAGATGATAATCCGTCCCTCAAAACGGAGTTTTTGATACGATATTTATAGAGAAAATCGGCCAAAAAAAGATAATTTATCAAAACATAGTCTGAAGATCGCAAAAACAACTTGGCGCCAGCCCTGGCTCATTAGCGCCAGGACCAGTGGCTAGCGCCAGGCGCCAATGGCTGGCGTCTGGCGCCAATCCTGGTTCCAGGCGCCAAGGCCTGGGGTTGGACGCCAAACCGGCTTTTAACACGTTTTCGAAAATCTGATAATTTTACCGTACTGGAAGATAAAATAATATAATTTCAGTCGAAAATGCTATTTGATCTTGATTAAAACTCTAAAGAATCCTAATTGAATTAAGAATGATAAGAACCTTCTAGAATGTTCTAGAAGACCAAAACCATTCCTAATTACATTAGGAATGATAAATCATATTAGGCCCTCCCCTAGATCATTGGGCCGTACTTAAAACTCAAACCGGGCCCAGTTTAGTAAATTGGCCATAAATTCCTCAATACTCATCGGAATTGGGCTTATAATATATCGTTGGAAAGGTCTTTGCAAGCCCCATCCAACTACACCACTATCGGACCCATATCATGGACCAACCAAACTGGATTGGCTGTTTTCTTAAAATAAAGTTTTCAAAAACAGAGAGAAGAGAAAAGAAAAGAAAAGAAATAAAACTTTCCGCAATACTAGACCTTTCCACACTTTCGTTTCATTCGATTATGATTCGACGTGAAAGGTACTCATCACCGGGTTTGGTTTTGGGGAGACACAAATGGGTGTCTACAGAAGCCCCCACTTTGACTGAGTTTGGAGAAACGCAAGTTTCGAAAAACGAAAGCCAAAGTAACGATAGGGACGGAGAATGATTCAGAACGTTCTGCAATCCTAAATCAATCTTGTAACGCCGATACCTGCAAAACTAGCATTAGTTAAACAGATAAAAGAGTTAAGAAACGCGTATCTTGCACCGTCGAGCACACGTCTCTGAAAGTAACCGATTGCTTTGATGACTGCAAGCTAGAGAATGTCATCCCGCTTGAAAACCGCTACGCCTTGTAACTGCTTCCAAATTAGAAGATTGCTTCGCCTGAAACGATCCTCCTCCGCCGTGATAATATTCCACGTCCAAGGGAATACCATCGAAAATTATTTCTCTTGAAACAATTCTCATCCGCATTATGATCATCTTCCATGCCTTAGGAACTATGATCGAAAACAATTTCGCCCGAAATCACCTTCAGTTGCTCATGACAACTTTCCGCAAGCTAGGGAATGATGCCGAACACATCTTCTCTTGAACTCATCCTCATTTGATGCGATAATCTCCCAAAGGAAAATACCAAAGATCCACGCCCGTCGATCTTTAAAAGTTCGCCTGAACTTTGCTTTTTGATATGCCTGTACGTCGACGCTCTTTGCTCTTGAACCTATATGTCGGTGCCCTTTTTTGCTAATGAACCTGTATGTCGGTGCCTTTTAAGCTTAGTAAGACGATCTTTTCATCAGGTCGATCACTTCATGTAATCAAGCCGATTACCTAATCATGTCAAATTGCTCAGAGGGCTAACAGGCGTACCAAGGAACCCAAAATATATTGCAGAAGGCTAGCACTACCCCAAAAGGTGACTGGCTGCTTTGGCGTCGCTGAAAATCTATCAGCGCCAAACATATGGCATTAGCGCCATGCGCTGAAATTGGCGTCTGGCGCCAAGCACATAATGTGACGCCAATGCCTAGGGACTGGCGCTAGCACGGGAATCACTTTAAATTCCCGTTTTCAGTTCATTTCGTGCTCTGGTTTGTTGCGAACGCTGCTCGAAAGAAGTCGGAACTTCAATTGATCGTTGCTCATTCGTTTCTCAACCGAATTTGCTCAAATTTGTTGCAAATCAAAGCTCTTTTCATCCATATTCCCGATCTATGTAAGTTTCCTTCCAACTCACACCGGTTTTTATGAATTATTGGCATGTTCATTCACGAATTTCATGAAAATTCGAAACTTATAATGCTCAATTTGCTTTGTTTATCAAGTTTTATGCCATGAAATTCCTTGTTTATGTTTGTATATTGCCTTGGGAGTAATTTGAGACTTGTTTGACTCAATTTGGCGAAGAAATGAGCAATCCGCCATTGTTGGACTTCCTAAGGTCGTGAAAACAATGTGGCTCGTTCTTGATGTTTTTGCTAGCAATTCTTGTTCAATTTGTCACAATGATCACTATAGTGTTGCAAGAAATTTTTTGATTGCTTGAAAAATGCTTATCATGCTCAATTCGAATTTGTGCTCTGTTTTAGTACTACGTACTCTGTTTTTGCGAACATAGTATCATGCGGCTAGGCAAACCTTTAGATACTATAGAACCTTGATTTATGATGATTCTGCACAATGTAGCATGGCTAGACAACGAGGCTCCGGTTCACGGTCCCGAAACACTAGACGGGAGCATGAGCCCGTGGAGGACGACACTACACCGTCCACTTCGTTTAGTCAGTTCCCAGAGTGGGATGAGCGGACCTTGTTCTTTGCCCCTGTCCGCCATATTTCTGAGAGGGTGAGACGGGGAACCGAGCCGGGAAGGACACGACATCACGACTCTGGCTGCGATGGTCTCGGCGATTTGTATAGGATGCATATCTCCAGAGATCGAGAGACGAGACTCCTATGGGAGTCTTGCGGGTTGGTTGCCCTATTTGAGACCTCCGAGGCTATGGTCGCCTCCAGCGGGGGTCACCACGTAGTACGCGCTCTAGTGGAGTTCTTTTAGGACACCACCAACATATTTCATTTTCCATGGGGTGAGATGATGGTCACTCCTACAGACTTCAGTCTCATCACAGGACTGGAGTTCTCTTCTGTGCCGCTGCCATTCGACGGCGGTATCGACGTCTTTTCTCCAGAGGTCGAGGAACTACTGGGGCCGATTGCTGTTCGGGCCCGAGCTGAGGTCGAGACGACTCAGTTTAGTGCTAGAGGGATTCGCCGCTCGACGCTGGCAGCGGCTCTTGATGACGATGCGACCACCCAAGAGCAGCGGGTGCGCATCTTTGTGCTTATGTTGTTGTCAGGGACATTCTCCCCTGATAGGGGTAGTAGGGCGTTGCTTTACTATCTCCCTGCTGTTCGCGATCTCCAGCGGATCGGGACTTATGACTGGGCCAGCTTGGCCTATACTGACTTTGTTCGCGCACTGAGGGACTCGTGTCGCCACCGGTCTCTTAGGACGAATGTCGCTTTGTCTGCTTTCTGGAAAGTTGTAGAGGTAAACATTATTCTCTATAAAATTTAGCCCTATATGTTTAGTTAGCATTTACTCATGCTTAGCCTTTTGTAGATCTGGTTCTATGAATACTTTCCTTCCATTGCGCCGGCGAGACCATCGCCGAGGGGGTATCCGGTGAGCGCCTCCTGGGGCGGCCACCATGTGGACCTGTCTACTGCACGTGTCCGGAGTCGGATCATCTCGGTGCGATTTTTGGCGCTTATCTTGCTCTTCTGCGACGTTTTATATATGTTCTTACCTGATTAGTATTTTTATAGGGACCTGAGGTAGTATACCGGCCATGGGGTGGTTGGACAGTCCCTGGATTAGCTGCACAGTACTCTGCTGAGCGCCGTTACTTTCTGGGGACCTACGGAGCAGTTGCGTATTTAGGAGAGAGAGTTGCTAGACAGCACTCTTCCGATGTCTTTGTCGTTCCTGCTCCTCCACCACGCCACATGTTCGACGAGAAAGAGTTGTCGAACATGGCTGAGGAGCCTGGTTCTCTTTGGCGGTCCCATGTGATCCTTGGGCGGAGTTATGCTGAGGAGCTACTTCCTTTGTTAGCTCCAGCCCCCGTGCCGGCCGAGGATGTGAGGGTAAGATTCTTGGCTTTTCATTTTTCGCTGAGTAGCCCCCAAGTAACACCTTACTGATTTCTTTTCTGTTTTATCAGGATGGTCCCACTGAGTTTGTGCCACCCCATATGTCCATCCACTACCAGGGGATGTACGGGCCGATCGAGGAGATGATTTCTCCGACCCCTGAGGGCGAGCGCTTCGTGGAGCGGTCGATTCCTCGTCACCAGACCAGGGTAAGTCTAGCTCTAATTCAGAATCTTGTATTTAGTTATCATGCATTTTTACTGACTTAAATTTCCTTGACAGTTCTCACGCGAGGTGGTTTCGGCTATGGCACGATGCATAGATGCCTTCCGGAGCCAACTCGTCCGGATGAGGAACGCAGCTACCTGTCGTCGAGACGACGCTATCCGAGAGGTAACTTTTCTTTACTTATTGTTTCTACACTATGCTTCATTTTTCACCTTGTTTCTGATTTATTTCTTTTTGCAGGGTCAGCCGATTGCTTCTATCACCCGTACGAGGCCTGAGGGGCGAAGAGAGCCGGCGAGGTCTAGCTCGAGACGTCGTCGCACTTCGTCAGGAGGTAGAGGTGGCCGTTTCGAGGTTGTTCGAGCCGACGTTGCTGAGGGCTCAGGGTCTTCTTCTGAGGAGGTTCCGGCTGCACCGTTAGGAGAGGCTACCTCGGCTTTCAGAGGTGGTGGGATGTACGAGGTTGGCTCGTCATCGCAGCAGCCTCCGCAGTCTCAGCCTCAGGTTGGCCTTGGCTGGAGCGGTCCTGTTTTGAGTTTCCCTCCTCCTACGGAGACTGGAACTGGTGCTGAGGCCGGAGCTGGTGGAGAGGTGACTCCTCGGACGGCGCAGTTTTATGGCATGATGGGCCTACGTCCTCCGGCGCCGTAGTTTATTTCTGTATATGCATTTTATTTTGACTTTTTATAGAACTTTGCCTTTGACTTGTTACTTAGACACTCTGTTCTGTAAATCTACTATTATGTATTATGTTAGTGTATGTTAGTGTGTGCAAATGTGATAACAATTTTGCGCAAAAATTCCGTCATTTTTATTATTGATGGAGGGTATTATCCGACTCTCTCCCCCAAAAGTAAAAAATAAAAAGGAAAAATAAAAACGGAGAGAAAGGCTGATTTTTGAATTTTAATATAAAATCCAAAAAAAGAATAAAAAATTAACTAAACATAATTGCTATATTTAATTAATTTAGAAAAGGATAGAAAGATATTTAGAAGGAACTAAAACGGGGCCATAAAGTCATTAACCGACTCCGATTTAATATCAAAACGCAAACTGAGCACACGCGGCTGTCCTGCTGACTTGGCGCCAGCTGGCGCTATTTCTAGCGCGTGGCGCCAAGAGCTGCTGTGTGGCGCCAATTTCGGGTGTTTGACGCCAATTGACGCTGACTACGTATTCCAGTCAGGTTGAAATTCCTCGTGATTTGTGCATAAATAGCCCCCTGCTCAGCCGATTATTCACATAATTCCAGCGAAAAAATTATTCATCTCTTTAGAAAAAATAATAATCATGTCTTTAGCCACTAAAACCTTCACCCAATATTCTCATGAATGGTGTCGATCTCTCAATGCTAGAGAAAGAAAAGAATTGGATTTATTTCACTTGGGGGGAGTATATGGCATTAAAGGGGTAGATCTAGACATAGACTTCATTCATACCGCTTTAGAATATTGGAACATTGACACACATTGTTTTAGAATAGGGTATGATGAAATTAGCCCTTTGCCAGAGGAATTTGGTGCTATTTTAGGCTTTCCTGCAATAGACCTGGTAGTGATCCCTAGAGTAGGTGCATATTACTATAAGGATTTTGAGCGCTTCTTTAATTTGAAGGAAAGGGATTTATCAAGGATAGTGAATGGCAACGTGGTGAACTTAAAAGAATTCGCACGCTATTATTTTGATAAACCGCTTTCTGAATCTATTCACATATATAGAAGAAGGGCGTTCTTATTCTGCATGCTTAATCAATATTGTCTTAGTAGTGGTAAAATTAATGAGGGTCGATCAATTATAACCACTGTGCTAGAACAAATTGAATCAGGGAGAAATCCGATGCCTTTAGTAGTTGGAGAGACTATGATTGGTCTAGATGAGTTGAAAAGGGACCCAAAAGCACCTCTTCGCGGTTCTCCAATTTTATTACAGGTAGAAAAATAATATTTTTAATTACAGAAATCAAAAAATATATTTTTGTATTGTAATATTAATTTTTTTTTATTTTTTTATTTATTTTTTTATTTTATTTTATTTTATTTTATTTTTTTTTTTCAGATGTGGCTAATGGAAAGGCTAGGATTAATTAGCCCTCCGGACGACATTGAAAGTTATACGCCCACTTGCTTTGTAAGAAGAAAGAAGCGCATCCCTAAAATTGGGCGCCATGGGTGGAAGAAAGTCTTTGAATCACGTGACTTTGCTATCAAGTGGGTCATCCCATGGTGGAAAATAAAAAGGATGGTTGGTGTTAACAAGCAACCTTTCTGCCGTCTTCCAAGCTTGTCTCGCATGACATATTATTACCCCTGCAGAGTAAAGAGACAATATGGCTTGCTTCAAAATATTCCTTCCGGGGATCTTCGTCCTCCCTATGAGTATCCCATATCTCAAGAAGTAGATAAATTTGACACGTACTGGAGCGCTAGACCTTTATGGGAAGTGATTACCCAAAAGGTTCCCCCTTCTTTGCCTAATGATGTAAAGAAGTGGTTGCTGAAGAAGTCTTCAATTGATCAGGGTAGAACTGATGTGAAGAATCGTCTAGGTGACAGGGTGACACCGGCCAAGGAACGCTTAGGTGCAAGAATTGAGTTTAAAACACCTATAATGCCTAAGAAGAAGAATTCTACTAAAGACAAGGGGAAAAGGAAAGCTACCACTACAGACAAAAAGGTTTGGGTGGAAAAGAAGCATGGGGTGCTAGCGGAAGGGGAAACAATCCATTCCAAGATTGAATGTAGGTCCTCTAAAGGATGCTTACTAGCTAAAGTAATGGATGAAGAGGAGGAGGCAGAAAAGAATTGGAAAAGAGCAAAGAAGGAGAAGAAAGATTAGAACATTGCTTAGCTTTCGATTTATTAGATTCTTAGTTTTTATTTAAAATTAATTTATTTCAGCTTTATTTAAATTCCATTAACAATGCAATTTTATTTTATTAATGAAATTTCAGCTTTCAATTAAATTGTTACTTTAAATTTGTTTTATTAAAGCAATGAAAAACCGAAAAAATTGATTTTCCAGAAATTCTTCGAGTACGGAAGTCGAAAATTTTCCGAAAAAACACCGAAATTCGCCCAGATTTTATTACTGAATTGGCGTCAATAATTGCGAATTGGAGCCAGATATTGAGGTCTGGCGCCAGGCGCCAATACTGTTGTCTGGCGCTGATGGCCTTTTGCTGGCGCCAGGCTCTGTTCTGCGACGCCAGTTGCTTTTCCGACTTTTGTTGACTTTTTGTTGATTCTGGAATGCGGATATGTCGGAAAATAAAGTGGCCGCACCCGTAATGGGTTGCCTACGTATCCTTTCCTAAGGAATCAGGCCGAACGTAGCTCTCTTGAGTGTCCTACTCAAGTAATTATGGGTAGTATTTTTTTAAGTTGGTCAAGATTGGTCATGTTTGAGAATTCATTGCCATCCATGTCAATTAATTTTGCTGCACCACCTGACAGGATTGTTTTGACAATGTAGGGGCCAGACCAATTAGGTCTAAACTTTCTCCTTGGATCTAAAATATTTTTCCTTAGTGCCTTTAATACCAAATCTCCTATTTTGATATTTCTTGTCTTGACCTTCTTATTAAAATGTCTAGCCATACGAGTTTGATAACACTGAGTGTGATGTAGCAATTCTTCACATTCGGCTTGAAAGTGAGTTCCATTGTCACTTATCATTTCATGTGGGACTCCATATCGACAAATGATATTTCTCTCGATAAAAAGTGCTACATGTTTTGCGGTGAGTTTAGCATATGATTGTGCTTCAACCCACTTCGTAAAGTAATCAATCGCTACTAGAATAAATTCATGGCCTCCTGTTCCTAGAGGAGTGATCTTGCCAATTATGTCAATTCCCCATGTAGAGAATGGCCATGGTGATGTGTAGGTGTAGAGCAAAGATGGAGGAACGTGCTGTAAATTGGCATAAATTTGACACTTAGGGCATCTTTTTACATATTGATGGCAATCCCTATTCATGGTAGTCCAATAATACCTTTCTCGCATTATTTTCTGGACTAACATTTTGCCATTTATATGAGTTCCACAGATTCCTTCGTGGACCATTCTCATTATTTTTTGTGCATCCACCTTCCCTACGCATAGGAGAGCTCGGCCTTTAGGTACCCTTTTATGTAGCTCGTTGTCTATGAGTACATATTGACAAGCCAAAAGTCTCAAGGCTCGTTTTGCTCTTTTGTCAGCATGAGGAGGGTATTCTCCATTGGTGACATAGTTGAGAATGTCTGTGTACCATGGTTCTTCTTCTTGTTCTTCATCTTCGTCTTGGACTGGGTTGTCGTCTTCTATAGCCTGTATATATGCTGGTTTGTGCCTTTTTTCGATAGTTAGAGGCATTTGCTCGATATCCGTGGGAATCCTAACCATTGAGGCTAGTCTTGCCAAGGCATCAGCGAATTGGTTTTCTTCTCTTGGTAGATATGTGTATTCTACCTTCTCTAACTGATCAGTAAGAGTTTCTAGATAAGTTTGGTAAGGAGCTAGGCTTTCACTCCTTACTTTCCACCTTTTAGATATTTGATTGATGATTAGAGAGGAATCCCTGAATATCCTTAACTTCTTTACTCCCAATGCCAGGGCTGTTTCAAGGCCTACCACACATGCTTCATATTCAGCAGCATTGTTGGAAACGTCGAAATCAAGCTTTATTGAGATAGGGACGTGTTCTTCTTTAGGTGATACTAATAACACTCCGACACCACATCCCTTTTGGTTTGAGGCTCCGTCAAAATACAAGGTCCAAGTATCATCTTCAGTGACCATCAAATCTTCATCTGGAAATTCACTGTCCTGTATTGGTGTCGAGTCTTCTATTGGAAAGTCTGCCAGAAAGTCTGACACCACGGATCCTTTAATAGCTTTTTGTGGCATAAACCGTACGTCGAACTGGGCTAAGTTGACTATCCATCTTGAAATACGTCCATTGAGCGTTGATTTCTCGAACAAGTATTTGAGTGGATCCAATCGAGATACCACGAACACGGTATGCACCAACATGTAATGTCTTAACTTAGTTGTGGCCCACACCAGAGCGAGGCACAATTTCTCGAGTGGTGTATAGCGTGTTTCGTATTCGAGCATCTTCTTACTTAAGTAATAGATTGCATTCTCTTTGTTTTCTACCTCTTGTGCTAGCATGGCTCCCATTGTCTCTTTGGTAACCGTCAAATATAACCTAAGAGGTATTCCGGGAAGTGCTGGCGCTAATACGGGAGGATTTGCGAGATAGGCTTTGATCCGGTCAAAGGCTTTTTGACACTCGTCATCCCATATTACTGGTATATTCTTCTTGAGCTTTTTGAAGATTGGTTCACATATCGTTGTTAGTTTTGATATGAACCTACTTATGTATTGTAACCGGCCAATGAATCCTCGAATCTGTTTCTCGGTCTTGGGCGGTGGCATTGACATGATTGCTTTAATCTTAGTTGGATCTATCTCTATTCCTCTAGAGCTTATGACGTATCCCAAGAGCTTGCCCGAGGTTACTCCAAAAGCACATTTTGAGGGATTTAACCTCATATTATATTTTCTTAGCCTTTCGAAAAATTTCCTTAAGGCTACTTGATGGCATGGACGGTCTTTTGATTTTACAATCATGTCGTCTACATATACCTCGACTTCTTTGTGCATCATGTCATGGAGCAAGGCAGTTGCTGCACGTTGGTAAGTAGCACCTGCATTTTTCAACCCAAATGGCATTACCGTGTAACAGTAAGTGCCCCATGGTGTGATAAAAGTTGTCTTCTCCATGTCTTCTTCCTCCATGAGAATCTGATTGTACCCTGCGTATCCGTCCATGAATGAGAGGAGCGCGTGATTTGCTGTGTTGTCTACTAGAATATCGATGTGTGGCAGAGGGAAGTCGTCCTTTGGACTTGCCTTATTTAGATCTCGATAGTCGACACACATCCTTACCCTTCCATCTTTCTTTGGAACTGGGACGACGTTAGCGACCCATTCGGGGTATTTGGATACCTTGATGAAACCTGCAATTATTTGTTTTTGAACTTCTTCTTTTATTTTAAGTGCTACGTCGGGTTTCATTTGACGTAGCTTTTGTTTTACAGGTTTCATTCCTGGAATTACTGGTATAGTGTGTTGAGCTATTTCTCTGTTAATGCCTGGCATATCTTCATATGACCAAGCAAATACATCGATAAATTCTTTAAGCAAGTTAATTAAATCGGTTCTTTCTTGTTTATTCAATGTTAGTCCGATTTTAACTTCTCTTTTATGAGTTGAATCTTTTGAGATGTCAACTGTTTCAGTCTCTTCAATTACTGGTGTTTTCTTTTCAAGTGTTTCCATTGCTTTAATAAATTCTTTATCTTTTTCATCGTTAGCTAAGCAATGTTCGTCATCTTGGGTTAGGGAAGAACACGAGAAGTAAGGAGAATGAGCGATATTATTATACTCTGAGATCATTACATCAAAGAGTGATATGTTCTCAGGGACTGGATCACTAACTATCCTAGGAGAAGAAACAGGAAGGGGAGGCGTTATAACTAAAGACTTAGAAGATTCTAAAGGGATAGACTCTGACTCAGACTCTGACTCTGACCCTGACGAATCTTCAAACATTGGCCCTTGTCCTGTCGTGATTGATATCTTCCTCCCACTTGGAGTAATCACCTTGATAGTCTTGCGCCACCCTTGCAGTAATCCTTCAGCTGGAGTAATTAGCTTCGAGGGATCGAAGTTTTCGCTTTGTAGGACCGTTTGAATGAGTGAGGATTGTCTTCCTCATAAACTGGCTCATTCTTTTCTCGCCCAAACAGTAATCCCATGACGTTAAAGTCAAAGCATGGAGGTGCTTTCTCCTTATGGACGAGAATTGGGATTTCATCAGTGAAATAGCAATCCAAGAAAATCTCGAATCCTGGTTTTCGTATGCCATTTACAACAAATGGTTCGGGAAATTCATAGCATGGATAGTCCTCTGCCTCTTTTATAAACTGACCGTTAAGCGTAAGAGGGTACTGATCCATTGGAATTGCTTTCTTTTGAATGCGAGCATCCCTACGTGCTTTCAATTTGTCCTGGGCTCGCTTGAGATCTTTTCGAGTCGGTTCGAAACCAAGTCCGAAAGTATCTAGTTTAGGGAGGCCAGGTGACTCTATCGATTTTGCTATCCCCTTCTTCTTTCCTAAGGTCATCCCAGGGAAGTGTCCTTGTTTTTTCAGCATAGTATTGATAATCATGTTGGAATGGGGGTTGTGGCAAAGAGATGTCCTTTCATCCTCTTGGATTAAGGAGACTTCTTCGTTAAAGCCCCATAGGTCTTCATCATCTTCGTCGTGCTCCACGTTGATGATTGGATTCTCTATTGACTTGATCCTCATTGGCGAAGCATCAATGGTGATGGGGATTCCTCCAACTATAACTTTCACTTGTTGGTGGAGAGATGAAGGGACGGCCTTTAGATCATGGAGCCAAGGGCGTCCTAACAACAAATTGAATGAGGCTTTGATGTCTACCACTTGAAAAGTAGTAGCATGTTCTATTGCTCCTGCCGTCACATTTAGGGTTATTTTGCCAAGAGCTTGACGTCGAGTATTATCGTAAGCTCTTATTCCTTGTGTGGACGGATTTAAATCCTCATTCTTTATGCCGAGCATCCTCACAGTCCTAAGTGGACAGACGTTAATAGCCGATCCATTGTCTACAAGCGTCATGGGAACATTCATTCTTTTGCAGACTACTGTGAGGTTTAACGCTTTGTAGTGCTTGTCACCTTCTGGGGGTAAATATTTATTAGAGAAGGTGATTAGATTAATTGGACTAGGGAGATCACTCGTGAGGAAATTAGCTAGTCCCTCAGGAGTGGTGTCAGAATCTATCCCGATTTTATCCAAGGCATTCATCACAGCCAACCTATGTTCTCGAGATGTTGCTAGAAGCTTCCATACATTCATCTCAACTTTTGTCTTCTTGAATTGTTTAACAATGTCATTGTCTTCGATGATAGGTATGGGAACTTGTTTTACTGTAGGCATGGGTTGTGTTGAAACAAGAGGTTGTATTCTCCCGGATCTTGTGAGGACGTCTATTGATGCATCTTCTTCAGCCCAAATGTCGTCTGTGGTGTATGATATGGAAGGTGAAGGTTCTAATATGTCTTTTAGATAGACATCTTCTTCATCACTGTCCCATACTCCATTAACATTTATATCCTCTTCTTGTTGAACTTGGACTAATTCCTTTCTATCGATCATTTTCTGCACCAAATCCTTGAATTTGAAGCAGTTTTCTATGGTGTGTCCTCCTGACTGATGGTATTGATAGTAATATTTATCTGTTCTTTTTAATGATTCAAATGGTCTCGGTTCGAGAGGTTTGACCTTGCCACTCTAGGAGAGCATTTTAAACATTTGTGCATACGGGATCCCAATTGGAGTATAAATTTTATTGCTCTTCTTGGGTCTTTCGGTGACTTGTAAGGGAAAGTATTTTGCCTCATAAGTCGTTTTTACTGGTGTGAATTCTTTCTTAGGTTTTTGATCATATTCCTTGCGAAGTTCATTCAGAATTTTGAGAGTTTCATGTAACAGTTGTGATGTCTCCCTCAGATATAGTGTGAGTATTCGTATCTCTACCTCATTTGCTAGTTTTGGAGGATAATCCTCGACATCGAAAAAGATCTCTTTTTCTTCTTCTTCGGTCACTTTGACAGGCTTAATGAGAGATGAGGGGTCAACTTTGCTTTCTTCATCGGAGATAACCAATGTGTGAGCTAGAGGTGCATTATCAATACTCGGTTTCTTACTGGCAGGAGGCAACGGCAGCTTATTACTGTCAATCAGGTCTTGGATAGCTTCCTTAAGTTTCCAACAGCTTTCAGTAGAATGTCCCTTACCTTGATGATATTTGCAATGTGCATTGGGGTTCCAATTAGGCGACCTTTTCTCGACTGGTGGATCTCCAAATGGTCCAATGGGAGTTATAAGACCTTTTGCATTTAGCCGATCAAACGCGGTGTCATAACTCATGCCAATAGGAGTGAAGTTTCTCCTAAACAGTTTCTTTTGTCCTTGGTTGTTCATGGCAAGGACTTCTCCTAGATTAAAGGCGCTAACATTATTTGAGTGGGCGGTTTTGGAAGAAGAAGGATTGTCGTTCTTCTTTCCTTTCCAGCCACTGTTGGAGTTATTGTTGGCAGCTTTAGATTTAGCTAAGTCATCTTCAATATTAATCCCAATATCATAAACAACCTTAAAGGTATGAAGGTTATTTTGTTATTTAAGATGTTTTGAATATTTTTCTTGGAGATTTTTAATGAACAATCTCACGGACTCTTTTTCACTTGGTACCTCAATCATTTTAGCTGAGGTTTCTCTTCATTTGTTAAACAAAGATGTGAAGCCTTCATTCTCTTTCTTCTTGAGAATTTCAAGTTCTCTATGGTCAGTTTCGACTTGAACGTTGCACTTGTAGCTATCAACGAAAGCATTTGCTATGGATTCCCAGGTAGAGGTCTTTTCTTTTTCAAGAGAAAAGAACCATTGTTGGCAAACGGTCTCGAGAGATAGCGAGAACAGAGAAGGGAAAATTTTCTTGTCGATACCCTTGATACTCATTATTGTTTCAAATGCCCTTAGATGGAAGTAGGGGTTGTCGATTGCCCTAAACTTTGGGATGTCGTTGGCACTGAACTTCTGCGGAAGAAGATCCTTATCCACCGAGACCCCTTGGGATGTGAGTTCTTGAAACTTGTATTCACTGGACAACTTGCTTAGGCTTTCTTGCATGAGGTCCATTTGTTGTTGCTTCGCGGGATCCTCGATCTTAAGTGCGAGAAGCTTTAGTGTCTCAGTTACAGTAGCCAGTTGGTTCTTGAGATCGTTAACTTCTTCCTGAGTTGCCATTATAACTCTTGCTTTCCTCTTGCGAGCTATAGGTTTGTCGAAAAGTTGGACTTGTACGAAGAGGTTATCTTTGATTAATCGTCCTTCCTTTCTTGACCACGCGCTGTAGATTAAGCCAGTTTGCGTTTTAATTATTTGACTCGAATCAGTTTGACTTTATGGCTTTTGTTTAAGAAAAGAAAAAAGTATGCATATTTTTAGGGAGCAATAATGTACATGTGTTTAGGGAATTTAAGTACTATTTATTTATTGGAGGATTAATATCCGACTTACCCCCCCTAAAAAAAATGACGAAAAATAACGCGCGCACACAAGACTCCCTTAATCATGGTCAAGGCATGTGTAATGGTGTGTGTATTGAGTGTAAGTGACATGCTTGGACTCTTGTGTAAGACCATGGGACTTAGTGCCTAAACTCGAATATTGATTCAATTAAGCAGAATTAACCGAATTAAACAGGAAACTGAATAATTAGACATTAGGTGATGACTCAACAAATAATCCGAACTGTCGGCCAAGCGACAGGACTGGCGTCACAATATGGTGGTTGGCGCCAGACTTTTTAGTAAATGTCTGGCGCTACACACCATACAGTGGCGCTACAGCCCAGATTTTGGCACCAACATTGGAGCCTTGGTCTGGGACTGTTTTCGATATTATTAGTCAACTTGGGTATGACTAAAGTCGTACTAGGTCAATTCCGATTAAAAGAAGAAAAACGTTATGGACTCAATTTAATTAATTAATTAATTAATTAGGCAAAGCTCTTTAAGTCATTAAATTAAATCTCAACACAAATCAACAAACGGTTAGGAGGAGCATAGAATATATATGCACAACAAATAATGCACCATTAGGCAAGTAGGCACAATATGATGCAATGAGTTCGCAACCTAACCATGGCTCTAGTTCTCTAAAGTTCGGGATATGGTTTAGTCAAATAGGGTCCATGGTTAATTGTTCAGATGCACCGCGTAGAAGCCTAATCGTGAAGGGTTAACGCGTGTGGATAGAACACCGCAAGTTTTTTTTAGGAAAAAAAAAAAAAAAAACTCACTTCCATGGTTTGGTGAATTCAACATCTCAGATGTACCCTTTGTTGCCAGGAGCGTTCAATCGGGTAGATAGAGCATGAATTCCCAGAGGGTTATGTCCATATGTAGAACACATATGGGTTTTAGAAAAATGAGAAAAAATTCAATCAGGAAGTAGGATCGAGCAAACAATACGAAAAACCGGTCAAAATTAGAACGCATATTTCTGGCTCGGTATTGGGGGAAATTGGCGCCTGCAAACAGAGACTGGCGCCAACTTTTAACTGTAGCGCCTGGCGCCGATACTGGCGTCTGGCGCTACGGCTAAAAGTATGGCGCCAAGCTCTGGCCCCTGATGCTACTTCCCACATGCCTCAGCAGCTTTCTGTGCTCAATAAAATCATCCAGTTTCGCGCGGTGTTATTTCAGTCCTAGTTGTGAAAGACATTTCTCAAATTTCCTACGTGTAAAATCCTATGTTTTGACTCATTACGGGTGGTCTTTCCAATGAGAACCTTTTTATGCATATGACAATAATGTTAATCAAAATTACGCACATGAAATACTTAGAACTTTTCGAGTCTCATCCACTCATTCTAAATCATTGCCGAAACAAATTCAGGAATTAAAATAGAAATCCTCCCCAGTGGAGTCGCCAAAAACTGTAGGGAATAATTCAAGCCTTTAAAATCCCACTAGCTTGAACCCCACTATGATCATACACTAAAGTACGGTGGCGTCCAAAAGGGAAGAAGATAGAGCAAAAGAGTCGCCAACAAGTTTTTAAGAAACTTGTAAACCATCACGAGGTGAAGGTTACAACCCTTAACGATCCAAGAGATCGTCAACTCCATAAGGTCATGAACCAAATAAGGGTCCGGGGATGAAGGTACAAATCCAACCTAAAAGAGATTGAACCTGCCCTAATAATAGGCCTCTACTTTATTCTACTCGTATTCATGTGCGCTTTCTGACTAACATACAATCAATAGAATTAACCCTAAACCTGTTTAATCTATGTTGGTTGAATTTAATGCACAAATAAACTATTATTGGCGATCACTTGAATTATAATCACAATTAACCTAAACAAGATTATTAATTATCTTATTAAGCGTGATTGCAAATACCAATTCCCTTTAACCTGCAATAAAAGGTGATCTAGCAATAACAATATACAATAATATGCATATCAAGCAACATAATGAATAATCATCATCAATCATAATCATATTCATGTTAATATTAAAGCATAATAAAAATAGCAAGATCCTAGGCATGATACTAACAAGATTAATAACAAACCCTAGCATGTCACTAAGCAATAAAAATCAAATCTTTAACCCTAACATGATACTAACATGAATAAATATTAGGAAGAGAATAAAAGGCATCATAGCAATCATATTTAATATTAAAAATACCCTAGACATGATACTAGGAATATCATAATAACAATATAAACATGATTTCTACATCATAATATCAATAAATCAATTAAAGCACTTACTTGGATGCCTCGTACCTCTTTCTAATTACAAAATACACACGTTAGTAACTTCAAGGAAAATAATAAACAAAACAATTAAATTAAATAATTGAGAGAGAGATTTGGGACCAAACCCTCAGAAATTAAACCTTTCACGTCTAGGGCGAAGGCAACTTCGAATATGGCTAGGTGTATCAAGATCTTGTGAATGCGGAATTTTGTGTTAAACAAGCAAAGTATTAGAAAAGAAAGAATGAAAGAAAGATTAATGATTCATAAACTAATTTGTTGACGATTGAAGATTGTAGATGAATGAATGAAAACGGAATTTATTAAAACTTAAGAATAAAAGAAGTGGTGAATGATAGATGATAATCCGTCCCTCAAAACGGAGTTTTTGATACGATATTTATAGAGAAAATCGGCCAAAAAAAGATAATTTATCAAAACATAGTCTGAAGATCGCAAAAACAACTTGGCGCCAGCCCTGGCTCATTAGCGCCAGGACCAGTGGCTAGCGCCAGGCGCCAATGGCTGGCGTCTGGCGCCAATCCTGGTTCCAGGCGCCAAGGCCTGGGGTTGGACGCCAAACCGGCTTTTAACACGTTTTCGAAAATCTGATAATTTTACCGTACTGGAAGATAAAATAATATAATTTCAGTCGAAAATGCTATTTGATCTTGATTAAAACTCTAAAGAATCCTAATTGAATTAAGAATGATAAGAACCTTCTAGAATGTTCTAGAAGACCAAAACCATTCCTAATTACATTAGGAATGATAAATCATATTAGGCCCTCCCCTAGATCATTGGGCCGTACTTAAAACTCAAACCGGGCCCAGTTTAGTAAATTGGCCATAAATTCCTCAATACTCATCGGAATTGGGCTTATAATATATCGTTGGAAAGGTCTTTGCAAGCCCCATCCAACTACACCACTATCGGACCCATATCATGGACCAACCAAACTGGATTGACTGTTTTCTTAAAATAAAGTTTTCAAAAACAGAGAGAAGAGAAAAGAAAAGAAAAGAAATAAAACTTTCCGCAACACTAGACCTTTCCACACTTTCGTTTCATTCGATTATGATTCGACGTGAAAGGTACTCATCACCGGGTTTGGTTTTGGGGAGACACAAATGGGTGTCTACAAGTAGCTACCTTCTCTGGAGTCGTACCCTGCAATGTAGAATTAGATATGTTACTATTATCCTTTAGCCCTGCAGGGCTATCAACTACATTGTTTGGTTTAACGGAATCAAGATTAGCATTATTTAATAAAACAGGTTCATCAACTTTGGGCATAGGGGGCCCTTCATAGTTTGAACCACTCCTTAGAGTAATTGCAAATGCTTGATCCGTAGGCCGGGTCGGCTGTGCTGGTAGAGCTCCTTGTTGGCGGGCTTGTAGAGTAGCAGAAAGTTGCGCAATTTAATTATCTACAATTTTATTATGTGCTAGAATTTGATCAATTGTCGCATCTCTACTCTCCATGTTCTTTTGCATATTAACCAACATTGCTCTAATTTCCACCAGAGAAGGGTCAGAAGATGAGGAGGATTGTTGTGGTTGGTTCTTCTGACTAGCATTGGGATGGTAATATTTCTGCTGCTGTTGTTGTGGCGCCTGTGGTTCTTGTGGTGGTGGATTTTGAACATTAGTACTCCGGTAGGAAAGGTACGGATGATTCCGATACCCAGGATTGTAGGTGTTGGAGTATGGGTTATTCTGCCTATATGCTTGAAAGACATTAACTTGCTCCACGGAACTCCTGCAATCTTGTTCCCAATGACCTATAATACCACAATTTTCACAGAAAGCCTCATTAGAATTATTATTAATTGCAGAAACATTAGCTACATTGGCAGAGCTAAGATTATCTAATTTTTGGCAAATAGAGGTCAGTTGAGCTTGTAAAAAAGGATACAGAGTCAACACTATGTTTCCCCTTGTTAGCAAATCCTCTAGGATTTCCGTATTGGGAATTGTGTATCGCCATGTCTTCAATAACCCGACCTGCAACTTCAACATCAAGATTCATAAATCTCCCACTAGCTGCAGAATCTAAAATTATTCGAGAAGAATTTCCAAGGCCATTGTAAAAGGCTTGGATTAACTGCCATTGTGCTAAATTGTGGTGGGGGTAGTCTCTTTGTAGATCCTTGAACCTCTCCCAAGCCTCATATAAAGATTCATCGGCTTCTTGGGCAAAGGTCTGAATCGCACTCCGTAGTACGACTGTTCTCTCTGCAGGATAAT
The DNA here is from genome assembly GCF_948465745.1 of Chenopodium album. Taxonomy (NCBI): domain Eukaryota; kingdom Viridiplantae; phylum Streptophyta; class Magnoliopsida; order Caryophyllales; family Amaranthaceae; genus Chenopodium; species Chenopodium album. Next base: position 71,495,902 of record NC_137838.1, on the reverse strand, counting down.
ACTTGTTATAAAAATTCAAAATAAGAGTTTCCCAGTCAGTTATACCAAGTGCAGTTCTATTTAAGCTATTAAACCACACTTTAGCTTTTCCAGTTAAAGAGAAGGGAAAGAGAATCTCCCTGATTTGGTCTTGAGTGACCCCGGCTTGCCTGATGGTGTTACAATATTGACAATAGTCGGCAATGTGAAGATTCGGGTCTTCACCTTGGCTCCACTGAATTGCTTCCTCTCTATCATCGTAATAAATTGAGGCTTAATTTCAAATTAAACCCCATCAAGAGCCGGAGTGGGGGTGAGATGTGGAAAATCTGTAAGCTTTGGTTGTGAATAACCACTAAGCTTCTTTGGAGTCGTCATCTCTGATTCTGCGTCTGATGATACCTCTGAATCGCTAGAACCAGTTGGAGGATCGCGGTGATTGTTATTATTATCACCAGAATCCGCCAGGATTTGCTTGTAGAGATTTTTCTGTCTATGGAAGGAACGTTCGATCTCAGGATCGAATGGGATGTAACCTGATCTGGAACACCTGGGCATAAACAAAAACTAGAAGCAAATATGAGATTTGCCTCAGAGAACTAATGCTCTCTGAGACAAAAGGAAAATAATCTAGACTACAAAAACAATCAGAAATAAAAATAAAACTGTTTCCCCGGCAACGGCGCCAAATTTTGACAGGGTAAAGTCGTATCCCCTAATAAAAAATAATTCCTAAGTCCTCTAACTAAAGCAGAGAGGGAAGTAGGGTCGATCTCCACAGGAAAACAAGTCTTTCTATTCCTAATTAACTAAAATAATCTAGATTATGAAGTAACCAATATTTATATTTGAATAAGAAACTAAACTACTAAGATTGAGAATAGGGAGAAAACAATATATAAAAGGATCTAGGGCATAGGTTCACCAATAAATAATATTCCAGGGTAAAACATAATAATCAATCATTGACATTGCATAAATAACATGATTAACAGGCTCTCGTAATTTATTAATCAACATAGATCTAACAGGCTCTCGCAATTTACTAGATCTAAGTTCTTATTGAAAATAGCCTTTAATATCAAATTAACATCTGCTCGATTCATCAATTCAATATTGCTATACTTTTACAAGCCATAATTGTAAAGCGTTAAAACAATTCAATAAGAAATTATCATGCAATATCAAAAATCAATAATAGTCAATCATCAATGCATCAATTAACCAGATTGTAAAGGGCTTTCGCTACGTATTACAATCACAGAATTAATCTACCAGTATTAAATCTCATCTCTCGAATCTTGACTTAACCATTTATAAATTAATCTGCCTATTGAAACTAGACCTAAACACCAATTCTCATCTGTCGAATCTTGAATCAATATTGTCAAACTCATGCATAAAAGATAGGCCTAATCTAGTCACAGAGCATTAAATCAATCAATAGGAAATTAATCTAGCATTGATAATTAACAACAATAAATTACCCCTTCATATTATTCATGGATCCCCATAAACCCTAGAAATAGAACTACTCACACATATTAAAAACTAAACTAATCAAAGCAATAAAGTAAGACATGATTAAAGGAATAAAATAAACAACTAAGATTAAGAGAAGAGAAATCGTTACCAAAATAAATCTGGAATTAAGAGTAGATTAAGAACAAAGGTTTAAGAGAAAGAAAATCTAAGAGAACAATTAAGAGAGTAAAGAAAGAGTAAAAAGAAGAAGAGAGAGAAAGAGAGAGTGAAAAGAGTAGGAGAGTCCTAAAAACGTATTACGGAGGAGTATTTATACTCCGTACAAATCCTAAGTTAAAACAAACTAAAATGACGCTAATCGTCTCCTAAAAATACACGCGCCCGATCGGGCGCGCCTTTTTGCTCATTAATACTAATCTCGCTCCCGGCCGGGCGCGTCACCGGGCGCCAACCTTAGCTTCTCCCGCCCGGCTGGGCGCGCCTCCGGGCGCCAGCCTCTTTGGCCGGGCGGCTCACTTGGGCCACTATTTGGACTACGATTGGGCTCCAATTCTTCGGGCCAATCTGGGTTTCCTCTTCCGGTCTTGAATACTTGGTCCAAATGCCCCGGTATCACCTATACCGAGCCCTTAATCACCGGTTCGATGGCTCTAACCGGCCCTGGGCTATAGAATCTGGTCGTGCTTCTCCAATGTTCGTGATTGCTCCAAAATATCTCGGGAAAATACTCCAAAAGCATAAATCCCTGCAAAAGTCAACCAAATCTACGAAAACACTAGAAAGCACCAATTTGTAATAAAAGTGGCTCTAAAGAGCCAAAAAAACTACTAATTACGACCAAGGGACGGGGGTAAAATACTATATAAAATAGACACATCAATCAACGTGACTAAAACAAAAAATGATAGTAATGAATTCATAAATAAGAGAATTTTCACCGTTGTTTTTGAGGTATATATAATACAGTAAATGTTGGAGTTTCTGGTATAGAGGATCCCAAATATGGGCAACTATAGAGCATACTCCTCAAAACATTTTAGAAGTAGATAGTATATTTGTTATAAATTTTTAGAAGTAGGTATAAATATACCTGACTAGAAACTAGTGCTGATAACGTGTTAAATATTTACCGATAAGAAGTCTTTTAATCAGGGAAAAGAAAAGCAAAGAAGGAGTAAAATGGGATGAGTGAAATTATAGTGTAGTATTATTATTGCATCATGATCTTTTCTTGCATGACATCATATATATATATATATATATATATATATATATATATATATATATATATATATATATATATATATATATATATATATAGCTAAGACTTCTATACTAAGAGTACAATCATGCTCATATAAAAAATTAATGGGTAATTAAGTAAAAAAAAATGGACTTTTCGTAAAATATAATTTATTCTTATTTTTTTTAACTAATTTTGAAACCTTTTAACCTATATAGATTTTGCAAAGAAGCGATTTTCAACAAGTCTTGTATAAGGCATGCTTACTCTGTTCTTTTTTACTTGATAGTTTCTTTTATCACGCTTGCCAATGCAAAACTTTAACGATCAATAACTTAAATTCTCCATAAGTAAAAATTATAAAAGTTATATATTATGATAGTACTTATTGAGACGAATCCAAAAAGATCATACATGGATATATTTTTCCTTACATATTATTCACAAAAGACGGTCAAAGGAGAGTTAGTGAATAGTGTAAAAGTCAAAGCGGGTCAAGTAATAAAGAACGGAGGAAGTTTTAAGTTAATTTTATTGTAAGACAGTCGATTTAAGGGTAACTTTAACAATTTTTTATGGTAAATTTCATCCCTTTAATTGTAACTATAATTTTGAATTATAATGAGTTTGATTGTATTTTAATATGTAACTTCGAATGGATACATGCTATGAAGGAAAATATGATTAATCTAACAAATTTAATGTGTGTTAAGGGTAAAAACTATGTTAGGAAAACTGTAACTTTTTAGAATAACTTTAACCCATCTTACAATAAGTTAATGAAAATTCACATTAATCAAGAATTATTGAGTGTTTTTTATGAGGTAAATCTTTTAAAGAGTAATATGACCGTCTTTTTTCTTATGAATTACTTTTGAAGAGTTCCTTTTTTTTTTTTTTTTTTTTTTTTTTTTTTTTTTTTGTCAAGAGAATATTTACTACATAGTAAGGGCCTATTCACATTTACTGAACTGAACTGATTAGAGCTGAAATGAACTGAATTGAGCTGAACTATTTTATGAGAGAGGGAAATTAGGAGTTGAATATAACTTAACTGAACTGAACTGATTGGAGCTGAATTGAACTGATTGGAGCTTAACAGAACTGAAATGAAATTAAGTAAATGTGAACAGGCCCTAAGAAACCAAGGGAATTAAAATTAATGTCGCTCTTAATCATTTTAGGGTGGGTTTAGTTTGGAAAATGGAAATGGAGAGGAAAGGAAACAAATAAGAGGGGGGGCATGAATCATTTAGCTATTAACTTGTTCATTTGTTTAGTCTAACCATAGAAAGGGTATTTGTTAAGATGAGGGTAAGGGTATTTGTTACCACATGTTTTTGAGAGGTAACAAATAAGGGATAACTATTATCCTTAGGTAATGGTAATTGTTACCATGACTTTAAACTAAACACATGGTAACGGTATCGATTTAGGCCTATTCATTTCAGCTTAATTTCACTTCAGTTCAGTTCAACTCCAATTAGTTCAGTTCAGTTCAACTCCTAATTTCCCTCTCTCATAAAATAATCATTTCAGCTCAGTTCAATTCAGCTCCAATCAGTTCAGTTCAGCTCCAATCATTTCAATTCAACTCAGTTCACTAAATGTAAACATGCCCTTCCAATTCAAAAAAAAAAAAAAATACACTAACCAAATGCCTTAGAGTAATTTCACACCCTTCTAACCGTCTTACAATTATAAATATACAATTGTACATTGGCTTTGATCATTAGCTTTTAGAGAGCCCTGTGTTATACGTGCATTAGGCCCAATAATGTGGGCTCAAATGCCTCTTCCTTTCATTTTTGTCTCAAGCCACTTACAAACAAAAGGGTTTTAGAGTTAAAGACTTTCAGTATTTTGCTGTACTATTAATCTACTATGGCTATATGCTAGTAATGCAACGAAGTAATGGGTGTAAATGTACAATGGAAATGCAACGAAGTAATGGGTGTAAACGTACAATGGTATCATGCTATCATTAGAGATTATTAATAATTAATAAAGGTTTTAATTATTAAACTCGAATCATATGATCTAAGCATATCCAGTGGTATATGACACCATAAAGTATCTATTATGTACATTTATAAAGTACTCTCTCCGTTTCTAAATATTTTATCCGTTTTAAAAGAATTGACACAATCAAGGGTAACACAAACATGTCAATGCAATAGTAGTAAAAAAAACAATAAAGATAGATGATATGAAACTTTAGATTAATACCTACTAGATGAAGCCCGTGCGATGCACGGTTTGTTTGAATTTTTTAAAATAATATTTTTACATACATATTTATGTGCTAAAATTAAAATATTTAGATAAAATTCCTGATATTAAAAGATAATATTTTATATTTAATTAATTTAAACTGGATAATCTATTAGCTAATTTTGCTTACGTGTCAGTTAAATTATTTAATTCTAAAAGAAAGTGATAATATCGTATTTAACTGGCTACCACTAAAATTTATTATCCTACGTGGCGCGCTAAAAAAATTAAATCATACGTGGCTCTCTAAAAACTCGTGAAAAAACTCCCCTTTATATATATACTAGTTTTGTGCCCCATGCGATGCCCGGGTTGTTTATGAAGTTGATTCAAAACTATATAACGTGGCGCGACACTCAAATTTTATTTTGTTGAAAATAAAATTCTAAATTAACAATTTTATCCTAAAATTCTATCCAAATTTAATTCATAATAAAATTTTAAACTAACTTTTTTATCTTATGAAGTGTATTTAATCTATCCAACGTGGCGCGACACTTGGCGAAAAGTTAGAATGCCAAGTGTCGCTGCCTCGTGACCTGGCTAAAAGTTTAGCTTTATATATTAGTTATATGATATATGCTAAAAATTGTTAAATATTTAGATAAAATTCCTGATATTAAAAGATAATATTTTATATTTAATTAATTTAAACTGGATAATCTCATTCGCTAATTTTGCTTATGTATCAGTTAAATTATTTAATTCTAAAAGAAATTAATAATCTCGTATTTAACTGGCTACCACTAAAATTTATTATCCTACGTGGCGCGCTGAAAAAATTAAATCATACGTGGCTCTCTAAAAACTCGTGAAAAAACTCCCCTTTATATATATAACTAGTTTTGTGCCCCGTGCGATGCTCGGGTTGTTTATTGAATTATAAAATAAATTTTTAATCTTTATACGATTTGCTAGATTGTGAAGTATATTATTCTAACCGATTAGTATATATTATAAATGTATGTTTTACGCTTTGAACTATTTCCTTTGCCTAAAAAATATTATGATACAAAAAATAATTTATTAATTTTTAAGAATGATAATCTAATAATTTTTTTAATAAAATTATAATTGAATTTTTACATTTAAAATATTGGTATTTTATCGAAAATAAAACTAATTTTATCCTAAAATTATATCCAAATAGAATTCTAAATTAACTTTTTTTTATCTTATAATGTCTATTTAAATCTATCCAATGTGGCGCAACACTTGGCAAAAAGTTGGAACGCCAAGTGTCGCTGTCTCGTCACCTGGCTAAAAGTTTAGCTTTATATATTAGTTACTAGTTTTGTGCCCCGGCGATGCCCGGGTAGTTTATGGACTTTTAAGATAAAATTATACTATTATAATTTAATTTCATTGAAAATAGAATTCTAAATTTTTTTTTTTTGCTACAAAGTCAATCTATATTTATCCAACATGGTACGATACTTGGCGAAAAATTAAGACGCTAAATAATGATGTTGTCTTGTGGCCTAATTATAAATTTATTATTTGGTATTTTATCGAAGAAATAACTCTAAACTAATAATCTTATTCTAAAATTCTATCATAATTTGATTGAAAATAGAATTCTTACCTAATTTTTTTATCTTATGAAATCTATCCAAGGTGGCGCGACATTTGACGGTTTTTTTTTTATCATATGAAGTCTATTTAAATCTATCCAAGGTGGCGCGACCCTTGGCGAAAAGTTGGAATTCCAAGTGTCGCTATTTTGTGACCTGGCTAAAAGTTTAGCTTTATATATTAATTACTAGTTTTGTGCCCCGTGCGATGCCCGGATTGTTTATTAAATTATAAAATAAATTTTTAATCTTTATACGATTTGCTAGATTGTGAAGTATATTATTTTAACCGATTAGTATATATTATAAATGTATGTTTTACGTTTTGAACTATTTCCTTTGCCCAAAAAATATTATGATACAAAAAAAATTTATTAATTTTTAAGAATTATAATCTAATATTTTTTTAATAAAATTATAATTGAATTTGTACATTTGAAATATTGGTATTTTATCGAAAATAAACTAATTTTATCCTAAAATTCTATCCAAATATAATTCTAAATAATTTTTTTTTTAATCTTATGAGATCTATTTAAATCTATCCAACGTGGCGCGACACTTGGCGAAAAGTTAGAATGCCAAGTGTCGCAGCCTCGTGACCTGGCTAAAAGTTTAGCTTTATATATTAGTTATATATATGATATGATATGATATATGCTAAAAATTGTTAAATATTTAGAAAAAATTCCTGATATTAAAAGATAATATTTTATATTTAATTAATTTATACGGGATAATCTCATTCGCTAATTTTGCTTACGTATCAGTTAAATTATTTAATTCTAAAAGAAATTAATAATCTCGTATTTAACTGGCTACCACTAAAATTTATTATCCTACGTGGCGCGCTGAAAAAATTAAATCATACGTGGCTCTCTAAAAACTCATGAAAAAAATCCCCTTTATATATATATATATATATATTAGATTTAACAATATATTTCATAAATAAATTTGTTTTTAATATATTACGTAAAAAGGATGGTCAAAATTAGTATATAAACAGTGGAAAAAAAAAAAAATTAAACACATCAATTATTTAGAACTAGAGAGTAAAAAAAAAAGGCCCATTCAAATAATAACCCTTGACCTTAAACATTGCTTCATATTGCAGTTGGTTGATCCAATTACAACCTACCCGCTCTCTCTGTCTCTTTCCGTGTCAATTGCTCTTCCCACACAATTGCATAAATTTACACTTGTTTCTTAAAAAAGTGAAATAATGTTTAAAGATTAGGATAATCGGCTCGGACAATCCTAGGGTGGCAATTCGGATTAGCAGATCGGATTCGGGTTAGATTTCGGGTCAATTTTGGGTTGTGCTTAGAAACTATCGAAATTGTGTTGTTCGGATTCGGGTCAGGTTTGCGCTTCTCTCAATAACTTCGGATTGGGTTGTCGGGTCAGGTCGGGGATTGCTAGCCCTAGACAATACCAAGATCTCCAAGTTATTGCATTGATTAAATTTATAATTTTTATTTTTTTTTTTGAAACTCAAATTTATAATATTATACATGAATGTCATGATTAAATTATATGCAATGATTTATACATTTTTTTTTAAAAAAAAAAAAAACAATAACGTACATCCTATGAGACACTAGTTTTACAACTAATTAGTGTATAAACTTGAGATTGCAGGTTAAAAAAATCTCGTTCAATTCATGATTGAGTATCATATGACACGTGTCTTTGCTTAAGTTTATCAAATTGTGTTGTATGTTTTGGTTATATGGTCCTATAAATATTTTAAACAATGAAGAGGATTGTATAAGAATGTAACAAACTATCAATGAAGTCATGATATGAAATCCTCCAATCAAAGAAAAAGTTTGCTCCGCTGTTGCTTGTAGGGGTGAACATGGTCTGGTTTGGTGTGGTTTGAGTCTAAACCAAACCAAACCGTAAAATACGGTTTGATCAATTTTCCACACCAAACCAAACCATATTACTGTTGAAACCAAACCAAACCAAACCGTAATAATGCGGTTTGGTGCGGTGCGGTTTGCGGTTTATGATGAGATAGCATTTTTTCCTAAAAATTGTCAATTATTAATAAATTTATAATAAAGTTCAAATAATTAGCCAAAGGGATTAAATTCTACTACAAATTTTTAATAAAAATAACAACCAACTAATCAAGTGCTAAGTGCTAACACAATAACACATAATAAAAATAATACATAACAAATGAACAGTGGAAAAAAACATACTCCGTAATACATTTTTCTAAAAAAATAATTCATACTACATTATAAGTTATATGACCTATTGAATTTTAAGTATTGATATTTGAGATTGAGTATAGAGTATAGTAGTATACCGACCATATAGTCTTCTAATGATTTTTCATGTTTTTTTTGTTTTTTAATTTTTTTATAATATATAATAACTATTTTAATTTATTTAAAAATTATTTAAATATTAAAATGCGGTTTACTGGTTTACGGTTTGGTTTGGTTTATAATTTTTGAAAAACCAAACTAAACCGCAAACCGTATTTCCCAAAAAATCGAAACCAAACCGTATTTTTCCAAACCGCAAACCAAACCAAACCGCTAAAATGCGATTTGGTCTGGTTTGGTTACGGTATAGACCAAACTGTGTACAGCCCTAGTTGCTTGTACCCATATGTTCTAATTAGGAGTGTATACAAAAAAATTTATCTAAAATGTGATACATCATGCATGCATATATCAATAATTCAATATACAAGACGAAATTGAAGCATATACTACCTTCGTTAACATTTACTTGCAGCTTTGGGATATTATTTGAGAGACATAAAATATTCCAAAGTTGCAAGTAAATGTTAACGGAGGTAGTATATTTTTATATACAGTAACTTTTTTTTTGTAAGAAAAAGGGTCTGGCCTACTAAATTGATCTTAATTCACTCAAAGCGACACACTGATATAATTCAATATATATAATCTCGATATAATTTCTACAATGCCGAAGGGAGTGGTATACTTTAGGAGGACCCCTCTTGGTATTATTAAGTATGATAATGATGCAACATATACATAAGTTTGATAGAGAAGGGAATACATACATGTCATATTTAAGAGAGCAAGTTGTACATAGTTTGATCACCATCGATCGATCTATCTCTTGAAAGCTCAATCGGTTAAGCTTGCACGTACCATCTACTAGTAATAGTACTATATATTCGTTGCTCATTAAGTGTTTAACCATGATTGCCTAGTTGTACCATTTACTGACACTCTCATCATCTTTTCTTAGCGAAATCATTTTGTATCCAACAATTTTATGCTGTAATGTCTACTTTTATAGTATCATATCATTATCCATCTAAAAGTTTCATTTTTTAAGTAGTTTATGTCTTGTATAAATCTGTTACACAAAAAAATTATTATTATTATTGGGTAGCTTAATTATATTAGGTGCATGTATGCTCGGAATTAAGAAATAAAAATAGATACTCATATAATGATTATTTATACAGATGTTGTTCCAAATGTATTATATAATCCAATTACCAATCTAATTGCATGCATGAATTTACACTGTATAATAAGATACTATGACAATAATCAATTGACTTCAAGAATAGGAAAACTAAGAAGATTTTAAAGTATGAAACTTGATTGCTTAATTAGCTAATAGATTTATCTTAAACTAATTAATTTACATTTTTTATGTCTAACTACTGAGTATTATACAACTTTTGGTTGAGTATCACTGAAGAATTTGTTGAGTATCACATGCTCTAGCTTATGTTAGTACATGGCAATAGATGTTATAAGAGGATGAACCTTAAATTAATTAGGAGATTAATCATTAGTTTAAAATTTTGGTGTACTTGGTCTTTTTCACGTAGAATTAGGATGACACAAAATGTTTCTCTTGTCTTTCAACACAAGGTACTATGCATGAAATGTGCATCATCTATACCTCAAATAAACAAACAAAATTTAAAAGGAGGATTTACGCACCATCTATACCTCAAATGAAATGTGCATTTGATTGCTTGACAATTAGTAATTTCATTAGAATTTAGCACAAATGTCGTCTTTATTAAATAAAGGGGATATATGTCTTTTAACTTGAGCGTATAAACAGTTAATATTGTATGCATTTAGAAGTACTCGTATGTGTTGAAAAGTGATCCAATTTTACGTGTGCTTGTTTCGGTGTATGTAACATGTGATTAACTAACACAATACGTTCCCTTTCACAAGTTAGACACGACAATAAACAATTAAACACACTACATCTCCACTTGTGCATGTGCATGTTATGTACATGTTAGATTGAAAGACCATTCTCAATACTCTCGAGTGCACCTAATAATATTTAATCTAGCCAACGAGGAAGCTGTTGGATCAACCAACTTAATTAGCATCCAACATGGAGGTCACAATCAATGATTATACATACACTTCCACAAAGATGGGCTCATGCTATACATACGTGCTAATAATATACTTTTGTAATGATGATCAATCTACAAAATTTAGCTCTCTTTTGTTCCATAATAATATAGATCTCAAATAACTCCGGCATATTGTATGTGGGGTTATCTATCTCCTTTATTTCAATCATCTCCTTTACCAAAGTTGATAAATTAAAGCCATCTATTAGGCTCCTCCATCCTTGCTAAACAACACCCAAAAGCAACAACAATACTTATTCAAAAGCTCATATAGCTTGAAAGTGTTTAATCTTTCATCATGAGCTATTGATAAACCCAAAATGATCAAATATACAGTATAATCTAAAAGATCGAGTGTATATTATATATAGCTTAGGCTTTTAGCTAACTTAATCAAATATACACATAATATGTGGAGTATAAGTGAAAGGAAGAAGCATATACCCCTAGATAGCTAGTGTTGATGATTCCTTGAGTGGTGGCTTTCTTCGTTATCATGTTCGATTTCTGATGCTGGCTCATCCTCCTCCTCAAAACCATCTACTCCATACGCGGCATGCCCATGTCCAAAGGCCTTAATATGGTCCTTGAGAGATCTCTTGTGCTTAAAATCCGATCCACAAATACAATACCAAAGTTTACCACAATTCTTCTCATGAGTCCTCCAATCACCTCTCACGGCGAAGGCCTTGCCACATTTCCTACACATGAAAGGCTTGATTCCATGCTTTCTCTTGTAATGTGTTTGCAAGGTTCGGAAGTCCTTGAGAGGTTTTGCTCGTGGGTGATCGATGTTGTTCTTGCACCCTGGTGCACAACAATAGCATGGTAGCCTTAGCATTCCTGTTGGTTGGGTGCCTCTCAATGACTCTGGTCCTTTCCTGTATTGAGATCCATGCCCCCACATATGCATCTACAAACATATACAAAACAACATTTTAGTGATAATTAAGTCGATCAATAAGCCAAAAACTATATGCTTTCTTACTCCATTAAGAACAATCATATACATTCATACAAACAATATAATATATCGATCATAGCTTAGTATGCTTTCTTACTCCATTAAGAATAATCATATACATTTGATAGAGTATAAAACATATTCCTGAACCTCAACCATTAGCTTAAGTTTTTGGTTGAAATGGTCCAGGAATATGTTTTATACTCTATCAACATCCATACAAACAATATAATATATCGATCATAGTTAAATGTGTATACAAAAGTTATCACATAATTGTATAAGGTTATCATGTATAGAAGTGACACTTTTATTCAACAAATAAGAGAGTATAAAAGTAGTTATCACAAATTCACAATACTATATATTACACACTTCTTACATTGGTATCATTATAAATTGAAAATATATAGTCAATTATATATTTTATAGAAAGTATGATTAAGAGTTTTGAAAGCATCATTTAAAGAGAAGTTTTTTTTTTTTGAAAGTATATGTCTCTTTATTTTGCAATCCTTTTGTCTACAAATTATGATAGTTTCAATTTGTTTTAATATGATTTTTCATGGATAAGATTATACGTAGTACAAATTTTACCACCAATTCAACTTGTATTTTTATAATTTTTAGTGAAGTACTATTTGAATAGACATCATTATTTTTCTTTTTTGTACTAATTTTAAGTTTCATGTAATGAGTAATAGTTCTAGTCAAAGATATACTTTAAAAATCCACTATTATTTGTTGGAAAGATAGGGGAAGTAAGCCAAAAAAAAAAAGGGTTTGAAATTAAAGAAATTAGTTTCAAAATTCTATCTTGAACATGTAAAGGAAGGTAGAACATTAGTTGGAAAACTAGCTAGAAGGTTCACATCATAATTGAGGAAATGGGAAATGGAAGAGGTGGCCAATGGATCATTTGGGCCAAGTTTAGTTTAGGTTTATTTAACTCAATTAAGTTTTAATTTGGTTTAATTTAATTCAAGTCGTCAATGTTAGTTGTATAATACTACTTCATCTACGCCGGTATGATGTTTAGGTTAATTAAGTTCAAAATACGGTAGTCATAAATAAATTATCTAGTTTTAGGTGCAATTTATAGATATTGTAGTATTTTTGTAATTTGTGGTTTTAGGGATCGGCATTTCTAGTTCCAACTTAACTAAGGTAAGATTTATACCTCATGTAGCTATGCCCTCTCCCTCACAACCCTAATCTCTTAAAGGTAAGATATAAATAGTGAACTAACTCAATGACAAGACATGTTGACACGGTATATATCACCGCCTCAAGGTTAGAGCTCAAACCCTTAATCGATACCGTTTCATTGTTTATTATTTTTTATACATTCAATTGTAAAAATTTATCCTTCACCAAATAAACTAATTTAATTTCAACTCATCGGAAATTTAAATTTTCATTTATGTGTGATATATAATGAACTGAGACACCGTCCCTATTGATACTACTTAATTATTCCTATAATTTTGTGGAATCAAAGCACATTGCACAACATTCTTTATATGGTTAGAATTTAAGAAAGCATCATGAACAAGACATTGGAATGGACAAAAATAATTCAAAACAAAAAGATGAGATGAATTTTAGTAGAATTTGCTAAGTTTTAGGTGCTTGATTTTGTCCCTTTTAGCCTCTTTCAATTTCAAGAAAGGGTAGTTGCCCTTGGAAAAGTAGGGTATCATTGAAAGGCAATTATCATTGACAGAGATATAAGAGAGAAAAATATAATACAAAATAATTTTACCTTAATTTTATTTTTTTTCTCAAAAAAAAGAATAGAATTTTGTTTATCTAAATGTTGGGATCTTATTGTAACTAGCTAGAGAAAGTAGTTTATGCAGATGAAAGATTACCAATATATGTGTTGGATAATCCAAGATTCTGCTTCCCACTCAAAACTATCTTCATGATCCTATTGCCCTGAAAACAACTACACATAAACTCTATTTCACCCACAACCTCCCAATTCAACTCGACGACATCATATATATATATATATATATATATATATATATATATATATATATATATATATATATATACTCTCTGTTTGGAATTAATTCTTAGTATGTATACTGATACCGTAACCACAACAATAGCTAGTTAGCTAGTAACGTACTAATAACGTGACAACTGAATCTAGACGGTTTCAGTATTATTCATGACATGCAATTGTATGAAGACTTTATTAAATTCTTCATACAAGTTAAGAAGAAAGGACTAATGGGTGTTCATGGAATTGAATGAATGAAAGAGGAGAGAGAAAATAAGAGAAAGGAGACAGAGGTTGAAATAATGTTGAGTTTTGACCCAGCAAACTGACACAATCAGAAGAATAGTACTACTACTACTGTGTGTATCAATAAGATTAGCACAAACTCCCAAGCACTCAATCCTATTCCTTCCTATTTACATACAGCAGAAAGAACATTGGCTTGTCTTGTTCAATCACATTTATTAAATAATCAATTGTATTATATAGTTTTAATATATGGTCTGTCTAGTTAGCTAGATTCAGTTATTAAATTAAATATTTGTATAGATTTATAGGTTTAGGCAAACATAATCTTCAAAATAAAATTAAACAATTACCCCTAATCCATGCATAATTGTCCTCTAAATTTAATCTCTAATCAATCTTATGCCGTGATTTCCTCTATTCAAACCTCATCAATTCACTAAATTTTAATTCCGAAATAATTCCGAAAACATGTATTTTCAGAACACTTTAAAAAAAATTATATAGAAAACAGTCTGCCTCTACAACCTCAGTAGAGGCTAGATCGAAAGGTTAATGATGTAGACGAGATTCGATCTGACAGTTTACGTTGAGGAGTGATCGGGATTAATAAATAATAAAGAAAGAAAAGAGAGGAAAGTGACTGACCTGCATGTTGTTGTAACGGTTGAAGGTTTTGAAGCAAACAGGACAAGAAAACTGAGTAGGACCAATTAAAATCTGGGTAGGAGTAGGGATCCAATACTGTCCTTTATTAAGCCTGCTTAAAAAAGGATGCCCAAAATCTTCTGTTTCTTCATTTTCATTTTCATTTTCATTATTATTATCATTACAATCTCCATCTTCTTCAGTAATCATACTATTATTAGTATGATTATTATTATTAGTGTTGGAAGGAGATGATAGAATGGAAGCGAGATCAGCTGCACTAGGGTTTGGTAACCCTATGTGTAACGCTACTGTAACGGTTTCGTCTTCGTCTTCGTCTTCTTCCTCTAAGCTGGTGCTTTTTGACGATCCGAGTCGAGCCGAGTTTTGATTGATGAAATTGTTGTTGTCATCGACTATGTCCATGGTTGAAGGGCATAGGCTTAGTAGAGGGAGGGCTTCTTTGAGAGGAGGAGAAGAGGGTGGTGTTGGAATATTATTATTATTATTAATATTATTATTGTGGTAGTAAAAATTAGTATTGTTGATATTATTATTATTATTATTGGAGTAATTAGGATAATAATAATTATTGTTGTTGTTGTTATTATTGTAGAAAAGGTATGAAGAAGGGGAAGGTGAATGAGGAAGAGAGTTGAATTTAGACCATTTGAGATAGAAATTTGAGAAGGGATTATTATTATTATTATTGGTATTATTATTCATGATGAAAATATAATATGATGATTAAAAGGGGGAAATAAAAAGCAAGGAAGATATAAAAATTGGGAGGTTAGAAATTTGGAAAGGGGAAGAATTTTGCTTTTATAAATGGGGGAGTCAGGACTATGAAGAATGAGAGAGAAAGAGAGAGATGAGTGAAGAAGAGTGGGCGGTGGAGGAGAGTGGGGGAGAGTGGGCTCTCATTGTACTCAACTTATTAAAGGAAGCAAAGGTGTGTTGAAGGTTTGAAAATTAAAAGGAAATTTAAACTAAAATACGGAGTACTCCTTCTGTTTCATATAGCGGTCTGATTTTTGTATCATATACACAATTTACTTTGACTTTCTTTAATAGTTTATACTTATGAAAATACATATTCGTGTGCAGTGGGTTCCTATAAGATTTGTCTTGATTAATACTTTTATAATATTACTGTATTTTATATTATGGATTGATGATTAGAGATAGATAAATGTGATTGTACTGATATCATGTATTGACGAATGTGAATAGAGAAATGTTTCAACAAAATTCGGAGTAATAACATAGGAAATAAAACATACTTACTCTGTTTATTATTAGTTGTGTTGTATTTAATGTATTTATGTTGTCTAAATTACATTTTTAATCATTAATATTTTTAATTATGTGGTTTCTGAGTAAATGTCTATATAAAAATGGTCATAAAAAGCACAAGTGTATAATAATGATTAATGAGTTGGAAAACAATCAAAGAAGTTAACATTTTGAAATCATTCCATGTACTTCCTCCGTATTTTTAACTTGACCCGTTTTGACTTTTACACTAGTCACCACCCCTCCTTTGACCATCTTTTGTGAACAATATATAAGGGAAAACATATTGATGAGAGATCTTTTTGAATTCGTCTCAATAAATACTATCATTATATATAACTTTAATAATTTTTACTTGTGGAGAATTAAAGTTATTGATCATTAAAGTTTTGCATTGGCAAGCATAATAAAAGAGACCGACCGAGTAAAAAAAAATAGAGGAGGTATATAACTATGTATGTCATGTTGTTCTGTATAAGGTTGTAAACTCTTCGTCGTATTTTTGCCGAATTGAATCATTGATATTAAATTGAAAATAATTTTATTGAAATTAAATTATTTTTGTAAAAAATAAAATAAAATAAATATTTTTGTTGTTCAACTTATTTTTATAGAACTAGAATTATTTTCTACTAAATATTATTTGAATTAAGTGAAGAGAATATGGTCTTTTCTCTTCATCTAATATTTTCTAAAATTTAACTTTTTTTTTTGCTAATGAATTTAAATTAATTTTAGTGATTAAAAATTTAGCTTACTGATAAACTTAATTTTACCGAATATTATTAATGTAATGTGAAGAGAATGAGACCTACCTTATTAAATTGAATTATTGAGGCTGATGTTAAAACTAATAGTTAGAATATATATGTGAAAGATTGTTATTAGAGTGGTTTCCATTGATGAATATTTAATGGTTACAACGAGCAATTATGTTAAGGTATTAACAAGACATGCAAATATATTATTTTTACAAATTGCATATCCTACAACTAAGAAGATCGAGAATATTATGCGCATATATTTTCTCTATTACTATGATGAAACTCGGCCTATAGCATCTTCAATATGGCTCTATATACCAACATATTTGCCTTCAACGCGTTTTTTTTCTCTCTTTTCATGTTTAATCTGTAAAAAGATCTTTTTAAAATAAACATATTTAATATATTTATAATACGTCGTATGAAAATACTTATATATTCTATAAAGAACCCTAAGCTAAGTTTATTCGGTGGATCACAGAGCGCATTGAATTTAATTTTGAGATTGAGTTCAATTTCTACAAAGGAGACAATAGAGAAGGTCTAGAATTCTGGCTCGATAATACCTTACATTTTACCTATAAAATAAGAAGTCTCAAAAGATGATATTCTATCTTTTTACACGACTGAGACAAGTAAATATGATCAAGACAAGTGACGCTCGTGAAAAAAAATCAAATGCAGCAAGTTAATTGGGAATCTAGTGATGGAAGTATTAGGGTTTACACAAGGTGAAGTTAATGGGAAAGAATCGAGTAATTAAGGTAAAAAGGGGGTAAATAGTGAAGATGTAGCCACTTTTTATTACAATGTGTAGTAAACAACAATTCGACTTGATTGATTAGTGGCTACTTATCAACTGTACAGAATCCCTTTCTTTAATTAAAGTTGATTATGTTTTTAAAGGTGGATTTTTGTTAATAAGGTCAAATTAAGTATGGCTTTTAACCTACGAGTTGGGTTCTTTCACTGCATATTAATAGACGCCACGAATTGAGGGATTTCATTTATTAGTATTTCTAGATGAAGAATTTTTTAAATAGAGTAGTACGAGTACATTTTTAAAATTAGTACGGACTAGATTTGAAAAGAAAACAGTTCGTCCAGACTATTAATTTAGAATGTATAACAAAATCATGGGTAAATTGCTGTATATATTTGATGTTTAATTAGTTTGACTTATTTCACATTAATTTTTAGATTCTTAAATGATGCGAAGGACTTTGTAGCATTTTTTCACATTAAAACAAAAATAAAAGCATTTAGATAAAATAAAATTAGGATGTATTCTTTCTAAAAGTTGTAGGAAACTGATTTAGGCACACCAAAAAAAATTCATTTTGACATAACTCCATATGAGAGCATAATTTTCAACGATCTGCTTGCATGGAGGTATGTCAAAATCAATTTTTAATGTGCCTAAATCATTTCTAAAAATTGTACCAACGTATTAATTTTGTTTTACACTGAATTAATTAACAAGCTAAGGTGGGACAGTTATGTTTGTTTTTCATCAATTAATTTGCTTCAACGAAATACACATGGAAAAAGCTCCAAGTTATAATTATAATGGTCATTGTCTTGAGGATGGTGGAAATCCCATATGGGCCACACTATATACCTCTTATATAAATACAGAGCACACCCTCCGCCTTTAAAAGTTCTTATAAATTGGACAATGATGATTGTCTCAAACAAAAGTCAAATTAAAAAATATGTAAAAATAGAGAGAATTTTTTCATATTAGATTTATGTATTAATTAGTTTAATTGGTACGGAGTAATTTGTAATAAGTACGATCTATTAATTTTTAAGAGGGAGATTAAAATCAATTTAGTTAATCAAAGATTAGTTTTTAAGGAAATTTACACAATAGTTGTAGCAAAAAATATTGTTCATATAACAAGAAGTCAACAACATGCAATGTAACAATAATATAAAATAAATTGTTGTTACAAAATTATGTATTGATTTTGCTGGTTTCTTAGGCTATTAGGTCGAGTAACTAAGAGAGTTGCAATCTGAATTATCTTGCTGATCGAGTGGGAAATTATGACCTTTTTATCATAACTTTTTAAAAACATATCGTATCGTCAGTTGCTTTGTTATCAATTGTCGTCAACATACCTTCAAACTTGAGGTTCCCACCTTTTTTTTTTTCTTTATGTTATAAACTCCCTTGCAACGAATTAAGAATCCAATTACCACCCACCAGAGCAGAGCAAAATAAAGCAAAGTAGAACAGAACAATTATTATTATTATTATTATTATTATTATTATTATTATTATTATTATTATTATATCTCAAAAGCAAATGTTATACAACCTACAATAAATTAGTGGGAAGCTGAGTTACAATCTGGGCCCCCACTCCTCTAGCTATAGCAAAGCCTACCCTAGTAAAAATATGAGCTGCAACACGTGCCCCAATGTCTTGCGTCGTCGAGAACCTCTGAATCCGCTTCAGCAACGCAACAACCACCTTCTCTAATTCACCAAACGAAGAAAAGGCGAAGGGAATGAACCCATATCCAATCGCCAGACAACGAGCCTCATACTTAACCCGCTTTCGCTGAGCCGCAGCCACAACCCATCCCGAAACAAAATCAGATAGCCCTGTCTGTGTCAAAGGAGAAGACCCTGTGAAGTCGACACATACATCACGACCACGATCCCAAGAATAAAGTAACAAATCAGCAGGTTTGAGAGCCCCGTCATTCCCTCCGGATAATCCTATGTCAACCTCCTTTCTTGCTGAAATCCCAGATCTGTAGCAAATGTTGTTATTATTATTATTATTATTATTATTATTATTATTATTATTATTATTATTATTATTATTATTATTATTATTATTATTATCTCAAAAACAAAAGTCATACAACCTACAATAAATTAGTGGGAAGCCGAGATACAATCTGGGCCCCCACTCCTCTAGCTATTGCAAATCCTACCCTAGTGAAGATATGAGCTGCAGCACGAGCCCCAATGTCTTGCGTCGTCGAGAACCTCTGAATCCGCTTCAGTAACGCAACAGCCTCTTTCTCTAATTCCCCAAGCGAAGAAAAGGAGAAAAGAATGAAACCATATCCAATCGCCTGACATCGAGCTTCATACTTAACCCGCTTCCGATGAGCTGCATCAGCCACAACCCGCCCAGGAATGAAGTCAGATAGCCCTGACTGTGTCAAAGGAGAAGACCCTGTCAAATCAACACAGACATTGCGACCACGATCCCATGAATAAAGTAACACATCCGCGGGTCTGAGGGCCTCGTAGTTCCCTCCGGCCAACCCAATGTCAACCTCTTTTCTCGCTGAAATCCCTGAATGATAGCAAACATCAACAAGGGTATCCCGAACAACATTATGCCGATGTTTAATACCCACAATACCAGCACAAGACACCGCGTGATCACCGAAAATATCTCCAGCAAAAACCCTCGAGCAAGCAGAGCACAACGTCGAGATAGAGAACAATGGAACACCCAACCGATAGGACAACACACAACGATAAGTCTTGGCGTTCATCGTCTGACCCGACCCTGAAGCCAAGCAGAGGTGTGATCACCCTGCTGTGATTTCCATAATGCTGATTGTCGAGGAGTTAAAGAATAAGCAGATTCTGCAGAAGCGGTAACCTTTGTGAAATATATATCTGCCAATTTCTTCATGAGTTTAGGGGCAGCGACCTCACTAGGATTACTCAAAATGTCAGACTTCACTGTTCCATTAAACAGGCTCAACGCATCCTCAAAGGCTCGTCCAAGACCAACAATGCTAGCATGCCGAAGAAGTTGTGTCTGCAACCCAGCAGATTGTAACCGAGAAGCAAGAAAAGCATAGTGACGAACATCACCTGCAGAATAAACACCAAGCCCTCCAAACGCAAATGGTAAGGTGGCAAGTCGCCACTGCCAATCACCAAACCCAGGCCCCGAAACAGTAACAATACGCTCCATGGAAGATCAAAGAGATGCATCAAAAGTGCGCTGAGCCACCTCAAAAGTACTAGGAGGACAAGTACGCAATGTAAAGTAGAGTTTTGAAACTCCAGTACATGCCCTAAGTAACAACAGCTCACACTGAGGATCATCGAGCATAGCTACCTTATCCATAAGGGCAATGGTCTTGGTCACCCTCTGCATCACAAGCTCACCACTAAAACCAGAATCGGAACTAGCGGGACCTCCAAGCAACCTAACACCACGCAAAGGTCAAGCAATATTAGGTGGAAAGACACCCACCAGCCTGCTTTGAGGGTCTTATGTAGGCCAGAAAACTTGAGTTTTTTCCACATTAAGACATAACCCAGAACGAGGTCCTTCCTCCATAATCAACTGCAGAACTTGCCCCACCACCAAAGTGTCACCAATAATCGTGCCGTCATCTAAATACCAAGCCTGAAGACATACATCAAAAGTCTCTCTGATTTTACACACCAGGGGTTGTAAAACCAAAGAAAAAAGCAAAGGACCAAGGGGATCACGACCCTGCTGCACCCCTTGAGATGACCATAAGGTTTGGTCCCCATAGTACAACCTGGCTGGATTAGAATAGCATAATTCTACCCATCGCAAAATGCCCGGACAACGACGACGTACCTCACGTAACATGACCGAACAATCAACCAGATTGAAGGCATTTTGAAAATCCACCAACAACATAGATAGACCAACATCAGAACCACGGTCCTCAATCATGGCCTAATACTATTATTATTATTATTATTATTATTATTATTATTATTATTATTATTATTATTATTATTATTATTATTATAGTAGAATAGAGCATAGCAAGAAAATACAATTCAAAAGAACATGGCCTAATACTAGTATATGATAATGCTAGCTTCTCGCTAGATCTTTTGATACAAGAATTATAATTGTTTTATATCTAAACATAAAAGGTGTAAATCAACACCCCAATCCAAATTGGTTGTAGCATAAGTATGCTTAAATTGAGTACATTTTATTAGCACCGTTTTGATGGATTTCGAGATAGAGAGAGTAGCATGCAACTATTGAGATACGACGTGATTAAAGAGGAAATTTCAATTAAATTATTGTCGTACGTGTGTGATAAGATGATACTTATGAAGCAAATCGATATATTCCTAGTAATAGAGAAAGATACAGATCTCAAAAGCGAATAAAAAATGGCAAATTGCATTTTAAATTACTTTGTAGTATTAGGATTTTCTTGTTTCTTGTATTTTGCTTAGACACGTTCTTTTGAGTTGTTGTGGTCCGCTCTGTTAAATGTGCTCTATTCTATTCTGAAACTCAAAAAATAGGACCTAAGTTAGAATTTTTTTTTTTTTTTCTAAAAAAAACCTTCATAGAGTAGCGTATTCAATACATTTATTTCTCTGATCTACAAATTAAAATAAATAAATTTAAAACAAGCATACCCTTATCGGGAATCGTGTGGTGACCTAGTGAAGGAAACAACCATTTTCCCACACAATGCAAGCTAAGTGACACAAAATAAACATCTTCATTGTTGTTTTGGGATTTGAGAAAGCTAAGCCATGCAGCGGAAGAGATGGCCTGGCCTGGTACAAAATTAATTACAAGCCTTTAGAACACCAAAAACAGTCCAAAACCAAGTCTAAGTTACATAAATTGCAGCAGAAAAATATAAGCACAAGCTTATAAATTACGTAGGACACGTACGCCTCGATTTAGGGACTTGGGAGTTGGGACGTAGGCCTAATAATCCGCACAGTGGGCGCTAGCCGATGGCCGATCCGGGTTGATACATAAACAATTAGAGGAGGGGGGTGGGGGACCAAAAAAACCAAGGTAAAGAAATAGGTAAAAAAAAAATGGGCCAATATACAAAATTGGGAGCTAAGATTGTACTGTACCCTTATTTGCAATACAACTGCTACTGATCTACAAAACTGATGGAATTAAATTTACTCACTCTTTGTCGCTTTTATAAGACATCACCAACCGTCTTTGTTGGTACTTAGAGTCTACTATTTCCGATGTGATAGCCCTATAGGTTGATAGTGATGCATATTGATGTACACATGCAAACTCACTAACATAACATACACATACGAGTATTATTGTCGTTACCGCTCATCTCTAATTTTCTTTATCGGTAAGGAGTTGAGTTTTATCGGGCCTCAACCTCTCATAAGTCTTTTCGATCTGGGATAATGGGTTAGACGCTTTGAGGTGATGTTTGATCCCGTAACTTTTTTATTGTGAAATATAAACTTTCTACTAGATTAAGCTTTCCTTGATATCTGATTTGTAATTACTTGTTTGGTTTCTAATTGCTCCACATAGTAAACTATATGGTACTTTGATCTTTGTTCATTGTTTTTTAATTGACTTACTTTGAGATTAGCATTACTCATATCATTTTCCTTAATTGACCATCTTTTATGAATAATCGCAACTTGAAACATTGTCCTGATACTCCATCATTTTCGTAATAGTCGTGACACTTTCTGTTTGTCGGTTTGTATCTATTTTATAATTTTTACAAGCTAGATAGCTATACCATAAGTCCATAAGTAGTACGAGGGAACAAACTCTCCATAGATCATCTACTTTGAGACCTATGTAGTATTAGAGCCAAGCATATGCTCTACAAAATACGTTAATTAACTATTAGCTAAAATTAATTGGCCATATTCTGGCTCTTAAATGTTAATATCACAAATTTCAATTTTAATATTAAGTTTCCAAGATTGCACGAGTGTGTTTCAATGTTACCTGCACGTTTACCACTTTCGAGTTTCCATGTCTTGTCATGTATTCATATTTCCATACATTTTTCCCTTTCTTGTTCCTATTACGGTGTTCTATATTTTACAAATCCCAATATTTAGAGTTCTTGTCCTATTATTTCTACATTTAACACTATACACTTAGGAAATAGCATTAGGATTACTATGTATTAGAGTTAGGTCACTTTAGGCCAACTCCATTGTCATTTGTGCCCGGTTTCGATCCGAATCCATAAACCGTAATACTACATCCGTTTCATATTATTTGTAATAATTAGACATTTTTCTCTTACTTTATGTCAAATCATTACAAATAATATAAAACGGAGGTAATATGATAATTTCTATTAGTGTTTAGAGAATATTTTAATTGCTTCATTGTTTACCGTGATTGGAAGTGGTTACGCCTTTACTTTTTTTTTTTTTTTTTTTTTTAAATGAGCTTGTATAGTTGGTCTGGTTGACATATAAGATACGATGGTTCAGTATAGTTTTTTTCCTTAATTATCGAACAATAAATTAAAAAGAATTAGGATCACCACATGTGAGAATCGAATTTAGAAGATACTTGTGATAAGTTGATAACGACAATAGAAACAAGTTTGGCATATACAAAGTTTGATTAAGAAAATCAGCTTATTAAAAAAACCTTTCTCTCTCTAGCGCCCCCCCTCTCTCTCTCAAAAACCTTTCGGCTTCCCTAACTGCTCCGGCCATGAGGCTCGCCGGCCGGCGTGCGGCTCACCGCCCATGCCACAGCGTCGGCGAGCCTCCGATCTACTCCCTTAGGTGGTTTTTTTCCTTTCTCGTTTGCGTCTTAGTTTTCGTTTTGGTTTTTTGTATTTCCGGCCTAGCATCGTGCACCGCTTCCCATTTTCGGCCGCTCCGTTTCCTCACCGGCCTTGCTGCCGGCTTGCCGCCGGGTTTGGTTTCCGCTTCCCCGCCGTGTCTATGCCCCTCCGTTTTGTCCGTCGTTGCGTCGTTGTTTTCGAGAACGGGGAGAGAGATCCCTCTGAGTCCCTCGCGTAGGGCCGTTCTTAGTCCCTCGCGTAGGGCCGTCGCGGCCGCGGTTCAGGGGTGTGGGGGGTTTGGGCTTCTCGAGCGGGTCTTGGTGGTTCGGGTTTTATATATTGTCAGGCGGTAGGTGGTTTGGGTTGGTGAACCTCGGAGCTTTGGTGGTTGTGCTCGGAGTGGCGGTGGGGTGGGTTGTTAGGGTTCCGTTCGTAGTTCTTGTTTTTAAGTTTGTTCCTGTTTTTTCTATTAGTGGTGTGTGTAGTGTTTGGGTTTCCTGTTTCCGTCTTTGTGTGTTTTTTGGGTCTGTTAGTTTTTCTTTTTGTGTGGTGTGTTGGTGTGCTATGGGGTGTGCAGATCGGTATACCGATCTTCTGGTGCAGGATTTGAACCGGGTTTTTTGGCTATGGGGCTTTGGTTTGATCTTCTGTTGGTTTGGGCTAAAGGGTTATGTTTCCATGCCGATATCTGTGTTTAAATCGGAGATTGTCTTATCGAGGGTGAAGTGTACGACACCAATTTTGATTTCAGGTCGAGGAGTACAGGATTTTGAGCCAATGAAGGTTCTCGTCAGAAACTACAACATATTGCCAGACCCCCTTGCAAGAGGCTGCATAGGACAACGTTATATGAGCCAAGGGTATCTTAGAAAGTCATTCTGCGCGTGCAATTGTAGTTTTCTTTATTTCGAACTTGTAATTGGTTCTTTTGTCTTTGTATTATTCGATTACGATTTCTTATGTAAGTGTCGTATGACTTATTATTAATGAATTTTAATCTCCCCCTTCAAAAAAAAAAAAAAATCGAATTTAGAATCAATAACAAGCCAAATCCAACATGATGCAAGTGTAATTTGTAATAAAGTTAATTAACTTGGAAAATAACACAACTGTAAGTAAAACAATTACATTATTTGTTTTTACAAATAAAATTAAAGTACAAATAAAATTAAAGTAGGTTGGTGGGGGACAATTAGCTAGTTTTCTAGAATTTATTTAATAATGATAAACCTCTAACAAACTATTTTGCGCATTAAAAACTCTTAGTCGTATGACTTTATTGTATTCATCAGGGGACTAATTAATCCAAAAAACCAATGTAAATTTTTCAAAAAAACGATGGATGTATATGCACATTATTTGTCCTTTGCATGCATTTATCAAACCATCAATAAAGACAATGATATTTGTATATGCTGAACTTGGCTACAATATGTATTGTATGTGGGTCACTAAAATATGCTAGATTTCTACATGGGAGCATGAAAACGACTGTAGAAGTTTGTTGGTCTAATCTTCGTCTATCAAACAATCTAGTGTCGGCAAATTGGTAATGGTGTTGGAGAATGTTAAATACACAAATTTTATGTGGCTGACCGCATCGTGTGGTTGGGGTTTTTTATAGATGATTACTCGTAAGGGTTACTTATTCAGGGGTTACTCGTTGGTTAGGGGTTACTTTTTCAGGGGTACGTAGCTTATTCAGGGGTTACTCAGTCAGTCATTCGGTCAGGGGTTACTTTTACACAAAAAACACGCTAATCGACTGAGTAAATAACCCTTACAATAACCCCTATAAGTTAAAACTGAGTAAGTAACCCTTAAATAAGTTGCCCATACCAATAATACCTACAAGTAAACTCTGTCACATGATGTGGTCAACTACACAGAAAAGTTGATGGGTTAAATGTATTGCAAGCTTGTACTCCGTATAAATTAATTGTATAGTTTGTATTTCCATAAATTTCTTTGCCTCATTTTCTTTTTCTTCATATATTTGTCGTTACTTTTCACTTACTTTACCTCATTTTTAATCAATGTGTTGTTTCTCATAAAGCACTAAAACCGTAATTGATATGTGTGGCAAGGTCTTATACAACCACATTAATTACTACTATTAAGGTAAGATTTGTTGACAATGTCCTTGTGAACAAAATAGAATATCCCATGTAATCTCTTACCTTATCTTTTGTTTATTGACCATTTTATCTTGCAATTTACTTCTATAACCAAAGATTATAAACATTGATAATTTTTACCACCTACAATTTTGTATGAAGTATGAGCAATTTATCGTATAAGAATTTAATTTGTAAAGCTCGATCACCTTGATGCGGCATACTATCAAGTACTTTCTGTAATTTTATTAATGTTGAAAATTTTGTTTTTGGAATTGTAAAATTAAAAATACTGAATATTGGTCGGAATCTTAACCAAAATTAAAAACTCTAAACTCTGATCTTGCTTAAAACTAACTACTTTATCAGAACAATTTATAAACAAATTAAATAGGGTTATTATTTAAGTTTAGAACTCATTCGTAAAAAGTAACCCGGCCCTTTAGGTCGTGACTCAACTGGCCTTGCTGGAAGTTCCGCCTCTAGTAATAGAACCAAGCAATAATCTGTCTAAAGTTTATTGTGAAACAAAATAGGCAAATAACTATGCCTATTAAAGAATGGTCAAATTAGTTACTAGCAAGTCAGTAACAACTTTCAGAAATCACAATCCCTAAGCTAAGCTTGCTTTTAAGTCCAAATGACCAATTTGAACGAGTTACCTAATGAAATACAAGCATGAGGAAAGTCTAATAGTAGTTGTAATAGTTACATGCAACCTTTTAAATGTGCAAGACTTGACTGCTCAACAACACCAATAGTAGCCTTGCAATAACATCTGTATATATGCAAAATTAGAGAATATTTTTACATACGTCACAATATACTAGTATCTACTATTCATATTTCAATGTAGAGGCCAGGAGACAACTTTGTCTCCCAAATACACCAATCACTTACTTTGCTTTGCATGGTGTTGAAAAATGAAAACCCCTCTTTATCTTTCTTCCTTTTCTTTATATTTTTGGTTGTTTTTGTAATATCAACATGCAGTATTTAATACGTACATCTTATTACGATGTAAGCCCTTTGGTGAGTAGTGGATGACCGGCTCCACGCATGAGTTTCCCTCGCGAGGAAGGTCTCCTAATTATTACGTGATCTAATTAATTAGGTAATTAAAATAAGTGGATGGTGGTGATCGGTAGAGAAGTCATCACAATATTATGGGTTGTGGGAGAGAAGGTATAACGTTTGAAATTAACAGTCACATATACATATATTTTTATACTTCGTACATATTAAGATTTTCAGGGAAAAATATCGCGATTTCTTTAGTTAAGGGTCATTTTAGGAACAAAAGCAGGTAAATAATTTTTAGTGTAATTGACTTTTTGGATGGCAAGATGAATTATGTCGCTAGACCCAACTATGTTCACGATTCTTTGTCCTATCCAACTAATTAAGCTCCTTTAAAGTGGGAAAATGGTAAGGATATTTCCACCTAATTATATCAAGATCACCACAAAGCTAGGCAATTACCTCTAAATTAAGAAAAATTTAACCTTGGTCCCATGATAGCCTTAATTATTAGCTCTACTTTTACCAAGAATAAATTACCTTACACTTTTAGGAAAAACATATAACAACATTTATTGTTAACAACAATTTACAAATTGCGCGCACGCGTGATTATATTACCTGCATCATTAAGAAAATTAGTACTTATGAGAAGGCTAACTAGACCATTTCACTTTCACATGATTGATTTGATAGTATTTTAAATTAAGTTAATTGGAAGGGTGAATTATATGATGAAACTTTAATGACTGATATTATTACAAAGCAAGGTGCATATATAATACTACGACTCAATTTGTGTTATCTTCTATTAAAATAAATACAACCTTAAATTCTTAAACATGATTAATACGTTTTCACTTTACCCCTTTTGTATGACAATGCGGATTAACTTGCTTAGCTTATAGCTTAGTTTACCTAACAACTTAAACCACAAATCAAAATTCACCTCTAAAATATATTTAAAAACAAAAAAATGTAACACAAAAGTTTAATGGGAGGGCCGCTAACATTATATGATGCCCGCATCAGATCCATTTTATCAATTCTTTGGCTTTCTCAATTGAAATTGGTAGGAGACAACTTTTAATGAGAGGCTTCAATCACAAAAAGAAAAGAGATAAAATTAAAGCTTGATAATTATTGACCTATTAATTCACTTTTTGAATACCCAAAAAAATAAAAATGAAGAGGCAAAAATACATAAAACAAGAGGCAACTAATAAAATTCTACTTTTAGATTATTCCTTTAGAAAAGTCATTTTCACAATGATAAAAATATTATCCAAATCTATGTAATATATGCTATATATAAAATCCAATGTATTTCTCTCCGAGTTGTATGTGATTGTGGGATTTAGAAAGTGGTATGATAATGAACTTGTAAGTGAAGGAACAAACAAACAAACAAACAAGCCCTTATTTTGTGAGGTTATGGAAACAAAAACATACATGAAAAAAGAGAGAGAATATGAATAATTTTTTATATCTAGGCCTTTTCTCTCAGCCTTTGTCATGTAAAAAGTTTTGCATGACAATCATGGCCGTCAAATCATAAAGTCATCTTACTTAGTTGACAAATTATTGTTCTTTCTCCACTATTTTTAATTAAATTTGCGATTTTTAGATTATGAGTTTTCTATTATGAAGTATGGAGTACTTGTTTTTTCTACGTAAATAATAATGAATATGTATATACGAGGTATATATTTTTAATATGTATCAAAACTATAAAACGTAGTATTAATGTTTAATTTCTAATTTACTAAAAGATAAGCTAATTGATTAATCTTTTTTTACAAAATAATTGATTAACCTTATTACTTGCTTGATTTTATCATCCCTTAATTCTTTGAAAAATGATATGAGCATCTGAAAATTCTGCATATGTAGATGATTTGAATACACAATTATGAAATCTTTTTATCAGCCTCAACTATGTCTTTGAATGGAATCAATTATTATGTCTTCTTTTAAAGCTATAATATCAAGATATGAAATCTTTATTTTGTATGACATCAATTACATTATGTCTATTATAAAGGTGAAATCAAGAACACCAATAAGGTCAACCTCTAATTTGAGCATGCATAAACTTGGAATATTCCAACTAATAAACACTTAATTGAGCTTACTAACTACTAAGTACTTTTTACATCTACTATCTACATATATTTCCAACAAACCACTTTGATATGCACTTTAAGAAAGATATAAGACTAGGTAACCAAACAAATTAATTGAATTAATTTCTCACCACCGATAAGAAGAAATTAATAAAGTTATTAAAGTTAGTTGTTATGGTTTTAAATTTTATTGCTTATTAATCTGTTCATTCAACTTTTCAAATAACTTTCTCAAGTAGCGTGTCAGGAAGGTGTGTTATATAGGTATAAAAGAACAGAGAAAGTATAATTTATCACTTGACAATATAATTCTACGGAGTATTTATTTTTTATAAACTTTTTAAAAATTATTTCAATCTTGTGATCACATTATATTATCATTTACACATTTTTCATTATTTATATGCATGGCTGTACGTATTGGTGAACCGGAAAACATTTGTCTGTGATTTAGTCTTTTTTTTCTTCAATGGAACATAGTGAAGAAAAATTAACATAATAAAGTTAAAAGAGTGTAAAGCAAAAGAGTTCTAATCAAATCATTATGTATAATAATAGTGCAACAAAAATTATCATCATAATTTGGTAGTCAGGATCATTGAGATTATAATTCAAGTTTAAATTATGCCTATTGGTCTGTTCGATTTTGTATCAGTTAAAAGGTGTATAGGTTAAGGTTTTTGGTGTTTGAAGCTATATGCCATTAGTAGTATAAAGCCTCATCAACTCCTTTTAATTTACAAAAAAAAAAAAAAAAAAAAAAAAAAAAAAAAAAAAAAGGTCTGAGAGATGATTATTTTGGAGAAAACGTTTTAACAGCTTAGTACAATTAGTTTAATTTTCAAAATCATATGAACTAATCTGATTTGAATTTTTCTAATTTGATCCTTTTTTTCCAAATTTGACCAAACTTTGATGATCTTATTTTTGACCAAAACCAGCTTTATCTATCAAGGAAAAAAAAAACAAGGAACATCAAGTGCTAGGGGAGACTTCTTCAATCCACAGTTAAAAAAATTTGTCAAATGAGAGATTGAGAGGTATTAGATTCGTATTAATATATATATGCATTTTCAAATATAAAATTTTCATAATTTTTTAAATTACGAAAATAAAGATGTTTGACAATAAATAAATGCAGATAAAATATTAAGTTCTAATAAGTTAATTGTTAAATAAAGGTTATCCAAGTTCATCTTACAACTAAAATAAGTTCTAATAGAGTCTAATAAGTTTTGATATAAAATTAAATAAATACATACTAGCTAAATCCAAACATTATCCATTTATATAATAGTTTACTTAATCAAAGCGTCTACAACATGCTATGATTCCCTTTAAATTAAGACAATTTGATTATTGTTACCCATCTAACATAATATCAAATGATAACATTCTATCTCTTTCACTTTTTTTAATGATAATCCGATTTTTTATTACCCAATACAATTTGAAAGTTTATCTTAATTTACTGGTAACATTTTACATGGTTCTAAAGCAACAAAAATTGCTTCTATTATGTGTAATAACTTTTTTTTAAAAAGTAGAAATTCTTAAGTCAATTCACTAGATACTTTTTATTTTATTTTATTTTTTAATTATTATTTTTTAATATGCATAAAGAGTGACAATGATAAAAGAACAATGATGAAGCCGAGATACTATCGATTAGGCATTTACTAAATGAGGCGGGTTCGTGGATGGCATCCACAAAAGTTGAGAACCATATAAAAAATTGACAACATGACAAATAGAAGATTTTTCAAAAGTAGACATACATTCATTAAATACTCTAAAAACAAAGTTAAAACAGATAGAGTAGATAATTTCATGAACTACCAACCAATGTATTTATGCATAGATCTCTAACTATCATTATAATATACCATAATAATCCGACATGACTTTATTCTCTGGTTTAGTAAAATGCTAAAATGGCAACATTCTTGGAATTTTACAGCATAGACTAGCCAATTACAAGATCCCAATAAAAATGTTATAATGGTTTTCTTCAATCAATTGATATACTTTAGGTAGTGGGTCGATTTGCATGGATTATTGCAGAGGCTAGTACGTGGATGGTTGGGTCTATGTATAATTACATCTTTGTCATATTATTATATCTAAAACAAAATCACAAAGAACTTAGCTAGGTACCTTTTCTTTTCAAAAAAGAGCCCTTTCAAAAGCTTCAATTCCTATAATGATCTTTACAACTTATTAAGTGATCTAAATAAGATGTCTTAATCTGATTTTGTTAACGTCAGATCTAGTTGTTGAATCTTATATTTGATTTGGTAATGCACAACATTATCAAGTGGGATATTTTTAATCTTAATGAATACCTTCCAATACATCTGATAATTTTCATAATACTTAGTAAATAATGTGTCAAAAAATTGATACCCACTAAAAATATTTAGAAAAAACTACTATGTTTATATTTTTTTATTGGAATATATATATGTACAAGGGCTCTTTTATACCATACCTTTTAACCTAAATTTGTAGAAAATCTTGGGCAGGGAAGTATATAATAATTGAACTCTTGGTCTTAACTCTTAAGTACCCTATGTCAAATTAGGATTTGAGCTAGTGATATTATATTACATACTTGTCTAAGAAATACAATAATCACATAATGTGATTTATATTAGTATTCTAAATCAGGTCTTGAGTATCACCCCTTCAGACTTAGGGCTTGTTCTCATACGTGGAAATTCAGTCCACTTTAGTTCAGTTCAGTTCAGCTCCTTATTTCCTTCTCTTATAAAATATTCATTTCAGTTCAGTTCAGTTCAACTCCTAATTTCCTTCTCTTATAAAATATTCATTTCAGTTCAGTTCAGTTCAACTCCTAATTTCCTTCTCTTATAAAATATTCATTTCAGTTCAGTTCAGTTCAACTCCTAATTTCCTTCTCTTATAAAATATTCATTTCATTTCAGTTTAGTTCAGCTCAGCTGAGTTCAGTCAATGAGAACAGGCCCTTAACCAATTAATTAAGCTAGTTGATCATCCACTTATGAATATTATATATAATTTTTTTTATTTTTTATAGAGTATTCACCTAACTATTTTTTTACATTCTTTTCTTATAAATACTATAGTTTTTGAAAAAAACAATCTAGTTGAAATAATTTTTCAATATATACTTTGCTTATAAATATAACAAACACGCACTCTTTAAATGTAGCCGAATAAACATAAAATTAATTAAAAATGTGGAGTATATAATTTAGTAATTGTGAATATTTAATGTTCTTATTTCTTTCTTGAGTCATTGGAGATTATCAAATTGAAAAGAAGCTCCTAGTATGATGGCAAAAACAGGTAGGGTAAATTTACAAATCTTTTTAAATTTCTATCAAAAAATAAAAAAATGCAATTCTTTTGATGTAAGTGGGCTGAGTCACAATTCGATTAAGGTATGAAGACAGCTTTTACAGAAAATGATGACAGACAGTTTTCAATCTCTTTACAAAAATAAGACGAACATATGATGTCACATTAACAAAGTTAAACTGCAACACTAGTACTTAGCTTGTACATTTTCTGTAGAATATATACACTACATAAAGCATTAAAGCCAACGGAAAGCTAACTTCTACAACTACAAATAGTTGCTAATTAGGTGTCTTAACTCTTAATTAAGGGTAACAACATTTATTCAACAGTAGTGTCATGCCCCCCTTCAAAAAAAAAAAAAAAAAAAAAAAAAAAAAAAAACAGTAGTGTCATGCAATTTTTTGTTATTTTTACTTTGACAATTATCTAATAGGACATTGAAGTTAAATAATAGCTTATGTTACTTAAATAAGATTGTCAGTATTTTTTTTTTTTTTTTTTTTTTTTTTTTTTTTTTTTTTTTTTTGACAAAAACGATTGTCAAAGTTTTGCTATGCATTAATCTCTGGCTTGGAATAAACCGTAAATATGAGAAACTTTAATTTGTAAATAAAATTGACATATACATATGTCATATCTCAAATGTGTACATAGATGTCCATAGTCCATTGTTTACTACTTTATAATATTGAACATTAGACTAATGTAATATGAGAAACTTTAATTTGTTAAATTGATGCTCATACATCAGATATAACGTCGCGTACATCTATTGTTTACTATATGATGTGATGTTTTTTATAATATTACCATGCAAAGATTGATGGAGTTGATGGAAAATTCACCCTTGTGATTTTGAGATCACAAGTTCTAGCCCACTAGCTACATTTGCTCGGAAGTAGTGGGATTCCCTTTTCTCCCCCCCCCCCCCCCCCCCACGTACTCTCAAGCGTTGACTTGCGGAGTTGGGCTGACTTATTTTGCAAGAGGTGCAAGTTTTTTATCGATATCTTTAATTTCGTAATAAAAAAATTATGAAAATCACATATTAATACAACACAGATTATTACGAATTTAACAAGACCCTATTTGATATATTTAAACAATCCCTAACTCCTAACTTTTTTGTGAAAATTAATACCAGTATAAATTCAATTATTTGAAATAAGGACAACAGAATAAAATAAAGCAAAGTATTAACAGAAACTAGATCTTGTTCTTGACTAAACGTTGGTATCTTTTGAAAGAATAAGGTATAAGTTCATGACTAGCTCACGTTGGTATTGTTTACACGTCATCATTGCGTGATTAGGTCGTATAATTTTTCCTACACATCTCAATTGAATTTATACGTAGTAAAAAAAAACTTCCATGCAAAAGTATAATTTGTTCTGTCAAAAAGTTGTGTATACTCGCCACTAAATAATTGACTTAAAAGGGAATAAAATTAGAATAAGATCGAT
Source organism: Chenopodium album (assembly GCF_948465745.1). NCBI lineage: Eukaryota > Viridiplantae > Streptophyta > Magnoliopsida > Caryophyllales > Amaranthaceae > Chenopodium > Chenopodium album. The sequence continues at coordinate 71,461,391 of NC_137838.1, read as the reverse complement.
CACCAAATTAAAGTTACTTCTAGACTAGCTTGTCAAATCTAATAATAATGAATAATAACAATAAAATTTAAAAAAAAAAAAAAAAAAAAAAAAAAAAAAAAAAAAAAAAAGGGGTAAGCTAAGTAAAAATCTCGTATAAAAATATAGGCATTATTCTAGAAAAAGTTTGCACATTTTATGAAGAAAAAAAAAAGTTTGAACATAATTTTATACTTTTAACCCAGGGTATTATATATAGCTTAGCTAGGCACCTATATATTGTAGGTAGCTAAGCTACCTCCAGACAATTTGAATAGACATGTACATGCACCCCATTTTGTTCCTAATTGGTCCTACATATTCCAATAGTTTTGCAAATTCACAATGTTGTGTTTGCAAAAATTAGACAAATAAGATTAAAAAAAAATAGCCTTTATACCAGTAGATCATAGTGTTAATTACCCCGTAATCCGTAGTTTATATTATTGGATCTTACTATCCTAGTTTATACGAAGTATTATATGGTCTCTCCATTTTATTTATTTTACAACATGCCTTTTATAGAAAGGATCACAATATGTTAACACTTAAGTGCTGTCAAATTTCAAACCGAAATCGTTTAACTGTCCGAAACCGACCGACCCAAATGAGAACTGAACCGATTAAAAACCGATTTTTTTGAAACCGAAAACCGGCCCTAACCGTATTTTAGTAAACCCGAAACCAAATCGACCTGAATAATGTTAAACCGTATAAGAACCGAACTCGTTAACAAACCGAACCGAATATAAACCGAACTGAAAGAAAACCGAACCGAAAAAGAACCGAACCGTATCTAACCCGAAACCGGTTCCAACCCGAAACCGTTTAAACTGGCAAAAAAACCGCTTACACCGAACCGTTAGCAAACTGCTACCCGTTTGCACCGAACCATTTAAAAACCGAACTGATTGTAAACCGAACCGTTTATGAACCAAACCGCTTCTAAATCGAACCGTTTACAAACTTTTTTATATAATTAAATGGATTTTTTTTTTTTGACGGGGATATAATTAAATGGATTAAATATTAGAAATCTTAGAATATTTTTTTTAAAATAGCAAGACAAATCATTCATTAAGGTCTTAAGGATAATCAGTGTTCACAAACAAGAGCAAAACAAGCAGGCCCAGGCCCTGCCTCAAACTATTAGCAACACTACTGCCTCTAGTCATGTATACATTTGAGGTGATGAAACCAAATGAACAAAAAGCTTGTAATATTAAGCACCAAGGCTTGGCTGAAGGCGTAATAAATAAAATTAATTCACAGAGACTATTAAGCATATGATTACATTGATTCTGTGAGTAATAATGAAATAAAGATGGGAGTGTGCTAGTGACATGAATATACTATTAGGCTATGTTTTAATTCAGATTCAACTATAATTTAGTAAACTTGAAATGGAACCGATATGAATAACGTTAAAGTGGTTAAACAATCGAAGAACCGAACCAGTTATAAACTGAACTGAAAAAGAACCGAACCAGTTAAAAACTGAACCGAAAAAGAACCGAACCAGTTATAAACTGAACCAAAAAAGAACCGAACTGTTTCTAACCCGAAACCGTTTCCAACCCGAAACTGTTTGAACCGGGATAAAAACCGTTTACACCGCACCGTTAACAAACCGCAACCCGTCTGCACCGAACCGTTTACTACCCGGACTGTTTACAACCCGAACCGAATTAAAATTGCTTAAGAATAAACCGAAACCGAATCGAACCGATAACTATTTAAATCGGACCAAAACCGACCCGTGAGACAATTAAACCGATTCCAAACCGACCCGATTAAATACCGAACCGATTTCAAACCGAACCGAAACCGAACTGTCAAACCGTTTTGACAGTGCTTTAGTTGACATAATTTTACCACTATATATACAGAAAAAAGTGTAAATTTGTTAAGGTATACGAATTTACATTGAGTATATATATATCTTTATCCTTTAGTTTACTTATTCGATCTAATCACTTTGTTAAATAACGTATTAAAAAATGAGTTGCAAATATGAATTAAAAAAAAAAGAGATACAAGTCATAATTGCAATAAATTTACTTTGAGGCTAGATGCATGCATGAAAATTATATACAAGAATTATGTTTGCTTATTCAAAATTTTATTTACATTAATGTAATAAATCGATAGTGTTCAAGAATGATTTGATATGCGTGTTCAATTACGCATAATTTGTTGCACATCTTAACTATATATTGCGTTCATAATTGAGTTTAGATAATTTGATTAGAGTAAAAATAAATCAGTAGGCTAACATGTTTGAATTGGGGATTTCGTAACAGTTTAGCATGGAGAGAATTGAAGATTCACCAAAAAGTGGGTTGAACAAAAAGATCAAACGAATCCAATATATTTCACATTTGAAGGTCAAAAAAGCTTGCCGTGGTCCATGGCATGAATTTGAACTAGCTAGACGTACTCAACAATTGGCTCCTTCTCCATCCATCTTTCTTGTCCCATAATTACTTTGGACATTCTAATTAATTACATATTAGGGTAAACTTATTATTAACTTAAGCACTCATTCTTCAGATTAAGCTAAGTGAATGCTATATCATACTTTGGTTACGCATTTAGCGCCGTGGAGGGGGTTTGAAATAATATTCAGTAGTTTTATACGACTGCTATGATTGTAAATAAGTATGTAATATAAATTCAAAATTAGTTTTAATTTAGGGACATATGACAAAATTATCATTTATATCCGTATAGATGTAATTAATGTTTGTTTTACTTATGTTTTCACTTATATCCTTATATAAATCCCTAGCTATATCATTTTTCTAAGTAGTGGATGATGATATATGCAAAAGCTTTTCTAGTAAAATTATACTCCATTCGTCCTATAATATAATGCTCATTTTCAATGAATGTTTTTACGTCGATCATTTGAAAATTTCACATTTTCATTTTTATAGAAAAAAAAATTATATATCTAAGGATCATTTATTTTTAATAATGAGCTACACTACAACTATCTTAATATTAAATTATTTAATTTTAAGCCATCCTCCATCAATCATTAAAAATTCACTAATTGTGTAGTCTTCTTCTGTTTTTTTTTTTCTTTTTTTTTTTTTTTTTTTTGACAATAGCACATCACTAATTGTGTGGTCAATGACAAGTAATTAATTTAACTATAATCAAACGCAAGATCGAATTTAGCAGCCTTGTTTGGTCAGAAAATACTATAATTAAGAAAATGTAATGATGCTTAGTCGTTGTATCTTACAATTAGTATCAAAAAAGTGATAACCAAACCAGCTTTAATCCACAGATTACCAACTTTGGGTTAAGTATATTACCAACCGGAAGAAAATATACTCCGTATAAAAAAGCATTTTTATAAAATATATTTCATTCATTTCATGAAAATATTATTTAGAATATTAATATTTGAAATATTAATACGAAGTATAAGAAACATTTAAGTTGTTGCACCTAACCAAAACAATCAAGTATTGAATTGGTAAGAACATCCTTTATCCATCGAATATTTAACTGACGTGTTTGTAATTAAAATAATATTGCATGTTTAGGAAGCCAAGATTGTTGTAGTCAGGTATTCCCTTTGATGATCTTCACTTTCTCACTTTTAAATTCTTAAAGAATGACTCGGAAAACCCCTCTTAATCTCTTTCATTTACATGCATGATTAATACTTCATAATTTATTAAAATTGCTTATTTAATTATAAATCAAGTTTATGTTTGATTTTGAGCCGGTTTGAGGTTGGACGAAAGTATACCATGTTCTATAAAAAAAAATAAAAAAAAATTATAATTACAAAATAAATTTTTTTTAAAAAGTTTGATATATTAATTAAATGTCTGATTTGATTGGGTCTAGATCAACCCGGATTTATGGGGCTAAATTCCATTTTAGAAATGTACTTGTGTAATTTTTATTCTCAAGTAAGGGTCTGTTTCGATTTACTGAAAACAATATTATTAAATTGAACTGATTTGAACTGGATTAACTGGGGCTGAATTGAACTGAAGTGAATAGAGTAGAGCTGAAATAAATTGTTTATGAGAGAAGAAAATTAGGAACTGAATTGAACCAAATTGAACTGAACTAATTGGAGCTGAACTGAATTGAACTAATCTGAACTGAAATTAAACTGAACTAATCATGCCCTAAGTTGTACTTCCTTTTTTAAGCTCACAATCTTTGAAGAACTAGTTTCTTTTACTTCACTTTCAAATTCATTTCAAGAGTTGTTGTTGTGCCTTGTGAGAGCATTGTACCGGAGACTGTATCTTTGTAATAATGCAATGAGATATTTTCTAGATTTAGGGCATGCACTAGCAAGTAATTGACTATAATGTCTTTGGATTCTTGTGCTAGCTCCAAGGGTCAGTTATCAATCATTCTTTTGTCCAGTGTTCTCATTTCTGCTTCATTTAATCAGATCATAATAATAATCTAGCTAATTGCTCCAAATCACTTTATTACTTCTCAATCAAATCACTTAAAAAAAGTTTAATTTGTTTCCCCAATATTACTAGATTGGTTGTTGACTACTTAATGTAATCATCATCTCCAAAGTATGCTTTATTATTGTTATTATTATTAGCATTGCCTTGAGAATAGTAAATTAAGTATGATGCAAATATACATTGCATGATATGATGATGATCATAAAGGTATATGCTATAAATTCATACAAATTAATTACTATTGTATAGTATGTAATATTATTGCAACTACACATGTTTAAATTATTGTACAAGTTTGCGGATCATGTCTTCATAAGTTGCCAAGAATTTGCAAGTGTAGCCCATCTTCCTACAGTTATCTACTTTGACTAATATTTGCTGCGCCTTGTTCATCACAACTCAATGCTACAAGTACATTATATCATAGCAACAATTAGTGACAGTTTGACATTTAACAATGCAGAACATGATTGAATCATGCATGAATCGTCACAATAATTTGATTGGCACATATGCTAATACACAAAGGTACTTAACCTTAAATATATGCAATCATATAAACATATATATTAATACAAATTATGAAAATATTATATTTAAATATGTGCATTGAGACTAATCCAACAATATATTACACAACAATTATTAATTTTTACTAGTAAAAGTGTAGTCAAAACTAATACGAATAGTACAAAATAGTGTCAAATCAAATTATTACGAGTATATTCAAGCCAAAAAAGGAATACAAAGACTAGAATAGACCCGGTCTACAATAACTTATTGTAGACCCAACCTTCTTTTATACCATACGAATGTGATTATATCATACAAGATGTGATTATATTACTACAAAAGTGATTATATCATTTTGAAGCTGTTATGTAAATGTATAACTCAAAAAGTGAATTTATCGTTATAAAAAGTATCAAATAGTAAATTACATCATTTTAAAACATGATTTTTAAATTTTATCATCCTAAAGATAATTATATAATCTCATTAAATAGTTTAATATGAGATTATATAATTCAAAATATGACTCACAAAAAGATAATTATATCATCTAAAAAAGTGATTATATCATCCAAAATGTGATTATATTATTTGAAAGTGTCAAATTTTGGGTCTACAATATTTATTGTAGACCGGGTCCATACAAGACCAATTGAGGAAGGAATGAAGCTGTATATATTAATTTTTTTTTTGGGTGATAAAGTATACTACGCATTTAGGATTAAATCAACTACATTTTGCATGAAATATATATTCTTTATATACTAAAAAAAAGTCAGTATAATATACCCCGTGTGAATAATTGAATAGAGCACAAACCAAATATTGCAATTTTTTTCATTTGTATTTTGGGATTAATAACTATTCAAAATTGCACCTATAGTTGTTCTAAAACATGTGAAATAAGTTTCTACTATTTCTGGACTACATATATCATTATTATTGATGTGACTCTTCATTCCCATTACTAATTTGCAGACTGATAATATATTGAAACTCTCAAATAAACGCACCAACAAATTAAAAGGGGATATTGTAAGATCTTCATACAATCTTTTCAATGCACATGCTTATAGTAATAGATGGTGTAATCAAGCATACATCCAATAATTAAGTATTTACTGATATGAATCTCCTTATATTTCGTATATTTATTAATTCCTATTTGATTAACATGCATCATGAGAAATACCATGAAAAGTGATATAGAGTGTAGGCTTATATTTATTCCCTTTTTCAATCCTAAACAATGCATGATACTTTGCATATTTTAGGAGATGTAATTGCATTGTGAATTAACCATTCTCAATTACGAAGTAAATTTCACCAAATTATCCCCCCCCCCCCTTTCCAACATGTCTAGGCTGTTAACCCGGGGAAGACCCGTGAGAGGTTTCGGTAGGGTCCTTTTTCTTTCCAAAAAAAAAATCTCAATTATGAATTGAAGTACCTACGTAGTATGTTTTTGAAAACCATGGATTGGAGTAGTTTATTTTACAATAGGGAGAGTGTGGAGTCGACATACAACCATATTTCTAGCTAGTGTTTTAATGGCGGCACGGATAATGTTTTCGAAATATCTATAAAGATGTTATATAAGGGTATACCTCCTTATATCATTTTGCTATTGGAGATCGAAATTAAATGAATAGAAACATGTTGGTGGTAATTTTAGTGGCTAACAAGGGATATGATTGATACTAAACATCATTAAGCACCTTATAAATTCTCTCCTTCAAATGGTCAATTGTCTTTTTTTAAAAAAATAAGGTTCGCATGACTCATCCTTTTGACTTAACTTAAACATGCTTGTCACCAGCTTAGTCTCGATATTAAGTATTTGGCAAAAGCTAATGAGCGCCCCCGGGGCGTTAGATAAGAGAATTAAAGTGCAAATATTAGAGTAAAATTAACATTAATTACACCGAACGACGCGTGATTTTATCATGAATTCCTAACTTAATACCATTTCAACCAATATAATTTATCCTTATCTAACGCCCCGGGGCGCTCGATAGCAAGATCGTAAATATTTATATATGACAAATTAACGTGTATGCTGTTACAAAACTAAAAAAAGGAGATGCTAATCATGAAATTAAACAATGGTCATTAATTATGTTATGTGTAAATGTGTAATAGGAAACCCTAGTTATTTCAAATTAACAGTAATTAAAAGTATATAAGTGTCGTTAATACCACTATTTGAACAGAAAATATGATGATAAAAAAACAGTTATATTTAACAAGACTTTATCACTTTCCCCATGAGTGGCTAAGCTAAAACATCTTTTACTTTCACTCAAGGAGTTCCTCTTTATTTATTAGTTCTCTAATCTTTTTCCAAATTATTGATTTTTTTAATAATATAATATGGTAAAATCCAAGCAAAATCTCTCCTTTTTACCTATTTGAAGAAAAGGTGACCTAACAGACCGCAGCTTTAGCTTCCCATCATCCCATGAATCCTCTTTTCACAGATTTGCATTATCCCCCAACATGTCATTTGTCCCTTTTTTTTTTCTTTTATTTATTTATTTTCATTTTTTTTTTTTAGTTTTTCTATTTGGACTATATTCTCCCATCTTATAAATAAATTATACCTTTTCTCAAAAAATAAAATTAAAAAAATAAAAATAAAAATACCTCCATATTTAGGTTTTTTTTTTAATTATTTTTTTATTTTAAGGTACAAAAATTACTCGCTCTATTGGTCCTAACATTTCATACTTTTATCAGTCGGCCTTAACTACGTTTTAGATATTTTTTAAAGGGTGATAGATATGCAGATTGCCACTCTCAAAATGTCTTTAGTGAGAATATATAGAGCTCTTAAGGTCAGAGATCCTTTTCTTACCACTAGGTAATTAGTTGATGGGTTTAATGAAAATTGAACCAACAAAATCTCCCATTATTGCCCATTGGAACTCAAGGGAGTGGCTACCTTAGCCAACTCCCGTTCTGAGCTCCCAACATACTTTATATGAACTTCGAAGTATTTGTTTTAATTAGCTAGCTAAATTACTAAATACTCATACTACGCTTGGTGTGTATAATGGTATTTAGATAAAGACATAAGATCAAATCTCGTATAAAAAAAGCGAGATATACGTGTATAAAGTGATGAATGCATTTATATCCATCAGGCCATCAGCAACTGACAGCAGAATTACAGCAGTTAGATAGATTTGGAATAAGATGGCGCAATGTATGTTAAATTGGGCACATGTAGTTGCAGTCATTTAGGGCCATTCTTTTTTTTTATTTATTTCATTACTTATTTGATGCACATATTCTATAATCTTGTAAGAGAAGATTGTATCTATTTTATCTGCATTATTTTGGTAAAGATAAAATAAATGTTAGAAAGAATAATTCGCGATCGAATAGTACTGTAGTACCTAAATTCCACAACATCTCATGTACTTAAATCCGTTATTATTTCTTGAAATGAAATCCAACATGACATGTCTGGACCTTAATTCACTTCTGATTAATGGTTTTAAAGTCTCCCTTTTCTTTGATATGGACATCAATAATAATATGGACCGATCGATAATGTATCGATTTATTAACATGTACAGTACTTTGTATGTATGTCTTATCAAGATGTATTATTTGCAAATATACATTGTTTTCCATTTTTATTGAGACGGGTGTATGGTAAGACACGGGTGACTTTTCTATGATATTAGGGTGAATTTTGCGGTTGGGATTGTTGGCGATTTTTAATGAGAGATGGGCAGATGTTTTTCTGTCTCGTGGCCTAGCTATTGCAACTAATTGCCTGCAATGCCGCAAATATAGATTGTTACACTGTTATATGAAATCATGCTCTAGTCAAAAAAATATGCAGAAATTAAATACAAAGTTGACATTTGCAAGGTTGCAACTGAAGTAGATAGTGACATGGTATATATAGATTAAATCATAAATCATGTCATAATATATAAACCCTACTTTCACAATAAAGGACTACAAGAAGTTGAAGTTATCTTCTGTAAAAACAGCGAATTATACTTGCTGCTGGTAGATTTGGCACTTCGCTTGCTAGAATACTTCAAGATTTTTACAAGTGATTAATGAATTTACGAGTGTAAAAAAAGGGAGTAGCTTAGTAGTCTGATTGTGATCAATATGTAATTTCTAATCTCTACTACTCTCTCCGTCCCTAGAAATAGGAATGTAATTTAGGAACGGAGGGAGTATTGAAATTACTACATACCAATGGCATAACAACATATAATCACATAATTACATAGTGATCAATCCTTCAGAAACAAATATACGCTGCGGAGTAAATCACATTTAAAGACTTGTATGATCTAGCTTTTTGTTTGCATACATATAAAATTAGAATTATTCAATGATCCAGCATTATTCCAGCCTATAGATTGTGTTTTGAGTGGTAAGTTTAGATAATGATAAAAGGAAACTTTAAGAAATTAAATTTTAAATCATCCTCAGGAGAAAAAACTACTAATATGTCAATAATAAATCATATAGTGATAATTTTCAAAGAAAAAAAATAAAAATAAAATCATGTACTGATAGAATTTTACATGGAACAATATCCAACTTATGCAAAACTAAGGGCTTGTTCTCATTGACTAAATTCAGCTGAACTGAACTGAACTGAACTGAACTGAACTGAACTGAACTGAGCTGAACTGAACGGAATATTTTATAAGAGAAGGAAATTAGGAGCTGAACTGAACTGAATTTCAACGTAAGAGAACATACTCTAAATGTATTGTGCTTGTTTATCATGAGTAGGAGAGACCTCTATAAATTTTATTTTATTTTTATTTTTTTATTATTTTTTTTATTTTTTTTAATTTTTTTTTTAACATCTGAGTGTACATTATTTTATTTCTCATTTAAAAATTTTAAGCCGAGCAAAATATATCAATGAGCATATATAACTCTCTGGATGCACTCAAGTTTATCTAAACGTTTTAGACATTTAAGATGATTTTCAGCTCAACCCAACATGTATTACAAAGAGCCAAAGTACGAAACATCAATAAATATTAAAAAGGATCGGACCGAAGCAACTTAGAACAGTTGGTGATAAATAAAACACATAAACAACAATCAGAAATGAGTAAAGAGCATAAATAGCATCATTATAAAAGCACATAACAATAAAAATAAATTACACATTATAAAAAATATAAATTAAAAAAAACCTAAATATTAGGTTATCTTTTTACCCAGTTGCATATTTTTTTTGGTGCTTAGAGAGCCACAAAGGCGGGTGATGAGAATCGATCCCAAGATCTCTTGGAACCGGGAGGGGAGCTCTAACCACTTCAGCTATCCCTCACTCTCTTACCCAGTTGCATATAGATCTATAATAATTAGGTATAGCCTTTAGGCTCCGTTCACTGCATCTTATTTTTGCTGATGTGAAATTATTTTTTATTGAACTGAAATTATTTTTGTTAAATTAAAATTAATTTTATTTATTTTCTTTTAAGATACTAATTTTTGCTGATATGAAAGTATTTTTATTAAACTGAAATTAATTGTATTAAAGTTAACTTATTTTTACTTAAGTGAAATTATTTTTATTAAATATTATTTTTTAAAATAAAGTAAACATGACCTTACTATGCTTGAAAAGGAGGTTAAAAATTTACAAAATTTATTGTAGTGGATTGCCCATTAGGCCGAGCTTTAACAAGGACACTATGTTTGGAGTTTGGACCAACCTTTTAAAACAACGTTGGGATCATATACAAGTATACAACCATGACCTTTACCAAAAAAAAAATAAGGCCCAAATATTGATTTATTTTATTTTATTTTATTTTTATCTTGTTGATTTGGGCCTTGTTTGAAGATTACAGTCTCTTAAAACATTGCTTTTGCTGGATTTTTTTTTTTTACTTGTACAATATTAATTATTTATGGCTAGACTCTAGTTTAGCCATTTATCCCTACACCCCCCCTAAACGACGCGTACCACTACCCCCACACATCCCAACCTACCCCACAGTAACTTCCCTCTAAAACCGCCAGTAACTTCCCACTACCCCAACCATATATATATATAATTAAAAAAAAAAAAACTTTTCAAATGATCACATTTACTCTGCATTTTCTCTCTCATCCTCTTTCTCCAATTTCTCACTCAACCTCCATTTTCTCTCTCTACTCCATTTTCGTACATGCAATTAGCAAGTAAAATCGTCTAAAGTGTCCGACATAAGAGACGAAATTGCACAATCTTTACAAATTTCAACAAGAACAAACCAAAAATCTAATGAGTAAGTATGTTTTACATGTTTAGTGTAAAATTAATTGAAAATTGCGAAACAAAACCCTAATTTTTTGGTATTTTTTCTTTTTGATGATGTTTCAGGAAAAAAATTGAAAATCCTGGAGTTCCAGAACAATCAAAGTAAGTATTACTGATTTTTTTGGAATTATAAGCATAATTTTATTTAAATTTGCTCATATTTAAACAAGTTACTGTTTAATTTCAATATAAACATAATTTTCCTCTATTTCTGAGACGATAATAAAAATTTAAACAAGTTACTGTTAATATTTGAATGTATGCATAATTTTGATTAAATGATCAACCAAAAACTATATAAAATATACAAAAAAACGAACTGTGGAAAAAAATATAACGTATAGTATTGTGAAATATAATGAACAAATACAAAACAGTATATGTTCAAATTGGATTGTGTGCATATATGTGTGCATATATATGTATACATATGTTCAAATTTGTATAGTATGTGTACAGCATGCAATTTATGTTTGTTTCTAAATTGTTCATTTCTAAATTTATGTGTATACATTTACTGACATATTAATTGTTCATTTCTAAATTTCATTTTGTACAAGTAGAAAACATATACTTTATTCATCTGTGTAGTAAAATGAACATTTACAAAACACTATATGGTCAAAATTCATATTATGTTATATATATCCATATATGTGTATACAAATGTTCATTGCTACAACTATACTGATCATTTATATGAACTATTCTGTACATTTGTCTAACATAGAAACATCATGTCAATTTTTATGATTTACAATATAAATTTACATTGTAGTGATGTACCATTTAAAGTGATACACTTGATGCAATTTGACAATGGAATGTTCATCAATCCTTATCCTATAATTCATGAGAGAAAAGAATGTTCTGAAATAGACAACAAATTGGATAGAAATGAAGTTATAAAAAAGTGGGAACCCTATTTATTAGGAGACAACCTACATCCCAAGTAAGTTGATGTACTTACAAATATTCATATATGTAATATTTAATGTACAATCATTTACTTCAATACTTAATCTCATAATTGAAATAATTTGTAAAATTTTAGTGAACCAAAAAAGTTGAAAGTGAAATTTATAATGTCAAGATCAAGGCCAGAGAAAAATCAATCAATAAGGTATAAATACTTAATAAAAATTCAATAATTTATTTTTATACAGTTACATAATCATACTTTTATGTATTAACATTCAAAAAAATTTCAGTGAACAAGAGAAGGAAACTTCAAAAATAGATGATGCATCAACAAATCAAGGGTATATTCTACCTCAATGTGTTTAATGTTCATTTATTTCTTAGTTGTCATACATAATCTAATGATTTGCATTCTCAGAAAAAAAAACAACCGAAGAGGAAGCAAAAACTGATCACCTACAACAAGAAAAGGCTGGATCAGAATTAGTGAATACAGGGTATTTGATTCCCATAATGTTCATTTTCATATTACTTAATAAACATTTTTAATCATTTGAAATTAATTGATTTTCAGAAATCAATCACCTAAGAAAGACACATTGCTGCAGGGTATTTGATCAACTAATGTTCATTTTCATATTAGTTTATAAACATTTGTAATCATTTTCAATTTTTAATTTTCAGAAATGAATCAACTGAAGATGAGCCTCCAAAAGAGGCTACAGCAAAGGATCAGCCTGCACCACAAGTGAAGGCTATAGCAGAGGACGAGCCTCCAGCAGAGGAAGAGCCTCCAAAAGAGGATGAGCCTCCAGCAGCAGTTGAAGAAACACATTCATACATAATGCAAAAGTATGAACATATATAACTTATTAAATGTTTCTATTCCACATTTACAATATTATTGATCATAAATTATTTGTTGTCAGGAAAAAAAATAAAAGTGTCAACTCAAGGAATACTAAAAAAACTGACCAAAAACTGGAAAACTGCTCCTGTTAGCAAGGTCATTGCTGCTAAAAAGGCCCCTGCTACAACTACTGAAAAGTCCTCTGTTGCAGAAAAATCCCATGCAGCAAGTTCTGCCAATGCACAACAGAAGGCCCCTGCTGAAATTAAAAAAATCCTATTAGGTAATGTACATAATTGTTAAATTAAATATTAAATTTTTTTTATCAATAACACTTATACTGAAAATGTTCATTTACCAATTTGTAAATGATCAAAATGTATAGGTGGTGAAGAAATTGAGATTGAGGATGAAACAGAAGAAGAATTGGAAAGACAAAGACAAGAGGAATTGCAAAGGGATGAGGAGTTGGCAAGGATATTGAGAGGTATAACACCTGTTGAAGAGTTAAATTTGTCTCAAAAGAGTGAAGAATCTTCACAAAATTCAAAGCAATCAAGAAGGAAAATGGTTGCAAGGAAAAATCAAAAGAAAAAAGAATTGGAAGAAAATCAGAAAAAACAGGAAGATGAACAATCACCAGCAAGAAGAACAAGAAGTAAATCACAAGGTAAATAAAATGTACAATTTCTAATATAACAATGATCATATTAAATAAAATATTACAACTATATTAATATTTATATAACAATGTTTATTTGCAGATGTTAAGTTGCCTAGCATATCAGCTATAGCAACAGCTGCTGCAGCAATTGCTGAAAACCTACCAGCAGCAACAACACCCAAAAAACCTGGGCGTCCAAGGGCTGCAACTGCAGTTGCAGAGAAACCTGCTAAGAAAACAGGGCGTACAAGGGCTGCAGTTATTGGGAAAGCAGGCCAAAAAGGTAAAAGAACATATCTAAAACAATAAATGTTCAATTACAATCTTACAGTTTGAAAATGTTTATTTTACTTAATATAATTGATCAAATAATTAGTTGGTCAGAAAAGACCTGCTGCATCAGCCAAAGGTCCTGCAAAAAAAAAAGAAAAGTCATAGATCAAGCGCCTTATGATGAACCATCAGAGGATGAAGAACAAGAAGAAGTCCCTGCAACAAGTTCTGCTCCTGCAGAAAAGAAAATTCTTTAAAAAGTAGAACAAAAAGGTAATGTACATATTAATAAAGTTAAATGTTCAAATACAAACTAGCAATTTACACTTTCATATATATGTTCATTTTACATATTATAATTGATCAAATGTTTAGGTGGCCAGAAGAGGCCTGCTGCATCAGCTAAAGGCCCTTTGAAGAAAACAAAAATCACTGATGAACAATCAGAGGAGGAAAATGAAGAAGATGAGAAAAGTGATACTGATAGTGGATCAGACAGTGAGGATCCAGCTTTTGATGCTGAAAAAGAAGAAGATGAAGAAAGTGAGGAGGTGGAAGTAGTTCAGGAAAAGAAAACAACATTGAAAAAACCAAAAGCTGAAGAAAAAAGAATGGTTCTGTATGAGAGGGAACCAATAAAAAAGATTGTGAAGAGGAAAACTGAACTTTCAGTGGCTAAAAAGAAAGAAGAGGAGGAAGAAAAGAATGAAGAGGAATTTGGAAGTTCGACAAGAGGAGGCCATGTCAAATTCATGCATTGGGTTAAGAAAATGAGTGATACACAGAAGAAATTAGTGCATGAAATAGAACTTGGGCCGTTGTTGGATATAGGACTTTCTCAGCTTGACAAACAATTCAGCCATTGGGTTTTAGATAGCTTTGAAGTCAGTAGTTGTAGTTTTGAGCTGCCTAAAGGTGAGAAAATTGAAATTGAGGTGGAAGATGTGAGAATTGTTTATGGTTTGCCAATGGGAGACATTCCCATTGTTGAAGCCAAATCAGACAGAGCAAGTGATGATTTTGGTGTATTTATGAAAAATTGGAGGTCAAAATGGCAAGGCAAAACACCATCTGTAAACCAAATTATTGCTCAATATACGAGTGATAAATTCAAAAACCAAAGGCCAGCAGAAGAAGATTTTCTCACCAACTTTTTGGTAGTTGCTGTGAATTGTTTGATGAAGTGTATTTCAAACAACCAATGCCATTTCAAGTTTCTGTTTTCTATGATGGACAAAGAAAAAATAAAAAACTTGAATTGGTGTCAGTACGTGTTTGACTCTCTCATCAGTTGCCATGTGACATGGAGAAAGAGTGGAGGAAAAAGATTCTACAATGGACCACTGCAATTTCTGATGGTAAGTTTACAAAACACAATAGTAAATTATAAAATGTTCATTTCAGTAACAATGAATGTTCATTAACAAAATGTTAAATATCTATTTCGTCTAAAATTTTAATCTTTTATATTAATTGTTCATTTGTATTATATTATATGTTCATTTATAATAATGGGTTTTGGTGCAGCTGTTCTACTTTGACAGAGTTCAAAGATTGAACAAAAAACAACCAAGAACAATTCTAATAATTTCTTGTTGGACAAGGGATATGTCACTTGAAAGGATAAAAACAGAAAATGATTTGAACTATGGATATGGAAAAGTCCTTCCAAGAATAGAAGAAAAGCCTGAAGACAATCCTAAGGTACAAAATGATCATTTATAAATTATGAAATGTTCAATATCAAAACACATAATGTCTTATATGATTTTTTTATATGTTCTATAAATGACAGGTCTTTATGAATGAATTTGCATCAATGGTACAAGAAGTTGGTGCATCTTTGGCAAGACTTTCTACCAAATTGGTTAAGGCAAAAGAACTCTTCCCCGGGAATCAGTTGGTGAAGAAGGTAGATGAAGTGTTGGGAAAGATGGCAAGAGAACCATCAATTCTCAGCCAAGATGAAGAAATATTTGGATCAGAGGATTTTTTGAATGTCATTGCACAAATTGAGAAGGAACTGATGGAGGAAAGTGAAGCAGAAAAAAAGAAAACAGGAAATGAGAAGGAATATGATATAAGGAAGGCATTCAGTTTGGGTTGCAACTTAACTCCCCCAACTCCAACAACTGGTAAATATGCTTACTTAAAAACTGTCATTAATTTGAATATCCTTACTTAAAGAGTATAATATAATTAAAGAATTAAATTTTAATTTATTTGAACACAGAAGCACATATTAATGTTGCAGCCACAACTTCAACAACAACTGATGCAAATGTTTCTTATAAGCCAGAAAAGGGTAAAGCTTTAATATCTATGTACAATTATGAAAAGTATAATGTTCATTTATAAAATAATAAGTTTGTTTAGTCTAAATATTCAAAAAAGTATATATTCAGAATAACAAATGTTCATTTACATTAACAATTTCATATATTTTAAATCAACAGAAAGAGTTGGAGGTTCAAATTCTGAAGAACCACAAGATGGAGGAAATTCAAAAAAAGGTAAAATGTTCACTTATATAGTAATAAATGAACATTTGTGATTGTAAAATATTCTTCTTTAATGATACTAAGTCTATATATGTGTGAATGCAAATTAATACAAAAAGCATTAAACAAAGGTGAAGGTTCAAAATCTGAAGCATTAGAAGAAAATGTTGAAGGAAATTCAAAGAGTGGTACAATGTTCACATATTACAAATAAATGATCAAATTATTAAGTATAATGTTCATTTCTAGTTATATAAAATTTCTTTCATGTATTTTGTTTGCAGCATTTGATTCAAAAGTTGGTGATCCCAAGACACCAACTGAAAATAGGGAAGCTGCTGGAGATATTTCTACATTCTTGAAATCTCCAGCATGTTCAAGTATGGAAGATGTCTTAGTAATATTTTAAGTGTTTATGGTTCAAAAAAGGAGAATAATGTTTTTTTTATTTTAATTACTCTTCATTACTAACCATGATTAATATTTCAGAGAAGACAAGAAGAAACAGTTATATGCTTCAAATGTGAAGGAAAGGTAAATGATCATTCCACATATACATGTTCATTTTCATTAAACTGAATAATCATTTATACTATATTTATATTCAGTGAGACAAAAAAAGATTCAAAAGAAATTGAAGCAGAGAAGATTCAAATTTCCAAAAACACAACAGGACAAAGGTAAATGGTCTTTACATGTGTATAGATTTATAACGTTCATTATCAATATACTAAATGATCATTCATAATTCAATATTTATTCAGTGACAGAGAGAAGACTTTGGAAAGAAAAAAATCAAGAGAAGCTGAGAAGGCAAAAACTGAGATTGCAAAGGAAAAAGAGATAAGGTATTACTATTTGTTCTTTATATAAAGTATTTGTTCATTATTAAAAAATTCATATTTGTATTAATATATGGTCACATTAACTAGGCCACAAAGGGAAATCCCAAATGTTCCTCTTGCTTTCCGATCTCCATACATGGTCAAGTACAAGGATTTGTTCAAAGATGAAGACATAATGAACAAACTTGTAACAGACTATGCTTATAGTGGAAAAGATCAAAGGTATACATCACTTACTTCATTAAAACTTTAACATTATGTTTGTTGTAAACTCATAAAATTTAAAAAATTGATATTTTGCAGTGAGCTACTATACTATGATGGAGTGAATTTGATCAATAGGGCAGAGATGAAAACTCTTGAAGGGGATACATTAGTAGTTAACAATGTGATCGATTCATGGGCAGTACTTCTGAATCAAAAAAGGTCAAAGAACAAGTTATACTTTTCAACATTTCCACATGTAAGTCTTTATTGAAATTACACATGTATACATTGGTGTACTAAAATGATCAATTCACTTATACTAGATGATCATTATGAATATTAAAATGATTCTGTGCATTATTTGCAGCAAATTATGTATGCAAATACAGTGTGTCCTGAAGGATCATCAATGGAGCTTAGAATTGCATACTTCAGAGAAAGAATAACAAATGAATTGAGGTTATACAAAATCAAGAGTGCAGTTGGATATCAACAGGTATTAATGAACAATATGGAATTATAATATGTTCATTTACATTAATGTGTATATATAATAATATTGTGTACTATGTACAGATTTTTTTTCCAGTGGCCATATATGCACATTTCTATCTTCTATGCATTGATCATGTCAATGAGACAATGCATATAATTGACAACAGGAAACTGCCAAAACATCAAACAATTGCAACAAAGTATGAAAACCAACCCCAATTGGTGGTAAGTATATTGTTTAATAGATATATAAATGATCAGTTTGTTTATACAAAATGATTAATATTGAAAATTAAAATGATCAATATTAATATGATCCTTTGAATTTTTTTTTTCTGTATATGTTGCAGTTAAAAGGATATGCAAAATACTTGAAAGGGTTGGGGTATGAAGATGCAGATTCTATTGAGAAATATAAGGTGGTTTTGCAAAAAATGAAGTGGAGGAGCAACGAAGATTACACCAACTGTGGAGTTTACATTATGAAACATATGGAAACTTTCACTGCTGATCCCAATGAAGAATGGGTTTGTGACCTAAAACCAAACAATGTAAGTAAATTTCAACAAAACAAAAAAATATACTTCATGATCACTTTATAATACATAATGATCATTTATATCCCATTAATGTTCATGTTTATAATAAATTATTTTCCTAAAACAGGTGAACCAAATCAGAAAGCTCAGAGTACAATACACTGCTCAACTAATGTTGAATGAAGGAAACAGGCAGTCACAGAACAATAGAAGAGCAGCAAGAAGATTTGCACAAGCTTAATACAATATGTTCATATATAGACATATATATGATCATACTTGCTTTCAGTATTTGTATGGACATAAGTTTTTGTTGTTGTTCAAGTAAAGACAAAATTTATTATCTTTTTAATATTTACAAATAGTAAAGTGTTACATTATAATTTCCAGTTTTAAATCATCTAATATAATTATTCAAATTTAATAATGGTTCTTACTATTTAAAATAGTAAATGATCACTTCCAAAAGCAAAAATAATCATTTATAGAACATTTAAGAATAGTTTGAAAAAAAAAAGATTCAAATTACTTAATAAATCAAAATATAAAAAACTTAGAGCACTTGAATCTCTATAAAGTTGAGACAACTAAAAATGTTGATAGTTAAACACCAAAACATAATTGCATATTGATTTACTCTCTTATTTACCATTTGTAGCCAATCTCTTAGCCACACTAGTATAAAAAAACGCTAATAACCTATCATATTTGGTTGAAATCTGTGGAGAACCGCCTTGAGTACTTCTTGAAACAGTAGGAGATCCTTGAACATTCCTTGAAACACTAGGAGAAACTAGAACATTCCTTGAAACACTAGGAGAAACTTGCACATTCCTTGAATTTCCTTGAGTACTTCTTGGAACATTAGGAACATCATGCACATTTCTTTAAATACTAGGATCAACTTGAACATTCCGAGAACAGCCTTGAGTACTTCTTGGAACATTAGAAGGAGCTTGAACTTTCTTCGGAACACTAGAACGAACTTGAACATTTCTTGGAGCTTTTGGAGGATTTTGAACAATGCTAGAAACTTTAGAAGGAGCTTGAGCATTGATTTGAGCATGCACAACTGTGGGAAATTTTACATTTCTTGGTTTCTTTGGTGGCAATTGAGAACTTGTTGGAACATTATCAACATCATGAGAAATTGCAGCTGTTTTACCCTAATGATCAAAATTAAAATAATTAATGATCAAATTCAAAATTCATAATGACCTTATACAAAATTAAAAGGTAGATGATTAATATTTCACCTTAACAATAGAAGATATGTCTGGATCAACAGTAACGTTTGATTGCATAGAGCTATATCCATATTCCTATAATAAAATGAAAATTATAAAAACATTATAATCACAACTTAAACTACTGAAATGAACAACTACAATTACATACATAATCATTTACATAATACCTGTTCAAAGTCATTTGAAACACTATCATCTGAAGGGATATCTTCTACAATGGCAGTCTTTTTATTACCAACCTTGAAAAAAAATTAAAAGTAAAAATGTTTTATATTCTAAAGAATTTGATAAAAACAGATAAAAAAAAAAAGTTTTTACCTGAGCACTTGGATCTTCAATCACAATTAACTCATTAGGATCAGCCAAAGAATTAGCATAAGATATAGGACACCCATTCTCGTCCAATTCCTAAGGCAAAACAAAAATGTTCAATTCTTGAACATAAATGATCAATAACAAAAACAAAAATGTGCATTATTACCTGAACTACTGCTTGACCTTTAGATCTTTTATAAGGAGTGTATACTGACT
This sequence comes from Chenopodium album, assembly GCF_948465745.1. Classification (NCBI taxonomy): domain Eukaryota; kingdom Viridiplantae; phylum Streptophyta; class Magnoliopsida; order Caryophyllales; family Amaranthaceae; genus Chenopodium; species Chenopodium album. Next base: position 71,441,014 of record NC_137838.1, on the reverse strand, counting down.
TTTTATTCATCCACTGACCCCTGGCTTTGTTATAAGCCTTCTCTAAATTACTCTTAGGCCTATAATTCCTCTCTCCAATAGGTCTTGATTTTTCCGGATTCTTAACTTCATGATCAACAATTTCAATACCTTCAACTGGTTCATTAAAATCAATAGTACCAGTAACACTCTCAATATTTTCTTTTAAAAGATTGAAATAACATTCAACCTCTGCTCTAGCATTCAAAGAGTGTTGACAACTTGTTACCAACTTAACAAATTTCCTTAGTGTTTGTGTCCTCCAAACACTTGTAGATACTACATTGGTTTTCATTGTAGGTTCATCAAGGCCATGACTACACATAACAGCCTTAGTCCACCTCTTACATATATAGTCATCTAGAATCTTATGAACACAATTCATATGATAAATTCGAAGAGCATGAGAACAAAGCAAACCCATTTCACTAAACAACATGCATGTACAACATATTGCATGTGTTTCTTTATTAAAAACAACCTCGTGCTTGATCATATCTTTCCCAGGTCTCCACAAATGATAATAATATTCAGGAAAATTCACACCAGCATCCTTATGATCACAAGCAGTACCCTTAATGAACTCTTCCTCAAAAAGCACATAAGCTTGAATAGTATACAATGATCTAGCATGAACAAGAATCCCAATGTATGCAAAGGCCAAATGACGATTACCTCTGATTGTATTATAATCTCTCCCTTTTTCTTTGCTTCTCCACTCTTGAACCACATCGAGAAACACTTGATATAAATCACATAGACCTTGTGTCTTGTTAAGCCTTTGAGAAACTGATTTGTTAGTTGTCTCACTACGTTGAGATGAAAGCACACCTCCTGACCAATATTTCTTTGAAAAAGCTGGACACCACATCTCTTTGATTTTATACAAATCATTCAACCAATCAACATTTGCACAGTCATATTTCAACAACATTCTGTAAATGAAACATGATCATTAAGCATAACAGTTATGATCATTAGAAATAAACATTTATAAAAAAAACTAAATGTTCATTTCTGTAAAAATTATTTAAGAAGCTAAACAAGTATAAAGCAGAAGTACCTTTTTCAATAATGCTCAAATTCTGGTGGAGTTTCACAATACTTCAGTAAATAACCAAATAAATCAGTGAAACCATCCAAAGCTCTCAACGCCCCAATGTGTTTCTTAGAATTTTGTTCAATATGCCACACACATAATCTATAATGAACACCTTTGGGGAAAATATTTCTTATCCCAGCTGCAATTGCTTGAGCTTGATCAGTCATAATAGTAATAGGACTTCTCCTTCCCATAGAAGTTAGAAAAGTATCAAATAACCACTCAAATGATTCTGTTCTTTCATTAAGTATAAATCCCATGCCAAACATCACATTATTTGCATGATGATTCATACCCACAAATGGAGCACAAATCATACCATATTTGTTAGTCCTTGTAGGGAATAATTTCAAGCCTTTAAAATCCCACTAGCTTGAACCCCACTGTGATCATACACTAAAGTACGGTGGCGTCCAAAAGGGAAGAAGATAGAGCAAAAGAGTCACCAACAAGTTTTTTAGGAACTTGTAAACCATTCACGAGGTGAAGGTTACACCCCTTAACGATCCAAGAGATCGTCAACTCCATAAGGTCATGAACCAAATAAGGGTCCGGGGATGAAGGTACAAATCCAACCTAAAAGAGATTGAACCTGCCCTAATAATAGGCCTCTACTTTATTCTGATCGTATTCATGTGCGCTTTCTGATTAACATGCAATCAATAGGATTAACCCTAAACTTGTTTAATCTATGTTGGTTGAATATTAATGCACAAACAAATTTATTATTGGCGATCACTTGAAATTATAATCACAATTAACCCTAAACAAGATTATTAATATCTTATTAAGCGTGATTACAAGTACAAATTCCCTTTAACATGCAATAAAGGTGATCAAGCAATAAAGAATAAAATAATATGCATATCAAGCAACATAATAAATAATCAACATCATTAACAATAATATTAATCATAATCGTAATCATCATAATCATGTTAAAGCATAGCAAGATCCTAGGCATGATACTAACAAGATTAATAACAAACCCTAGCATGTCACTAAGCAATAAAAATCAAGTCTTTAGCCCTAACATGATACTAACATGAATAAATATTAGGAAGAATATAGGAAGCATCGTACTTTTAATCATACTTGATATTAAAGTTACCCTAGACATGATACTAGGAAGATCAAAATGCCCTAACATAACATTAGGAATCATAATAACAACCTAAGCATGATTTCTACATCATAATATCAATTAAAACCAATAAAGTACTTACGTGGATGCCTCGTACCTCTTTCTAATAACAAAATACACACGTTAGTAACTTCAAGGAAAATAATAATCAAAACAATTAAATTAAATAATTGAAAGAGAGATTTGGGACCAAACCCTCATAAATTAAAACCTTTCACGTCTAGGGCGAAGGCAACTTCGAATATGGCTAGGTGTTTCTAGATCTTGTGAATGCGGAATTTTGTATTTGAGAAAAGGCTAGTTTAGAAAAAGAGAGAGAGAGAGAGAATAATCAAGAAAATCTTGATGAGAGTTGGTGAAAACTTAAGAATAAAGAGAATTGGTGAACGATAGATGTAGATGATGAATGAAAACGGAGTTTTTGATACGATATTTATAGAGAAAATCATCCAAAAAAGATAATTTATCAAAACAGAGTCTGAAGACCACAAAAACACCTTGGCGCCAGGACCAGTGGCTAGCGCCAGGCGCCAATACTGGCGTCTGGCGCCAATCCTGATTCCAGGCGCCAAGGCCTGGGGTTGGACGCCAAACCAGCTTTTAACGCGTTTTCGAAAATCTGATAATTTTATTGTACTGGAAGATAAAATAATATAATTTCGGTCGAAAATGCTATTTGATCTAATTAAAACTCTGAAGAATCCTAATTGAATTAAGAATGATAAAACCTTCTGAATGTTCTAGAAGACCAAAACCATTCCTAATTACATTAGGAATGATAAATCATATTAGGCCCTCCCCTAGATCATTGGGCCGTACTTAAAACTTAAACCGGGCCTAGTTTAGTAAATTGGCCATAACTTCCTCAATATTCATCGGAATTGGGCTTATAATATATCGTTGGAAAGGTCTTTGCAAGCCCCATCCAACTACACCACTATTGGACCCATATCATGGACCAACCAAACTGGATTGGCTGTTTTCTTAAAATAAAGTTTTCAAAAACAGGGAGAAGAGAAAAGAAATAAAACTTTCCGCAACACTAGACCTTTCCACACTTTCGTTTCATTCGATTATGATTCGACGTGAAAGGTACTCATCACTGGGTTTGGTTTTGGGGAGACACAAATGGGTGTCTACAGTCCTATAAGTAGTATCAAAAACTAACAAATCACCAAAGTAATGATAATCTCTCATCATCCTTCCATCTCTCCAAAAGAAATTAACCAATGCACCATTTTCATCTTGTTCAAAATCATAATAGAAATCTGCTTCATCAATTTGTCTCTTAGCAAAAAATTTGATTAGTTGATTGTTGTCACCTCCCTCAAGTTTAGCTATCTTTTCAGCAGAAATAGCATTATAAGCATCAGGAGCTGTAAAACAAAGGTTAGGAGACCCTCCAACCTCCTTCTTCAAAGCTCTCAAAGAATCAGAAACTTTAACTCCACTTAATCTAAGTGTAGAAATGAAATTAATATGTTCCTTAGAAATATCCCTTTGAGACCTTATTAAATGTCTCTTGTCAACAGGAATCATTTCATGATTATGAACCATCTCATGTCTTGTACATGTATATACACCTGAACGGTCAATACTAAACTGCACAAAAGCTAAGCAACCAGTCCTTATGTTAAGTCTCTCATACAGCCTATTATTCCTGCACTTATCATCTTTAAAACCCTCATTTGTACAAACAAATCTTTTCATAGAGAATGAATCATCTCTTCGCCTCTTACTTTTTCCAATTCTAATTCCAAAGCCCTTTCTAAATGCATATTCATTAAACATTTCATAAGCCACATCTTCAGAAGGAAATTGTTTCCCATAAAATTCAGAACTAGCTGCTTCCTCAAATACAATAGCATTCTTTTTTTCCACTGCAATATTAAAATGTAACAAATGAACACAAATAATAGCAATAATGTACAATTACAATATTGATTTTAATAAATTACAGTACAATAACCACATGTAAACTGTTAATGATCATTTATCATTACATAAATGAACATATATCAAAATGATAATAAAACATATAAATGAACATTTATGATTACATAGATAAATATAAATTACAGTAATTACACCTATGTTAACGTAAATGTACATATAATCTAACATACATGAGCATTAATTGAATGTCAAATTTTATAAAACTATAGCCAATCATTAAAATGCAGAAAACTGGAAAAAACATCAATCGAATAACAACATTACAAAGAAAAACAATAAAATCACAACAATACATCACAAACTATAAATTAAAAAAATCATAAATAAAAATGAAATCATAAATTATAATCGACCATAATTTTGATTTTAATTCATACAATAAGCAAAACTACAAAACCAAAAATTATAATTGAGCATTATATAAACTATAGTTCATACAATTAGCAAAACTATGAAATCAAAAATCAAAATCGAACTATTACAGGCGAAAACAGAGCATAATCAAAATCGAATGATGGAGGGAAAAATTACTCACATTGTTTCGAAAACGAGTCGACTAAACCAACTCCAGCAGGAAAAATAGAATCACAATCACGATCAAATTAAAAGCAATTAAACTAGAATCACAGTCACGATCAAACACAATTGAGCTAGAAATTTCCATGGAAGAAGAGAGAGAAAAATTGGGGGAAAAATAAAAAATGCAGGAGAGAGAAAATGAAATAAGTAAAAAAAGAGAGAAATAAAATAGAAATTAGGTTAAGAAAATCATTATATAGTTGCTTGAATAGAAAGTTAACAAAAATGAAAAAAGATGAAGAAAAAAAAAACAAAATTGCAGAATGATTCAATATAAAACGACGTAGTAGCATGGGGGTGTAGGAGAAGCTAGCTACCCTAGAGTCTAGGCAAAAATTTGTAGTACAATATGGGCTTACATAATGAGCATGATCATGGACTGAGCAGGGCCTTAATAAAATTTAGGTCATTTCTGCCCAGGGCCAAGCCTAATAGCGGCCTTTTCGTGACAATATTGGAAATATTGGATCAAGCAAAAAAAAAAAAAATGCAACTACAAATTAAATTTTTAAGGGTCTGTTTACATTTACTGAACTGAGGTAAAGTGAACTGATTGGAGCTGAATTGAACTGAATTGAATAGAGCTGAAATGAATATTTTATGAGAGAATGAAAATAAGAGTTGAACTCAACTGATTGCCTGATTGGAGCTGAGCTGAGCTGAACTGAACTAAACTAAACTGAACTGATTGGAGCAGAATTGAACGGAACTGAACTGAAATTAAGCTGAAGTGAATAGGCCCTAAGTAGTCTGAAATTCTGATAAAAAGACGAGTAAGTTGGATCGAGCTCAAAATTTGATCCGAAATGAATCTTAGGCGGTTTTTCGTAATAAGTCTTAGCTGTACACCGGTGCAACTAAAATAGCTACACCACGCCTATAAAACGAACATTTTTTAGTAAAAAACTCTAAACACATGAAAAAAAACATTCATTAATTAAAAAAGTAAAAAATTTCAATTACTACCCCAAAAAGAAGACTTTTGTGAGTTACTACTTACTAGTCCTAAAAAAAGTTGTTAATTACTACCCCTAAAACTGATTAATTCTAGTAACTACTACATTTTTTCCTAATCACCCTACTTAAACTCTTAATGACATTATTATTCGTCTAAATTGTAATTAATTGCATTTAAACCTTAATTAATTAGATAAACCTTGCACCACCTACCCACCACCTCTGGAAGCTCCCCACCACAAAATCCGCCCCTTCTTCATCATCCACCATGAAACTCACCCCCACCCGTTCCCCCACCACGAGTTTCCTAACCCTTAAAACCTATTACTCCCTTATCCCAAACCCAATTACCGCCCCTCCCCTTCAATTCCCCTAGCCCCCCAAAACAGCCCAGCAACATAATGGAGCTATGTTTCGTTCGTTGTGGGGAACGGGAGGAGGATGAGTTTCGTGGTGGGGGGGAGGGGAAGGGGTGGGAATTGCATTGGGGAAGTGACGTGGGAGGGAGGTGGGAATCGTTGTGGGGGAACGGGAGGGGGTAGATTTTGTGTTGGGGGAACGGGAAGGCTGAGTTTCATGGTGGGGGTTCGAGCGTGGGGAGTTGGTTTCACAGTGAGGGAGGTAGTAAAAGGGGTCGCTGGAGGTGGTGGGGAGGTGGTGCAAGGGTTTATATATTTAGTTAATTATGGTTTAAAAGTTACTTATTAAAATTTAGATGAATAAAGATGTTATTAAGAGCTTAAGTAGTCTGATTAGGGAAAAAGGTAATAGTTGTTAGAATTAATTAGTTTTAGGGGTAGTAATTAACAACTTATTTTTTAGGGGTAGTAATTCACAAAGACCCCCTTTTTTAGGTAGTAATTAACAAATTTTCCATACAAAATGAACATTTAATACTAAAAGTGAATGCATTTAAAAAAATGATCATTTACATATTAAAAATTAACAAAATTATCATATATAATCATAAAATTGCTAGACCACGACCTCAAAAATGAACAATTAGTATAAATAAATTAGAACACATAGAAAAATTATTGAACATTTAGTAATAAAAAAAATGAACACATTTAAATATGAATATTTAGTAATAATTTTTTTTAACATATGCTTAATCTACAGAAATAAAAATTACAAACTATGGAGTAAGTTTGGTAAACTACGAGCCTTACTAGCCCCCATGATACAAACATTATAAATAAAACTACGTAACATCTTCCTTGCAAGGAACAGTCGGTTTGATGATTCAAGGAGTTGTCGTCAATCACACAGTTACCATTGTTGGCTTTGTATCCCATATGCCATTGAACTTGGAGAATGGACGGAAGAGCATAGATCACACAGTTATTGGCTAACAAAACCACGAGTTCAAAAGGACACCAATAGTCCTGAACGTTAGGGAACCGGGGTAGGAAAAACAGAAGACCTAAGCTTAACAACTCACTATTAGCCACTTTTTAAAATGACTCGGTACCCTTAACCGTGGATACCTTTGGCCTATTCTCGATAGAAATGACCATTACCATACTAAAAAACTCCCAAACAAACCTTAAGGGAGCCCCTATGTTGGAGAGCAGGGTTAAGATAAAAGTTTTTCAAAGCAATCTTGACAATCCATTTCTAAGTTGAAATGAAGGTCACCAGGCTTAGATCAATTCTAAGAATCTAAACAGACCACAATAAAGGACCATCCCCAAACATACCCGAACCTAAACATCAAGACACTACAAGAGTAGGCTACCACACCCTCCTAGCTTACCTAAAATTGTGTACAACCACATGAAGATACACAACCAAACCTAAACAGAACAAAAACTAGAACATCGACAAGCATGAAACTTATCTAACTTTTGGCAAAGAACCAAAAAAGCAAGGAAAACACACAGAGTATGAAGAAACAAACATAACTTCACCAAAATGAAAAAAGCTAGCTACTACACACGAAGGAGCAAAACACGGACAAAGGCAATCTACAACAAAGACTAAAATTACAAACGAGAAACCCTAACAATGTCTTTACCTTTATCGTTGGATTCCGGTCAACCCGAAACCACACACGTCGGCGACGAAGTTAGTTTCGGAATCAAATCCCAAAACCATGGTCTTACCAAATCCTATCCCAAACAAGAAACCCTAACCCTAACCTTTACCTTTACCGGTGAGTTATTATCAACGGTGGCGGTTGGGAAAGCTTTGAAAGAGGAACCTAAAGAGAGTTGAATCCCACGAACCTCTCTTGTGTAAACGAAAAACTGACGAGAAGCGACTGACTTAGCGCCGTTGTGGAGAGGACACTTCTTTCATCTCGGGCACACTGCTAGGAAAAGTAAACACCGAAGCATTGGATATATCTTTTGGAAAGTGTTTTGCGAGAGCAGACCGATGATTTCGACCTTTAAATAATGCTCGCCAGCAACCTTAAATGAGCAGTGGTGCTCTGGCTGCCAGTGGCAGGGGAAACAAGGGAGGTTGGAGTTTCTTTTCTTAGAGAGAAGGTGTAGCATTTTTTTTTGTAGAGAGAGAAAGCTTATATTCCTTGTCTGTGAGCTTATTACTATGGCTATTTACTTTTTTTTTTTAATTTTTTTTTATTGTAAGTTATTAGTGTAAGACCTGTCTCAAAAACCATAAAAAGTCAAATGGAACAAACAAATACGAAACGAGAGAGCAATAGGCAAAAGTCTCTCAAGTCTTCCGTGCTAGGTTGGACACAATGGAAACCATGGTTGTCTTCCATAAATCATGCAATAATGCAATTATAAAGTACATACATATCCATCAGTCATACGCGTTAACGCTAAGTAATCAAAATTACAAGAAGTTCACTTTCACCCACTTTAGTAATAGTAGTACTTGACCAATATAGCCTAATAGAGTAATAGCTTGAATTGTTTAACCAACCTGACGGTTATCCCACCGTTCATCTGACGGCGACTGTTGTAAGACAGCTAAACCCCTTTGGCGGCCCTTGACCTCTTCCCTCATCTTTCCCACTTTCTCTTCTTTCTTTCCCCTTCATTTTTTTTGACTTTTTCTCCATTTTTCTTCCCTATTAAAATCCTTATTACAATTTAAATCTTGTACCACTGTATTTTGTCTTTCTTTGCTGATTTTGTTATTCTTTTGTGTCACTTTCTGTGTTTAGTTGTCAATCATTCCCTATTTTCTGCTGTAATACTCTCATACACCACCAACTACTATTACAAATTTCTTAGATTTCCAACTATTTTTTGTTGTTTTTGAGCAGGAAAGTTAAGGGTTCTTCAGCTTATCATCCAAATCTTTCAGCTTTATTCATTCAGAGCTCATTGGATCTAGTAAGCTGCAATATTTAACCTTTTTCCTTTTCTGGGTATTTCATTTCTTTTGCTACTTTCTACTTTTAGAATGTTGAAACACCAAAATCCCTCCAATTTTTGATCCTTTTGAATGTATATTATGCTGGGTTTTTGATAATTTGGGTTTAGTTCAGTATCCTGCAATACCCTCAATTTTGTTGCACTTTATGAGCTAAATTGCTCTGCTTAGGTTTTCCATTTGTTGATTTGTGTTTTTCTTTGATTCAATCTACTGGATGAATTATTGATCTGAAATCCCACCTTTTTTTACTTCTTCTTGATTAAGATCCAAAATTTTGTTCAATCATGAAACTGTGTAAAATGGCTTACAAAGTGGTCATTCTTGTATTCTTTATGGTGTTTCTAGCCTCCTTTCTTGGGAGAGCTAATGCTGCTGCAACTAATTACCTTATAGATTGTGGATCCTCTCAAAATACCACGGTAGGGGACCGAGTTTTCATGGCTGATCGATACTCGACTCGATTTCTTTCCACCTCACAAAATGTTTTGGGGAGTATTTCAGCCAACTCTACCAATTCTTCCTCCAATTTGCCTATTTACCAATCTGCTAGAGTTTTCACTAAATTGTCGAAGTATTCACTACCCATCACTCAGAAGGGTAGATACTTTATTCGCCTTTATTTCTATCCATTTGATTATGATGCATACAAAATGAGCAAAGCTGAGTTCAGTGTTTCTGCTCAAGAGTTTACTCTACTGAGTGAGTATACTCCTGAGAACTCTGCTAGTATGAAGGAATACTCCGTGAATGTGACATCGGACACCCTTGTTATCACCCTCAGTCCCTCGGTGTACTCATTCGCTTTCCTGAGTGCATTGGAAGTTGTCTCAGTCCCAGATTTACTCATTGCAGATGATGCTAGCTTAGTCAATCCGACTGGAAGGTACAACGGTCTAGTGTCACAGGCGCTTGAGACGGTTGCCAGGGTAAATATGGGTGGACCATTAGTCAATTACAATAATGACACCCTTTGGAGAACCTGGGTTACTGATGATAGGTTCTTGCTGAATAAGGGTTCTGCTGTAAATGCCAATAGTACTTCAGTTGTCAACTATGATCCGGCCCATGCTCCGAGGTTCAGTGCTCCAGTTAGTGTTTATGGGACAGCTAAAGAAATGGACTCGATGAGTAGTCCCACAGCTAATTTCAATGTTACTTGGGAATTCACCGTGGATGTGGGATATCAGTATCTTGTGCGCTATCACTTCTGTGATATCGTGAGTACATCCTTGAATGAGTTGTATTTTAATGTTTTTCTTGACTCTTGGATTGTTTCTCGTGATACTGATCTTAGTACTATGACTGGTGCTTTGGCAACCCCTGTGTTTATGGATGCTGTTACACCATTGAAAACCAACAACAAGCTTCGGGTAGCTGTTGGTCCATCTCCTCTATCTAATACGTACCCTCAAGCGATCTTGAATGGTCTGGAGATTATGAAACTCAATAATTCTGAGGCCAGCCTCAGCGGGAAGGTTCTTGTCCAACCTCCATCGAAGAGAAGCTCGAAAGAGATAGGGCTGATAGTGGGTCTTGTTGGAGGTGTTTCTGTCCTTTTACTGGCTGCTGTCTTTATCTTCTGCTGTAGAAGAAGAAGCAAACTTAAACGTCAAGGTCTTTCAAAAACATGGATTCCTCTATCCCTTACTGGAGGGACTTCCCACTCTATGGGAAGTAAATTCTCCCATACTACAGCTACAAGTGTTGATTACAACTTGAGTTATCGAATCCCTTTTGCAGTGGTTCAAGAAGTCACAAACAATTTTGATGAGAGTTTAGTTATTGGAATTGGTGGTTTCGGGAAAGTCTACAAAGCAGTTTTAGCTGATGGTACAAAAATTGCTGCTAAGAGGGGTAATCCTCGTTCTCAACAAGGTCTTGCAGAGTTCAGAACTGAAATCGAAATGCTTTCACAGTTCCGGCACAGACACTTGGTGTCCTTGATTGGATATTGTGATGAAAAAAATGAGATGATTCTGATCTATGAGTATATGGAAAATGGGACCCTGAAGAGTCACCTCTATGGCTCGGGTCTTCCTAGTATGAGTTGGAAGCAAAGGCTTGAGATATGCATTGGGGCAGCTAGAGGGCTCCATTACCTCCACACTGGCTATTCAAAAGCTGTAATCCATCGCGATGTAAAATCAGCTAACATTTTGCTTGATGAAAACTTCATGGCAAAAGTTGCTGATTTTGGCCTTTCAAAGACAGGACCTGAGATCGATCAGACCCATGTCAGTACAGCTGTCAAGGGTAGTTTTGGATACCTTGATCCCGAATATTTTAGGAGGCAACAACTTACTGAGAAGTCAGATGTATACTCATTTGGGGTTGTGTTATTTGAAGTGCTTTGTGCAAGGCCAGTCATAGACCCAACACTTCCAAGGGAGATGGTGAATTTAGCCGAATGGGCAATGAAATGGCACAAGAAAGGGCAATTAGATCAAGTCGTAGATCCCACTCTAGCAGGAAAGGTCAAACCCGAGTCTCTGAGAAAATTCGGAGAAACAGCTGAGAAGTGTTTAGCTGATTACGGTGTTGACAGGCCTACAATGGGAGACGTGTTGTGGAACTTGGAGTATACGCTACAACTTCAAGAAGCCGTTATTCTAGATGATCCTGAAGATAACAGCACCAACATGATTGGTGTTCTGTCTCCTCAAATCCACAATTTTAGCGAGAATGATAACAGTGTTACTTCTGTAGCGGAGGAAATGACCGCTGTTGAGGATCATTCGGGTGTTTCAATGAGTAAGGTCTTCTCACAGATAGTAAAGAGTGAGGGTCGTTAAGGCGTTAACACATTTTCAAAGCCTTGAAAGACACGATGCTTCTCTTTCGGTTAGTAAGAGCTGCAGGTCATACTTGAATTACCAGTTTCATATGAATTGGACCCAATAATTTTATTTCTGTACAAAAGTGATTGACTAAGGCATCAAAACTATATTGTGAGTTCTGAAACCTGTTGGTTAACATTCAGTATCATATCTTTTTTTTGTTTTTCTTTTTCTTTTCAATGCCACTTGAAAATGTTCCCTTTTGTATTCTTGTCCTCCCTGTAATGATCTGGTTACTTGGTGCTTAGATTAGACTTCCAGGAAAAGTTGTTGCAATTATTGATTATCATACCCTAATAATTGTATCCTTGTTGCAGAATGGTTTGCACTAATTATATTCTTCATTATGAATTCTATGATTCTATAGTGTGCTTTTTAATAAAGTCTGTTTGTTCCCTTATGGTGTGTTAAATTCTCTATTATTAGCATTAAGGGCCCGTTCTGATTTACTGAACTGAACCAATTGGAGCTGAACTGAACTGACCTGGAATTGTTTATGAGAGAAGAAAATTAGGAACTGATCTGAACTGAAGGAAATTAGAATTAGACCCTAAATCTTCACAATATTGAATATGGTTTTGTTCATTTCGCCTTGTAAAAGTCTTAAGAATTACTTATAGGTTCAAATAGGTTGATCCTTCCGCACCTCCAACTCTACTTAGTCGCCTTCACCAACGGTCCAGCACCACCACCAAGATGACCGCGGTCTGCGGATGCTTGTGAGTCGTGACTATATGATGCATAAATGATATACAAACACTGGACTTTTTTATTAGCCGAATTTTGAAGTTGTCAATTTTCGCGAATTCACATGTAGAATATAGATGACTTGATGGAGTGGGTTATGGGCACATGGTAGTTGCTAGCAAACATTATTTGAAGCCTGAAATTCACATGTTATTAAGAGACCATCTTATCCAAGCAAGTGCGCGTGATTGCAGGAACAGCTTGATTAATATGACTAATCACTATTACAATAATCTAATTTCCACACTCTTCCCATCACCACAAAATACCAAATTTGTATAAGGGGGTGTATATACTTTGTAAATGCATATTTGTTTATACATTTATTTTAATTTTAAAAAGAGGTGAATTGGATTGAGGAAGCCCTTAATAATAATAAATAAATAAATAAATAATAAATAAAAAAAAAACTCTATTATGTTAAATATGGAAGAGAAAATATAGAGAGATGAGGGAAGATTGTTACGTTATATTTATTCCATCTAGTACGGAATATATATACATGTACATTACTTAGGGTTCCATCAACGAATAAGACCAAATACCCAACTCTAGAGTATTCTAGATAGTACATAGGATAATAGTCATCCATATTTAGATATTTTCATAACACTCGCCCTTGGATGACTATATATTGAATAAAACAATAACTAACATTTACTATAAAACCCGTACAAAATAATACACTATAATGCGCATAAGATGCTGCCTCTTTAAAAACCTTACCAGGAAAACCCAGTGAGAAAAAACCATGGTTAAGGAAAAAAAAAGTGCAGCGCAGATTAACTCCCCCTCATGACTACATTACTTGAGATTTTTAAGACGACGCAATCCAATGTCGTAAGCTAACTTTTTGAATGTGGCTGTTGGGAGCGCCTTAGTAAACAAATCTGTCAAGTTTTCACTTGAGCAGAATCTTAAGAACTTTTATATCACCATTTTTCTGGAGATCATGAGTGTAGAAGAATTTTGGTAAAATGTGCTTCAATTCGTTCTATCTCCTTTGATTATAAATTTATTAGAGAGTCAAATGTAAATAAATAAATAAAGATTATAAATTTTCATTCGCAAATATCCTCACATAGCTAAATCTATTTGGAGGATTTTAATTTGTTTTACTCCGTATATTTTTCTAGAAACTTCTATATTTTAGTAGTGAACAATTTAAAAAACTGAGCATGGTTCGAAAATAATCAAGTTTGATATAAGCAAATTTAGGCAAAAATTTGTAGCCTAGAATTTCCGCTAAACTATGGGCACATAAGCAAATTAAAGGATTTTATTCAGATGCCTTAAAAAAAAAAAAGGAATTTATTCAAATAGCCTTCAAAAAATGAGGTGTTTTAAATTAGAAAATTTATTTGAAAATGTTGAAGTACCAACTTAGAAAATTTATACATTTATTTCATAACATATTAGACATTTCTATAATAATATCGACATTTGTGGAGCTCACATGTAGTAAAACGAACAAAAAACATCAGCCAACATTTCTATAATTAAATCAACATTTGTGAAGCTCACATTTAATTAAAAAAAAAGGCCAACATTTTTGATATTTAATCAGCCTTTATGGAGCTCACATTTAATAAAAAGTTGTTCATTTATCCGTAAAAATGACACTAAATAAACGTTTTGTTGTCTATTATGATGATAAACTTGTATTTTTTCGAATAGGCTTTTCCAACTAGGCTTCACATTGAAAATTTAAGTTTTCATGATGTTTTTTTTTTTTTTTATATATATATATATATTTTAAAAATTTTGTAAAAATATTTGACCATTTTATGGAGAAGACATGCATATACTTTCTTTGTTACTTTAATATTACAACACTAACTAATTTAGAAAGTTTCACAAATATCATAGTACTTATTAATTCCATTTTTTAAAGAAAAATTATCTCCTTTCACATTACAAATACTCAATATAGTTTTATTTGATAATACTAGTTGCTTTAATTAAATTTTGCAATCACCTGGACTCCTGGAGTACCTGTTAATTCGGGTCAACGGGTTAGGTTCGAGTCAGATTTCAGGTCTTTGGTTCGAGTGGTTAGGATCATTTGGGTCATTACATAATATGATAAATGGGTCAACCTAGGTTGCTCTAAGGTTGTTGGGATCGGGTCCGATTTCTCTCTCAATAACTTGAGTTTTGGAATCAGGTCGAGTTGGATTGGATTACTAGGTGCTAGCTAGGTTAGTTAGGAATTGACAGGTTTACATGGACACGCTTGTAATATTCTCTATCGCTTTCTTCCCTAGCTCCCACCCTTGCCACCATGTTGTAAGGTTAAGGGAATAAAGATAATACAATACGAGTCAACAATTTGTATCTAATAATTGAAGCCACCCCATAAAGTTTAAAACGAATTTGTATTCAAAGTCATACTTCTTAAGAATTTTCAAAGTAAATTTAACTAGGGACCTGATCTTTTCAGCTTAATTTCAATTCAGTTCATTTTAGCTCCAATCAGTTCAGTTCCTAATTTCCTTATTTTATAAACAATTCATTTCAACTCCATTCAATTCCTCCTATCATACCATCCGCTCTCAAAGTGTCTATTTCACTAAAATGAACCAAGTTGTATAGACTAATCAATTGAACCATTTTGAAGCTAGAAGTTTGGCTCGGGTGCTCAACTCATACTTTTTTGAAGACAGTTTACCATTCTTTCTTTCTAATGAAATACTTGTAACGTTTTAGTTACATCTAGCATAACATTAGGAGTGGACAAAAGAGGATTATATGGTGGATTCCAATTGAGTAAGATTCTTGACAACCTAATTGCATTTAGCACCACAAAATTTCACCAACACAAGATTCATGTAGGTCCCTCACTCCCAAATTCACCATAAACACCATTTTAACATTCAAAATAACAGCAACATTAACAATAACAACAACATAAAATATCAAAAATTTTACTTCAAAAAATCAACAAAATTCCCCCAATTTGCAAAAATCATAATCTTCCAATTATGTCTCCAATTTCTCTTAATCATACTCATAATTACAAACTTCCCCTTAAACCCACTTCCACTTTAACCTTCTTCTCCACTATTTCACCTCGATCATCCTGTAAATTTAACAGAAAATACAGAGTACCAATTATATGTTCTTCATCTTCTTCGAATTCCGATAGATTGGTGGAATTAAAGAGTGGTTTAGGCAAATGGGTATTTAATTTTGCAGCTGGGGCTGTTGCAGTTGCTTCGATTTTTCTGGATTTTGATTCTCCGGCTTTTGCTGAGTCTCTCACTATTGCATTCCCAGTTTCTCGTTCTATTGAGGTTCTTTTTTAGTTTGTTTTAATCCCTTTTTATTTTATGTCAAGTGGATCATGTTTAATTAGGAATCATGTTGTTGATTTTGAGATAAATTATTTTTAATTTAGATTCCATGCAATGTCAGGCTATTGGTTTTAAAAAATGGAAAATGCATAAGATGAGAATTATAAGAAATTGTCATAGGGCTAACTTGTCAACCTATCTTACTTGCTCATTCTTGTGGATGAATTATGCAAATGGTTAATGGTGAAAACAATTACATCAATTCTTTGTTATTGGACATACAAAGTAATGGGATTTAGCCATTTCTTGTGGGGATGCCCCGTTTTCACAAAAATCCCCCCTTGAAAAACAAATTTCGGAGAATCAGGGAATTTCCCATTTCTTGTAGATGTAGTTGCTCAAACATTCGCTCAGAAGTTTTATGGACATTAATACAAAGATAAAAATTACACACGAATTCATTGTCATTACCTCAATTAATAACCTTTTACCAATGAACGTGTTGTGATCTTGTTAATGTTCATCACTATATTGCACACTTCTTGTCTATGTCCCAACTACTTCATATGTTTGAGGATCATCTCAACCAAAAGCTTAAGCTGATGGTTGAGGCCCAGGAATATATTTTATACTCTATCACTCCCCCTCACATGAAAGGCCCTTTGGGATTGAAATGTGGATGCGACACAGGCCCACCCATACCCGGTGCAAATTAATTCCACTTTGATGGAGGGGCGGATGAGATTCGAACCCGTGACCTTTGTGTCACGCTGGCTTTGATACCATGTTTGAGGACCAGCCCAGGAATATGTTTTATACTCTATCATCATATATAAAGAAACAATACAAAATTATCCTTGTTGAAGGAAACAAATTTAAGGCTAAGCTATGTGGTTGGTCTTGAGATTGTACATGGATTGATATTATATCAAGTAAAACTTCAACAATTTTATAGGTGAATAAAGTACAAAGGACCTTAATTGAGGCTTGGGGTTTGATTAGAGAATCTTTCATTGATCCTACTTTCAATCACCAAGACTGGGATTCGAAGCTGCAGCAAACAATGGTGGAAATGTTCCCCCTTAGGTCTGCTGATGCAGCTTATAACAAGATCAGTGGAATGGTCTCTAGTTTAGGAGATCCTTTTACCAGAATTATCAATCCTAAGGTATTTTCTTATACTTAACTGTTTCAAATCGCGCTATATTAGGACTGTTTTTCATGTTGATCTATAACAAATTTCAATTTCTTTACACTATGGCCAATGTTGCCGACCCCAAATCATGTTGGGAGACTTGGGACTAAGGCTTTGGTGTTGTTCTTGATGGCCAATGTTGCACTTGCTTTCACAGGAGTACCAAAACTTCAGAATTGGAAGTGATGGAAACTTGCAAGGTGTTGGGATGTTTGTTAATGCAGAACCAACTACAGGACATCTGGTAAGCACTAGAAAATTAGGAATAGTGTATCTGTTTTCCTCTTAAGTTCATAATGAACATATAAGCCATTGAGCTGCTGCCTCTATAAACCATCACAATTCGACAAGGCATTGGTAGTAGTTTCCTTGGAGATAGTAGCTTTTGACTGCTGGAAGTCATTCTCTTCAAGATTAGTATGATATTTTGCAAGCTTGTGCTCTAGTTTTATGTATCATTTTGGTTTCTGTTGTCATCGTAGGTTGTTGTATCTTGTGTTGCTGATAGTCCAGCTGCACGTGCTGGTATACATGAAGGAGATGAGTTAGTTGAGATCAATGGTGAGTAATTAATCAAGATCTTGAGTAGACTGCTAGTCTAACACTTATGCCTGAACTCTATTAACCAAGATACATAATGACTGCTAGAAAGGAATGACAAAATTACCATCCATGCACTTTTATAATGCAACCTAAGATTCACATTATTTCCTGCTCCTCATTGTTGCTAAGAATTGGGGATATCTGTACCGTTCCTTTTTAACAGATACTGTTTATGGTGAGCTAGAATGTATTGTCACATTGATGAAGGTTTCAGACACTCATAACAACATTTTCTCCAAGTCTTTTTTACTCCGTAGGAAACTTGGAAATCACACCTGTGGTTTATTTGATTAAACCTATTGCATTGATATGAACTAAATAATTAACTTCCTACTTGTGTGTGTCAGACACTCTGGCTGTTCATGCGATTTGTATTGTTGCCCATTATATTATGTAATGTCTTAGTCTTTCTCCACCACTAATCAATTGACTCCGATGGTCTTTTGGAGATTCAGGGGAAAAGCTCGATGGATATAGTAGTGAGACAGTAGCACAGAAGCTCCGAGGGCGTGCTGGATCAACTGTCAAAGTGAAAGTCCACAGTGTACATGCTCAACCCTAAAGTTTGTAGATCAATAGTATCAGTCTTATGATTATTTCCTGACTCATTGCTTGCTGCAGGGAAAAGATACTGCTTTCAGCTCTGATACCAGAGAGGTATATATATTATGTTTCTTGATTCACACTTGCTAAAAGATTAGAATTTTCAAGTACCATTGTTTAGTAAATGTTCCAGTTCTTTTATAAATTGCATATATCATATAGTTTTTGTTTTGGTTAATCTGGTAGCATTCTATAAATCCAACCTGGTATAATAGTGTTCTTGATTTTGATTGTCATTTAACATAGCTTTTGCTTCTTGAAGGTCAACCTACCTCGAGAATACATTAAATTATCACCAATCTCCAGTGCTGTCATTCCCCATAAAACTCCTGATGGGCATCTGTCAAGAACAGGTTACGTAAAACTATCAGTCTTCTCTCAGGTAATTAAGTCAGTACATTATGGCAAGGCTTATGACTTATCATTCTCCGTGATCTAATATATTTTACTCCTCATTTAGATTTACTATTATTGCATGTATCATTGTGTATTGAATTTGATAGACTGCTGCTTCTGATATGGAAAAAGTGATTCATCAACTAGAAGATCAGGGTGTTCAGTCATACATATTGGATCTGAGGAACAATCCGGTAAGCACCTTCTTTGAAGTGTTGGCTTTGGGTTAATGCCAAAATAACTAATTTATATTGCTTCTCTTGTACATTTCTGCCAGGGTGGTTTAGTAACAGCAGGGCTTGATGTTGCTCAATTATGGCTAGATGGAGAGGAAACTCTAGTATATACTACTGATCGGGACAGACACATATTTCCCATCAATATGGTTGATGGACACGCTATAACACATGATCCTCTTGTAATACTTGTAAGTATCTGGAATACTTTTATGTCCTGTGGCAAGAACATCACAAAATCTTTAAAAAAACCTTCCTACATGGATCATCAGGGACCAAGGACGTTAAAATGATTTGGTTATAGCTAAGCAACTCTAGTGTGATAAAAACATATCAAAAACAAAGTTAATACCATCAATCATATGATGTAATCGACTTAAATGCCAAAATTTTCCCACATTTGTTTACTGCTTTTTATCCGGCAATCATATCATATGCTAAACCCTCTTGATTGAAGTAGGTCAATGAGGGAAGTGCTAGTGCAAGCGAGATTCTAGCTGGTGCTCTACATGACAATGGCCGTGCTATCCTTGTAGGACACAGAACTTTCGGCAAAGGCAAAATTCAGGTATCACAAAGATAACTATTTCTTTTTGAATGCAGGAGATCAGACTGTTCTGTTTCATGGCATATAGATACTGCTTTTTAGTTACTCAAATACTGTGTTTTTTTTTTTCAGAGCGTCACAGAGCTGCATGATGGATCTGCCTTATTTGTCACAGTGGCCAAGTACTTGTCGCCATTGCGACATGAAATTGACAAAGTAGGTATAACACCAGATGTTCAGTGCACTGCTGATATGCTGAATATACCCAAAGCATCCATAATCAAGGACAAAAATGCAGGGTCTGTACTAGAAGCAGATTCTTGCATATTGGTAGCAGAGCATGAATTAGACGCGCAACAGTCAGAAGGAACTGCTTCCTGAACGGTACTATAAGGCAATCCTAGGTCTTCATTCGTCGTGTAAATAGTTCTGCTACCATTAGCCAGTGACCACACAGCTTCGCTTATTATAGCAATATCAATATGTAAATCAAATGTAAAATCATTGTATATGTTAATCAAATGTAAAATTATTGTATATGTTAATCAAATGTAAAATTATTGTATATGTTGCGTGTAATTATACATTGTTTTAAAATAGCAAAGTTGTATTCTCTGTCTGTCTGTCTTGCAAATTTGGGAAGCTAGCCCATGGTTTTGTACACCCCATTTGTCACTAAACAATTTTGGATATTAATGACGAAAGCGAAATTTGCGCCGATCATAAGCAAAGTTACTAAAATTGATAAGAGAAACTTATTTTTTTAATATCAAAATTTCATAAAACCGAGAAAAAATTATACTTCCTCCAATCTTATTTACTTTTTGCACATAAAAGAAAACTACTCTTCCTTGATTCTTCATGAATCATAGAACAATTTATTTTTTTAACTATTATTATCTAATTAGCATTATTTTTTTGAATCGAGAAAGCAAGAAAGACGCGACAGAATTTAATCTCAAGTCTTAGGTTTTACGAACACACAACCTTTTCCATTTCCAATATTACAATCAGTCAATCACAACAGAAAACAACATGACAAAGGACAAATAGGGAACCAAAAAAAAAAAAAAAAAAAAAAAATTAAAATTAAAAATTTATTTGAAATAGATAGTACCAGTCATTACAAAACATTAAAACTCTCTCATGCATGACAAGCAAAATCTACCAGAAAACTCAACACCAATAAAGGAAAGAGAGAGCCATAAAAGATAAACCACCTAGGAGAACACCGGGAAGAGACGTCGAAGCGGCACCAGCTTGTTCCGGGGCAGGCGCAGGAGCAGGCGAAGGAGTGTTCAAGTGATGGACACTAGCCGGTGCGGGCGCGGGGCTGTGCCCGTGATGGATATTTGCCGGGGCGGGCGCAGGGGCAATATCATGACGCCGATGGTGGTGATGGCCTCCGTGTGCAGAGGCCATCACCGCCATGGCGAAGAAAGCGAAGGTGATCAACACTAATGTTTTGCAAGATTGTGCCATTGGAAATTGATGTAATGTGAATGAAATGAACGTCACAATGTTTGTGTGAGGGAAGTGAGAAGTGATGCACTAAGGAAGGTGGGGTTTTATATAGTAGGAGTAGATGGAAGAGGGTTTGGGAAATGAGTAAATAGGGTTTTGGAAATAGCAAAATTTTAAATTGAATAGGCATATGCCCCAATTCAATTTACCTCTTAGGGATATGAAAATGGTAGATTAAGGGACAATTTTGTAATTTGAATTTCTCTAATGTGAATACAGAACGTAACACGTGATCTTGTTTCTTTATTACCCCGTATCTTGTTATAATTATACGGAGTTAATAATTTCTTTGATTGTTTGACACTTTTTTTCTTTAACTTATGGTTCATGTATTTAACTTATGGGTAATAATAGTGGATTGCTAAATACCGTCAACGTTTTTTATCAAACCGCCATCATTTTAAGTAAAGGGACTTTCTTGCCCATAACAAAGATTTACCCAATTACGTACTTTTAAAAAAATTTCTAACTTTAATTAATCGACTACAATTACCGCGTCACTACCTAGATTGGACCACCACCACTAATAGATTGGACCACCACCACGAACGGAAAAGTTATCGGAAATGGATGATAATCACGGTGATTCGTCGGAAAACCAGCCGCAATCTCAACCGTCGGCTTTTGAACAAGTACGATTTCGCATTTTAAATTTGACGCAAAACTTTATTTGAAACCAGTCAACCGGTGCACGAAACCGGTCAACCTCCCCGATAATCGGTTTTATGCGGCGGTTGACCGGAGTTGTTTACCGTTTTTGAACACCGGTTGGCCGTGTTGGTCTATCGGTTTTCCACGCTGGTTACCGTGGGAAACCGGTGCTGAAATCCGGTTATCCGTCACGGTCAACCGGTGGTAAAATCCGGTAACCTATGTCGGTCAACCGGTTTGCAGCTCCTGTTGACTGTGGTGACGTTGCTTTTTTTTTTTAATTAATATTATTATATTAACTTTTATACTAGTATGAATAATACAAATAAATATTATTCTATTTAAGATTATTATTATAATTATAATTATTAATGTTATATTGTTCGTTATTATTAATTAAAAGAATTATTTATTTGTATCATGCGTCATTATCAGATTACGGCGGTGATGGTGTTGATTATAGCCCGCATTTTCAGACTAGAGAAGTTTTCCCGACCTATCAAGCAGCTGTTGATCGGAGGGGAGAGAAACAGAGGGGAAAATCGGGACCGTGAAAATGCCACGCGGAAGAACACGAAGAGCAAGGGTTGTCGAAGCAGTCACTGCACGAGTCTCCTAGTCGAAGTAGTCACTGCACGAGTCCTGGTATGTCTCTCACCCGAATCATCAATACGATCAAACGTCATTTTGAGCCTACCCAACTGCCGTCATAACCAAATGAACGAAATATTTACAATCAATAATAATAATAATGATAATAAAATAACTATAATAATCATAACTGTGAAAAAAAAATAATAACAATCATAATATTAATTAAATTTAAATTATTATTTTGTAAAATAACTACTACCTCCGTTAACGGTTATTTGCAACATTTACCAAAAACAGGTGCTATATATTATGTGCAACAAACTGATTTTTTTCCTCTTTTGGTAAGTTTTTTTGTTTGAAATGACCAAACTGCCCTCACTTAACCAACTTACTCCTTTAATTATTTCACTAACTATACTCTATTATAACCCTAACTTAACTCATCTAATCTTCTAAAGAAAAAAATCAAATCTGTAAAAAAACCAAACCTCTCAACATTCATCTAGTTCATCACATTTCTCACTCCTCATTCATCATCATATTCATCAAAATCTCACTCACCCTTCGTGGTTCATCAACAAAATTTCTCTTTCCTCCTTCATCATCAAAATCTCTCTCCTCCACCATCAAAATCTCACTCCTCCTTCATCATCCCCATCTTCCATGGAGATCTAAAATTGGAGGTGGTTTTGTGCGGCACGAGTATCGTGGATATGGTGGTCAAGGTTTTGTGGGTTTCGTGGGTGGATCTAAGTGTCGGGGGTCTAGGTGGTGTTCAAGCTTTCGTAGGTGTTGTGGGTGGTCTAGGTGGTGTTGGGTTTTATGGTGGTAGTTGGGATTAATTCAATTCGTGGTGGTGGTGGTTGGGATTAACTCAAATCGTGGGGGGAAGGGGGTGGTTTGATTGGGGATTTCGTGGTTTTGGTGGTTGTTTTCAGTGGGTTTGGTGGTTGTTTTCGATAGGTTATAGTGGTGGTTTTCAGTGGTGGTATTTAGTGGATTTTGGTGGTTTTCAATGGGTTTTGATGGTGGTTTTCTGGGTGTTGGTGGTATTCGCTGGTGGTGGGTTCAGTAGGTTTGTTGGTGGTGGTTTTCGGTGGGTTCTGGGTGTCGGTGGTGGTGGTTTTCGGCGGGTTCTGGGTTTCGGTGGTGGTGGTTTTTGGTGGGTTCTTGGTTTCAGTCACTAGTAGAAAAATACAAAAAGGCAACCCCCAATTGGCACCGGTTCAGGCCAAACCGGTGCCAAAAACCGGCCTACAATTGGGCGGGGAATTAGACCGAGAACAATGGCACCGGTTCAGCTCAAACCGGTGCCAAAAATAAAATGGCCACCGGTTTGAACCGGTGCCACTGAATCGTTGCTCCAAAAAAAAAAACCGGCCTTTCCTTTATATAAATACACCCTAATATAACCTAACCTAGCTACCTCCTTCTCTCTCCTCATTCCCACGACACTTCTCCTTCTCTCTCCTCTAATCACGATCCCCTTATCTTCTTCCTCCTCTGATCTAAGCTAGATCGCCGGCGTTCCTCTCCTCCCCTCCTTCTCTCTCCGACCTCTCTTCTCTGTCCTCTCTCCCTTCTATGTCCTCTTCTTTCTAGATCTCCCACCTCTCTTCTGTCTTCTGCCCACCACCACCGACGCCACTAACCACCGCCGCCACTGATACAACTTATTTTCTGGTCAAATTTGAGGTTAGTGCATGTTTCTTGGTTTAATTAGTAAGGATTTCTGGGTTTAATTATTTATGTTATATGCCTTAATTTTTTTGGGTTTGATTGTTGTAAATTTGCACTTAATTGATTTTTCAAAATTTCTGGGATTAATTGATTTTAGAAAGTTTTGGGGTAATTGTTGTTCTTGGTTAATTGATTTTCGAAAGTTTCTGGATTAATTGATTTTCGAAAGTTTTGGGGTTAATTGATTTTCGAAAGTTTTGGGGTTAATTCAATGTTTGTGCGGTTTTCTGGGTTTTCTATATTGATTTTCTCTTTCTCTTTCTCTTGCATGCATGAGTTTTCTGGGTTTTCTATATTTCTTGTTTTTTTTTTTTTTTTTTTTTTAGTTTTAATAATTTATGGGTTATTACTGATGTAGGTGTTAATTCATCCTACAATTCAAGGATTCAAGACTTTTTTTTTGGAATATTGTTTTGATGTTGTAATTTTTTTGTTTTTTTTTATTTTTTTTTTATTTTATTGTTTTACAATTTCAATTTCTGAGTTAGAATTTCATTATAATTTATTGTAACTTTTTAATTTTTTTTTTTTTTTTTTGTATTGTACAATAACAATTTATTTGAATATAATGTGATTTACAATTGTTTTGATGTTATAACAATTTCGATCAAGACTCCTTATTTTACCATTTTGTTTGGTTCGTATTTCTGATCTTTGTTAACTTGTTTGTATATTATTTTTATTATTATTGCAAGAAAAAAGTTAAAAAAAATAATAATAATAATACCAAAAAGGCACCGGTTAACCGGTGCCTAAAAGAGCTTCCACCAAAAAAATTTATTTCGCGGAATTAGTTAAGGCACCGGTTAACCGGTGCCAAAACCGGTTTATGGCACCGGTTTTGAACCGGTGCCAAAAAGGGGGGTATTTGGCACCCCCCACATAGGCACGGGTTCAAACCGGTGCCTTAGGCCGGGTTTGAACCGGTGCCAAATGCGTTTTTTCACGTAGTGAGTGGTGGTGGTGAATCTGGGTTCTGAGTTTGGTGGTTTATTGATTTTGGTTAATTGTGGTTTTTTAAAAATTAGATTAATACTTAAGTACTACCCTTGTATTTCAATAATCATGTTTTAAAACTTTCGCCTAGGAGTCCGCGCATGTCCCTTTCGTTGCAAATAACTGTTAACTGAGGTAGTATAATAAGATTCCTGAAATTTACCAGGTATTGATGATGGAATCTTATAGTCATGCTATCTAATATTCTACTTTGTATTGACTTGGGAAGTTCTCTTTGATTCTCTAAAACTCATACGAAGTATATGCAAAGATTTTTTTTCTCCAGCACTAAATTGAGTTCCTTTCCTTAGCAATCTGTGTAAGTTTTGTTCAAATGTGTGGCCCTTTTTAGTATGTTGCATGTATGCAATTCCATTATTCATATAAAGTGGCTTCCGGTATGTGTTAAAAGTTTAAAACAAAGCTCTCATGACAATCCACTATGATATGTAGTATACATCACCAAAAGTTACAACAAAATTACATCTTTATACATGTAATATAATAATCATAATTTTAACTTGTGTTAAAAAAAAAAAAAAAATTTAACCAAAAAAAAATTATTACTGTGACCATCGTATAACAATCATAATATTGTTCAAAACTGATATCAATTTAATTTATAACAATATTAGAATTAAATACATAATAATAATTTTTTTTTTAAAAAAAAAAGATCCAAAAATGGTGCTGGCCATTGTTACCGGCGTAGAGAACCTGTGACCACCGCCGTTGACCGGTTATGGTAGTCGTTTGCCGGTGACAGTCAACCGGTTTTCCACGCCATTTAACGGCGACGGTCACACGGTTACAATCGCCGGTAACATTAATTCGAATTTTTTTTAAAAAATAAAAAACAACCAACACGGTGGTCGCTGGTACCTAACCGGCATGGTAAACCGGTTTGCCGCTGCCGTTAACCGGTTTCGATCGCCGGTAACCGCAGTTGGCCAATCGGTTTTACACGCCGGTTGCCGACGATCGAATTTTTAAAAAAAATATAGAAAAAAAAAAGAGAAACTAGCCTCTTTTTTCGAATTTCCGGCCATGAAAACACCAGACCACCGCCGCCTGCTGCCGCCTTCCGCTGATTGTGGTCACTAAGTGTGTGATTGTGGTGGTTGTTTACAAAGAAAGTGGTGGTTGTGGTGTTTGATGGGGCAGTAAAAAAATAAAAGGGTAAAAAGTAAACTAAAAAATTAATTAGGGTTTAATAAGGGTAATAACGGTATTTTGCTTGAAATGAGGGCGATTTTAATCATTTTGGATTGCGGTATTTAACACCCCCTAATAATATATGTAGCCCTTGGGGTTATATATAAGCATTAAATATATTTTCTAAAATGGAATTAAATTGAGAATTCATGACAAAATCACACACAAATTATTTCAATAACTTTATTTGAAGCTTTTGTTTTTTTAATAATTTATTTTTCTTTGATCTCTAATGAGAGATGGTGTATGCTATATAATTACCCTTATCTTATTTATGATTATAATTACTTTATTTGATCTATTTTTCTTTAATCTATTTTTCTTGAATCTTGCTAACGAGAGATCATGGACATTAGATAACAATTTGACACTACTACAAAAATGCTCAAAGAGACCCGAAATAAGAGACCGGTTAATTATATAACCGGTCTCTTTGTTTCAAGAGACCCAATGTCATAGATAACCGGTCTCTTTGATATTGTGTTGTGAGGTGAAAATTTAATGGAGACCATTTATCATAGATAATCGGTCTCTCTTAAGTTTTTTTATTTGAAAATTAAAAAGGGAGAGACCACTATGCAACTTAACCGGTCTCTCTTAATTTTTTTCAAAAAAAATAAAAAAGGGATAGACCTGTTGCAACTTAACCGATCTCCCTTACTCACCAAAATAACATAAATGAAACCCTAACGCATATTCTTTGTTCCGCCACTCTGCCTCCAACAATCAATCTCCATCTGATCTCCTTCATCTTTCTTTTCCTTTTCTTCTATCTCCTATCTTTCCTCTTAAATGAATTTCATCTCCTTTAATTCCCCGGATAAACCCTCCTGTTCGGAGCGTCAAAATCGTCGAAATCAAGTGTTGATTTGGTGATGAGTGTTGAAGCAATTTATTGCAGTTTGCGAGGTTTGATGAAGCGTTTCCAGTTCTCGAACTCAAAAGAGCGATTTAGGTTATATTATCATGGTTTAGAAGCGTTTTATGGGTTTATGCCGTTAGATGATACTCATTTTATGTTGGATTGATAAATCGATTGATTGTTATAAAGATGAATTGAAGATCTAGATTCAAAGGATTATGATCCCAAATTTTCCGAGAATACTTGTAGGTCTCTTCTTCTTTGATTTCGTTTTATAATTGATTATCATTTCTGTATTTTGGTTTTTGTTTGATCTTTTGTGGTGGTTTCGATTGTAGTTAATTTTTGATCTGTTTGATGTATTTTACACTAATTTTTGCTTCTTTGATTTCGTTTTTTAAGTGATTATTATTTCTGGATTTTGGTTTTTGTTTGATATTTTGTGGTGGTTTCAATTTTAGTTGATTTTTGATCTTGTTGATGTATTTTATACGAATTTTTGCTTCTTTGATTTCGTTTTTTAATTGATTATTATTTCTGTATTTTGTATTTTGTTTGATCTTTTGTGGTGGTTTCAATTTTAAGTTGATTTTTTATCTGTTTGATTTATTTTACACAAATTTTTGCTTTGATTTCGTTTTTTAATTGATTATTATTTTTGTATTTTGGTTTTTGTTTGATTTTTTGTGGTGGTTTCAATTTTAGTTGAGTTTTGATCTGTTTGATGTATTTTACACTAATTTTTGCGGTTAGACTTTAGATTTTTGTGTTGTGTAGTATTATCATTGTTATCATCGTTTTCAATTCATGAAATTGTAGAGTAGTGGATCAGTATCTAATTCACATGGCTGGAAATATATTGGATTTGTTTTAGTAAATTTCTTGTTTATCATTCATCTAACTGCTACCATTGATTTATAATTTTTTTTTTTGACGAGTTTAATTTACAAATTCTTTTTTTTTTTAAAGGAGTCGATCTTTTATTTTATTAGTTCATTTTTTTCAGTTAAGTTCTAAACGAATGTTTAATTTTTTTTTGGTTATTCTCAATTATTATGATTGATTTATTAATTATTTGCCTTTTGCTTTGACAGATATGCTTGTTTTTTACACAAGAATCTCATAACAAAAGAAAGAGGAAGAAGTTGGAGTACTCAAGTAGTCAAGCTACATGTTTGATATAATTATATGTACTAGAATTTAATTAAAGTTTGTTAAAATTCTTTGTTAGTACAAACATTAATGTGGCAATATCAATATATTATTCTCTTTTAATTTTATCGAACAAAAAATAGCATAAATCAAATTAAATAAGCTATTTTTTTTTATTATAAATGCGCCCAAAGAGACCTGTTAAGTTAAATAGGCGGTCTCTTTTTTCTTAAAAAAAAAAGACTGCCTATCCTTAATAAGCGGTCTCTTTTTTCCCAAAAAAAAAAGACTGCCTATCGTAGATAGGCGGTCTTAGTATTCTCAATTTGGAGACCGCCTCTAATAAAGCAGTCTCTTTGCCAAAGAGACTGCCTCTAAAACAATCTCTTTGGCTAATTTGGACGGGTCTCTTTGGCCAATTTTGTAGTAGTGTGATAGAATAATACTCTCTTTTTTTTTTTCCATAATATTAGTCACATTTACATATAACTAACCAAATTTTGTAAGGCAAAGTTCTTTAATCTCACACTAAGCTAAAATTATAAAAAATTAGACATTGATAATGTACTTTGTTCTTATATAGAGAGAGAGAAATTTAGAAGAATCCTTTTAAGCCCCGTTCACTTCACCTTTTTTTTATGATGAATTGAAATATTTTTTGCTGAACTTAAATTATTTTTACTGAATTGAAATTAATTTTATTGAATTGAAATTATTTTTTGCTGATTTTCTGTTATATTTTTTCTTTAAAGTTACTAATTTTATTAAAGTGAAATTATTTTTACTGAACAAAACTTATTTTTACAGAATATTATTTTTGTAAGATGAAGTGAACACTGAACGGGGTCTAAGGATCTGTTCTCATTGACTGAACTAAACTGAACTGAGCTGAACTGAACTAAACTGAACTGAATTGAATTTCAATGTAAGAGAAAAGACCCTAATTCTTAATAGTCAAAAGATTTTAAATGAGACTAACAAACAAAAACGAAGGGGGTAATAATAATTTTTTAGATCAATGTGTGATTTTATCATTTTTTTTTGTCATACATTCTTATGTACAGTAAATAACGATGTAGCAAGATATGAATGCACCTTTAAGGTTAAACATATCATTACCCTTTTATAGTTAAAAACTTTGAAAAAATTAATCTTCATCTCAGCGGTAACAAAACTCAAATCATTGATTACTCTAAGGAATTTGAATTTCAAAGTTTCAAAAAAAAAAAAAATTAAAAGATCCAATGACAGCAATTGTAAGTTTGTAACGATCATCAATTTAGCATTAAATCATTTCTTATCGTTTTGCTAAAAAAAAAAAATTGTTCATCCCTCCTTTTTCTTGAGAGAAAGAATTCCCTCATACGTACCATTTAAATAAAAAGGAAAATGGGAAAGGCTTTTTAACTACGTATGAACTCTTTAAACTACTTGTGAGAAAGAGCAATATTATTTATGATTTTCTTCTAAGTTCATTGGTATCATAATTTCTGCCACGTATATTTAGATATTTGATACGGACAAAGTAATTTTCATCTTTGATGATTGCAATTCATTTCAATATCAAATGAAAATAAAAATCTAACTTTGGATTAGTTGGGTGAACCATACACCCGGGTGCATATAAAATACTTCAATCTTTGATGACCTCATTTAATCGGATATGCTTAATTTGAAAGCTGCCAAAATTTGTTAATCCACAAGATTTATGGCAATGACATCAAGAGTAAATCATAGTGAAAGCACTGATTAATGAGCAAAGTGTGTGTACTCATTTACATACTCCGTATAAAGTTTGGCATAATGTTTGCTTTAAGTTCATTACATTTTATTTTATTTTTTTCGGTTTGATGCTTTATATGTTAATATATTTAGGGTATGTTCTCATTGACTGAACTGAACTTATTAGAGCTAAATTGAACTGAATATTTTATAAGAGAAGGAAATTAGAAACTGAACTGAACTGAGCTTATTAGAGCTGAACTAAAGTGAACTGAATTGAAAATAATCGTATGAAAACAAGTCTTTTGATTGTCTATGCAATTTCTTTATTTGTAAACAATCTATACATGCTAGCTGTCATAATAGCATTGATAAAGTTATATTAGGTTCAATTGGCAAATTTCTATAGGTAAGAACACTATCAACTGGGGTCAAATGACTCTACAAATCAAAATGCAGTATTGTGGATGTGTTCCACCCATATAATTTTTCAGTTCAGTTCCTAATTTTCTTCTCTCATAAAGAATTCATTTCATTTCAATTTAGTTTAGCTCTAATCAGTTTAGTTTAATTTAATAAATCAGAAATATGGCAAGGCATTTAACCATACTCTTTAAAAAAAAATCAAAAGATTCACAATTGTCACTTGATTTTATTATTGCAAATGACCTTTATTTTTTGTACGCACGTTTCAAACTACTACATTTAAATGTTTAATGCAGTGTTTTATTAAGGAATTGTACCAAAAAAAACAAAATAAATAAATAAATAAAAATAAATAAATAAATAAAAAATAATCGGGTTATTGCGGCAAATCAGTTCTGTAAATGAGATTTAATCATCTTAAGACATGTCAAAACTTTAATAAACAAATTACTTATAGGTTGTTAATAAACAATGACACAATGGATTTTAAAAGATTATACAAAATTGCTAGAAAGATAAGAAATAAGAGGCCTACAAAACGGAGAACCAACAATTTCATTATTTGTACGAGTAAAATAAAACAAAGAATTAAAAGAATGATACGTGCCGAAAATATTATACCAACAATAATATCAACACATATAAGTAGTACCGAGTACTAGTACAATAATAGTGCCATAGTAGAAAAGAATTGTCAATCTTAACTGGAGTAACAAAACACTCCTAGCTACAAATTGAACCAAATTGATACATACATACGTACACTAGTTATAATTGTAACCAAAAAAATAAAATTTAGTGCCTCAAAAACATAGCGAAGAAAATAGAGAACGCAACAACAACCGGAGAAATAGCCAAAGAGAACCCGGCTGAGGCTGGTGCCGGTGTTGGCGCCATCATAGGCGCCATTCCATCCATTTCACTCATTTGCCCGTTGACGGCCACAGCTATGGCTGCAACAACGAACAATATAATCAACGCCGTGAATTTGCTTGCCATTTTTTTTGTTATAGAAAGGAAACAAAGTTTGTTTTTGGAGCACAATAGTATAGTAGAATATGCTACCAAAAATTTTAGAGGGAGATTTTTTTTTAGTTGTGGAATTACACAAATTATGTTGGACTATTTAAAGACGAGATTTTAGGGATGTGGGGACCACTTTAACGTTCGGTAAAATGACTGCCACGTTGTAAAGAAAATGACCTAATTTAATAAAAAAAATAATTTTTTTTTTTAAAGACAACGGTTATATATGTGGTGATGGTTTCAAATAGGTTGCGAGAAGCACGTGCAAAGACAGCCAATTTACAGATTAGGAGCAATGAGAATGTGCCACGTATGGTAGTGGGGTTAGAAATGTAACGTCACAATTAAACGGTGATGTCGGCAACTTAACGGCCGTGTTAGGGTGTTTTTATCGGTTTATGTTGGTTTTACAGCTTGTGTTCACAAGTCTTTGTAGGTCCAATTTGCATGTGTGTTTCCTGGCAATTTTGTAAGGTTTTTGAAAATTCAATTTGTACAATTTGGCTTTTTTGGTATATTCTCAAGGACTGTTTTTGTGGTTCACAAAATACAATTTTAAAGATAAAGTATTCATTCTTTTTAATAAAATAAAAAACAATCACGAGCGAAAGCATGATATTCATAATGATAAGTCGACGAAGTTTACATTTACTGGTTTCAAATTAAAAAGGGAATTTGAGGGTCTGTTCTCATACGTTAAAATTCAGTTTAGTTCAGTTCAGTTTAGATCCTAATTTCCTTTTCTTATAAAATATTCATTTCAGTTTAGTTCAGTTCAGCTCAGTTCAGTTCAATTCAGTTTAGTTCAATTCAGCTGAGTTCAGTCAATGAGAACAGACCCTGAGAATTTGCTAAAATTGGTGTCTAAACACCAGAAATATGCAAATACTCCGTAGTACAATACAATTTAATGGTAGAAGTATTGACTTCACGGCATTCATGAAACAAATAGTTGAGAAGTCATCCATCTCAATTTAAAATCCGATGCATTGTAACTTTTTTTTTTTTTAATAAGTGAATTGAACTATAATTTTTGCTTTGATAAATCGCTATATTTGTTCTATTCTCCCTCCTCTTGATCCTTAGCAACACCAATTGGATACCTAGTCACAAACTCGCAACTTCTACCTTTGCCATAAATTATTCAAAATTCAATAACTTTAGGAACTAGGGTATATAAATTTATTTGGTGGACAATATTGTCAGCTATAAATATGAGACAAAATTAAAGAGAAAATAGGATTAATGTGGTTAAGTCGTCAATGGGATATACATATATTCACCATAAAAGACTTGGACATATATTACTATATATTTCAATTTTGTGAGTACAATAGTTTGATTATTGAATTGACACTAAAATAATACGTAAGTGTAGCTTGTAGGGGAGTTAAAATTTATGTGTAGAGAGAAAAAGTGGATGGATAAGTAAATTACTTTTTGTGTTTAAAAGTAAGAGATGTAGGAGAAAGAAATAAATAACATGAAAATAAACAAAGAATGATCGGTTTTAAAATGTGTTACACTTAAAAACGATAGATGAGGCATTACTTATGAATAAAGGATGAGTTATATTGTTTAAAAAAATAAATAATAAAGAATTATGTTACAATGAACGTGAATTTTCCTCTAATAGAGCCAAAGACGGGCATTCATACTAGGATACAACTAACATTAATAAACCTGAAAATTTTATACACTTGCATCACAATAAGAGTCAACAACTCAACACGAGTGTATAAAGGCGAAGTATTTAATGTAGAAGTCG
This sequence comes from Chenopodium album, assembly GCF_948465745.1. Taxonomy (NCBI): domain Eukaryota; kingdom Viridiplantae; phylum Streptophyta; class Magnoliopsida; order Caryophyllales; family Amaranthaceae; genus Chenopodium; species Chenopodium album. The sequence continues at coordinate 71,407,762 of NC_137838.1, read as the reverse complement.
TTAATCTTCGAACCTAAGAGGCTAAGTGACCAAGTGTCACGATTCGAGTATGTTGATACCGGTCCATGCGACGCACTATCGTCTAAGTGGCAACGAAGGTTTAACACAATTACACAAGTGACTAAAAAGGTGTGTGGCACGGAGCGACACAAGTAAGGGTTTGTTCATATTTTACTGAACTAAGATGAACTCAACTGAATAGAACTAAAATGAATATTTTATGAGAGAAAGAAATTAGGAGCTGAACTAAATTGATTGGAGCTGAATTGAACTGAATTGAAATTAAGCTGAATTGAACATGCCCTAAGGTAGGCCTCCAATACTCCAATGCATGGATACTCAAGCCTAGAGAAGCAACAAAGGTCAGTAATGGTTTGCGATGACCAACCAAGTCAAAGCGAGCATAAGTAGGGGTGAGCATAACAGGGTACCCTGTAAAAATCTTAGAACCCGGAACCGAAACTTGTTGCAACAGATTCTTAAATTTAGGAACCGAAACTGGAACAACAGGTTCCTGAAAATTGAGAAACGAAACTGGAACCTGCAGATTCCGGTACCAGAACAGGGTACCTTGTCTTTCAAAGTAAGCTTAATAGTTAGTTGATAAATTGTTACAAAATTCTTTTAAAAAAAAATGAATGTTTACAATAAAGCTTACAAACTTTAATACATTACTACAAATATAACAAACCAACACTGATTGTCTAGAATATTTAATACAAAATTACAAATATTTATATTAATACCATTAATAAAACCTTTAAGAGTAAGATGAAAAATGAATAAGAGGGAGAGAGGTAGGTGACAACTTTTATACAATTTTGATATACGACTTCTATATATGGGCTTAAATGATAGGTTAGAGTTTTGTGTATCCTACATGGAATCTATACTAACAGGGTACCCTACAGGTTTCGGGTCCAAAATTTTATTACCCGAAATCGAAACCTGTTGCAACAGGTTCCCAATTTTATTACCCAAGACCGAAACCTAATCTACAGGTTCTGCAACTGGAACCTGCGGTTCCGAGCAGCTTCTGGTTCCAGGTTAGGTACCCTGAATTTTTTATCACCCCTAAGCACAAGCACGCATGTCCAACAACAAATTGTATCTGTTTGGAGGGTCTTTAAGGGGTTGCTATAAATACTTTTAAATTATGAGTTATTATTTCATTTTAGAGATTCAAAATGTTAAATAGTTATTTATTTCCCTTAATTTTTTTTTTCTTTTAGGTTTAATAATACTCCCTCTGTCCCAGTTTATTTGCAACATTTTGACTGGACACGCTTGCCGATGCACATGTTTGACCGTCAATATCTTTTATTATAGATTTATATAAGGTGTAAAAAGTTTATATTAAGAAACTATACATTAAAATAGACCTAGCAACATCTTACATGATTACATTAACTTTCATATAATAGCTAAAAAAGATGGTCAAAGTGAGATATATGAATAGTGCAAAAAGTCAAAATGTTGCGAGTAATTTGGGACGGAGGGAGTAATAATAATAATTTTTTTTTTCTTCGGCATGCTGGCATTGTTGGTCTTGGACGAGCCTTTGAGGATGCGTTGAGTCTGTTTAATGGAACAGTGGAGTCTGACATTTTGAGTAATCCTAGTGAGGTCGCTGCCCCTAAACTCATGAAGAAATTGGCAGATATATATTTCACAAAGGTTGCCGCTTCTGCAGAATTTGCTTATTCTTTAACTCCTCGACAATCAGCATTATGGAAATCACAGCAGGGTGATCACACCTCTGCTTGGCTTCGGGCGGTTCCTATTTCAGGGTTGGGTCAGACGATGAACGCCAAGACTTATCGCTGTGTGTTGTCCTATCGGTTGGGTGTTCCATTGTTCTCTATCTCGACGTTGTGCTCTGCTTGTTTGAGGGTTTTTGCTGGAGATATTTTCGGTGATCACGCGGTGTCTTGTGCTGGTATTGTGGGTATTAAACATCGGCATAATGTTGTTCGGGATACCCTTGTTGATGTTTGCTATCGTTCTGGGATTTCAGCGAGAAAAGAGGTTGACATTGGGTTGGCCGGAGGGAACGACGAGGCCCTCAGACCCGCGGATGTGTTACTTTATTCATGGGATCGTGGTCGCGATGTTTGTGTTGATTTGACAGGGTCTTCTCCTTTGACACAGTCAGGGCTATCTGACTTCATTCCTGGGCGGGTTGTGGCTGATGCGGCTCATCGGAAGCGGGTTAAGTATGAAGCTCGATGTCAGGCGATTGGATATGGTTTCATTCCCTTCTCCTTTTCTTCGCTTGGGGAATTAGAGAAAGAGGTTGTTGCGTTACTGAAGCGGATTCAGAGGTTCTCGACGACGCAAGACATTGGGGCTCGTGCTGCAGCTCATATCTTCACTAGGGTAGGATTTGCAATAGCTAGAGGAGTGGGGGCCCAGATTGTATCTCGGCTTCCCACTAATTTATTGTAGGTTGTATGACTTTTGTTTTTGAGATAATAATAATAATAATAATAATAATAATAATAATAATAATAATAATAATAATAATAATAATAATAATAATAATAATAATAATAATAATAATAATAATAATAATAATAATAATAATAATAATAATAATAATAATAATAATAATAATAATAATAATAATAATAATAATAATAATAATAAACTACTGCATTAAAAGGGGCAAATACAAGTTTATCATAAACGAATTTTTGTCAATCTGATGGCATTTTTTGTAAATATATTGAAAAAGCATGGTAATTTATTCAGTACTTTTGGTGAGCTGTTCAATTACTGTTTGCAACTTGCTTTTACTGTTTGGTGAGGAAATTACACATGTACCCCTTAACTAGTACATGAAAAGACGCATATACCCCTCCACTGGTACTTGAAAATACAATTATACCCCCAGATAAACAAAAATTTGTTTACCTGGGAATTAACTGGGTACAGCTCCATTAAAAGTATATATATAATAAAATAAAAAATGGAAAACCGGTGTCCGATCTACTCTTCAGTTCTTGAATTTAAAAACTGCGGAATTTTACCCAATTTGATCTAGTCCAGTCTTAGAACGGTGAATAATTCTAGTGTTACATGAATTTGTAGGTTGAAAATGTTGAATTAGTGTTTGGCTATTTTTTTTAAATGCCCTACAAGTAAAAAACCCACGTACTTGGTGGATTGCTGGGCCAATTCAGGTTGGGTGAGACCTATTGTTTCATAACTTTCATTTGTAGAAAATACATGTATTATTATTTTAAAGGAATGGTGTCCTTCGAACAAGTGTACTATTCCGTTAGTGGGTTCAGAATTATTAGAAAGCTAATATATTCGGTAAGGACAAGTGATCGGAATGCCTGGGTGGAGGCCGCTTCCGATCAGTAATATTAATGCATAATTAATATTACAACTTAATCTTGACTGAACCCTTCGGGTCACACCTAAGAAACTAACGAACCGAAGCGACGAATTAATTAGGAATTAATTAATAAGTCGACCGCGTAATTAATATTTAGACGTCAAAAATTCGAGCTTGGAGTGTTGAAACCTAGCGTCGAAAGTCGAGTCGAAAATAGTAAAAGACGAAACGTGAAAAATAATAATAAATCAACAATGATCGAAATACCCCTAACATCGGTAAAATCGAGTGCTAGTAGGGGCGCGGCAAAAATCTAGCAACCCGCACCAAGTGTGCGTGGCAATGCTAGCATGTGGCAGCTAGCAGCCCGCACACTTGGTACGTGGCTTGCTAGGCCGTGGCAGCTAGCAGCCCATGCTTTTGGGCGTAAGTGAGGTGGGCCGATGCCTCACAACCACCCCATGGCAGCCCACAAGGCAACCATGAGTGCCCAAGTGAGCTGCCATGTGGCGCAACTCAAATGGAGGAGAAGAAAGGGAGGTGGCCGGTTATGGGGGCATGAGTAGGGGGCAAGTTTGGTCCCCCCCCCCTCCTCCAAGTGGTCCTCACCTACTCCTCCTTGTATGCTTGTCACTTGTTGATTTATTACTAGTTTGATTATTAATTTTATTTTAGATTTAAAATAAATGGGAAAATCAAATTCTCCCACATTGATGGGAGAGCTTTTCACACTCATGCATTTTCCCTATAAATACCCAAGGTGGGGTATTGGGAAAAGCACTTGAGTAAGAGTTGAAAAAGGCATCACCATTGTGAAAACCTTTGAACTCATTAATTACTCGGATTTTGGTCGGGTCTTGCTCACAACAAGAAAATGGCCTGTTTCCGACCGAAATTTTCCCTCGCTGAAAGCTCTAAATCCGTCGCAAATCATGTTTGCGACGGAATTCCGTCGTTGGTTTCCGTCGTAAAACCTTTGGTAGGAAATTCTTGAATTTTCGAGGAATATTCCGTCGGAAAGGTGTTTTCCGACGGATTTTACGACCGATTTTAATCCGTCGCGTAACATATTGACTTTTTAGTTTAGTCCGTCGCTAATTTGCGACGGAAATTTCCGTCGGTGTGCTGTTTACAACGACGGATATTTCCGTCGGAAGCAGTAATTTCCGACCGAAATATTCCGTCGCAAAGCTTATTTTCCGACCGAATATTTCCGTCGCTGGTAGTGTATTTTGCGACGAAATTTATTCCGTCGCTGATTTACGACCGAATAATCCGTCGGAAAGGGAGGTGAGTTCCGACGGATTTAACTCCAGTTTTCCGTCGCTGGTGAAGTACTTCCGACCAATATACTTCCTTTCTAACAAAAATATTAACAAATATTATTATAATTGCGTATGTTCTTGCACCAAATACCTGTGATAATTAAAACTATTATCAAATTGCGAAAATATTAATAAATATTATTTTCTCAAAAGCTATATATATCCAAAAGCTACATAATATATAGTAAGTTCTACAAAAGCGGGAACATAATCAAACGCTACATAAAATCGATCAAATTAAGTTCTTGTCCATACTACACATACCTAAGCTAAGCTAAAAAACTGCAGGGGTACCCTGGCTTGCTCCTCCACTACCCGAATCATCCCTAGGGTCTCGACGTTGAGGCTGCATGGTGGAACATTCGTCAGTGTTGTTGCCGAATCGACTTATGAAGTCATTCCACCTCTCCTCAGCTCTCCTCTCCATTTGGGCCACTTTAGCTCGAATTTGAGCTTGCATCTCAACTTCCATTTCACTCCGAAGTTCACTCCGTATTTCACTCCGGAGTTCACTGCGGATCTCACTACGAAGTGCCTCGACCCTGTGCTCCATCTGATCCTGCATCTGAGAAACAACGGATGGTGTGTACTGTTGTGAAGACCTAGACACCCGACCCATCCGTTCGCCATAGTACAACGATGCGCTTTCGCCAAGTCCTCCCACTCGACCCTTCTTGTTGCGACCACCCACAGTCTACCAATACAACTCATTGGGACTCTTTTTAATCCCTTGGGTGGT